>NC_092205.1:96251185-96293917 GCF_043381705.1 Parasteatoda tepidariorum
CATCACCGAACTATTTGTGTGTGAATGTGACCCGCCCTATAAACGGGTTGTGGTAGTGTGACGTGGGCGACGCTGTTCCACCGCCGTGGCTTCGCCACAGGTGCCCACTGGGTAACGAAAAGAGAATTAGCAGTTCTGGCACTTTCTGTGGCCAATGGACAATAGCTCCAAGTGCCCGCCATTAAAAAAAAAATTTAATTAAGCGCTTTAAAGACATTTGTAAGTACAAACAATAAATAAGGTTAGATGAGTACAGAATTTGATGATTAAAAAATATAAAAACTAGTTGTATAAAAATATTTATACTGCCGATATTAAATGTTTTCATTTTTAAAAAAAACTTTCAATGTCGCACACATTAATTAATAATACCTCTCCCCCTTATCGCAATTTAAAGCGCCCCCCCAAGCGTTGCATCGTTTATAGATAGTCGCAAACATATTATTTATATATACTGTTTTTTGATTCAGTACAGATCTTAAAAATTAATCCGTGTAGTGACTGTTTATTCAATAAAGAATGTTTTTAATACTTTTAAAAACTTGCGAGAAATCAATAAAAACATCCACGGCACGTTTTTCGCCAACCCCTAATAAAGTTGAGACGACAAACGAGCCTTTTCGAACGATTACCAAGCCTACACCCTAAGAACATCGATTGTAAAACGAAGGACTATCACGTAAAATGCTTACACGTCTGATTATTACAAGAAGTATAGTATCCTTAGCTGTGGTACTGCAAACTTGCTTTTCACATCAATTGGATGTATGGGTACCCCCGTGAATTTTCCGACCACAGAGTAATCTATGCCTTGCATAATACATTTTTATTCGAACTCTTCCACATTTGAGTGGTATGCATATTATGTTAGCTTAGAGAAAGAGAAATTTAGTGTGTTAGTAAATTTTTAACGATCTCGTATTAGGTTTAGTATAGTTTCGGGAGAAATGATGGGAAACTGCCCGATTTTGGGTGGTAAGGGTAGTTTATTTGTATCGTTTTAGCGGATTTGTCTTTAAGCGATAATCTTTTTTTTTTCTGCAAATTTTTAAATTTTTAATTTTTTTTTTTACAAAAATGTTGCAAGTTGACAAGTAAAGGAATCAAGGAAATTATTTATAATCCATTTTGTTTATGAATCACAAATTTCTCTTTTTAACGGGCTTATTTAGTTATTATTAGTAATCGATTGTTGTTATAATAAGGATATTCGATTAGGAAAAGCATCATTATACCAGGTAGTGACACTTAACTTCAAAAAAATAACAGTGCGGAGAATACCTGGCAATAGAACTTGAAATTTTTTAAAAAAAAAAAACATCACTGTGTGTAATACGGGGAAAGCATATAACAAGCAATTGTATTTAACCTTAAAGAAGAATAAAAATAAAAATAAAAATTAAAAAATTGTCACCTTACCCATTGGCAAAATAGTTGTCGTCTAATTATTTTTTACCCTCTTTATTTGTGATATTCACCTGAATTAGTAATGAAAACGATCCAGTTTGAACTGTAAGTTAGAATTTCTGATTCTTAATTAAAATAATAAAAACAAAAATATCGATCAAATGATGAAATTCTCTTTTATTCACAACTCAAAAAGTATTTACAGGATCTCTCTGGTCCCATGTCTCAAAGATAAACTCACCAACTTAATGCATGACAAAATTAAAAGTGAAAAAATGAATTCTAAAAAAATTATCAAACAGCAGGGTCGTCATAGCAACGCATGCAATGACGACGCATGCGCACTGTTTACACTCTCAAACACAGTTGAAAAGTGAAATGACGTCCGAATAAGGTGCGCATGCCATCAAACCCAAAACCATTTTGCTAATGGGTAAAAAAAAAAGTTTTTTTTTTCAGGTTCAGGGGCTAAATCGGGCCGCAGGTTTTCTACCCTTATCATGTAGTGTATTATTTTTGAATCGTGGGCCCTCAAAACTCGCACTGCGGGGGTGTTTATTTGCGTCACTGGTCGTACTGGTAGTGACATACAGACATTTTTTTTTTTTCTGAAGGTGTTGGCAAAACTGTTGGCAATCTCTACGTTATACAAAGAACAATATATTATTTCTTTCTAACATATCATTCTTATTAGCATTCTTAATTTAGACGTAACACTAGTTTTTAAATTAACAATGGTTTAAAATAAGTAGACTTAAAAAAAAAAATTCGTTTTATGCTCATGTTATACAGGTAGTATTCTGTTACTTAGCTAGTAGATTTTCAAAAAGTAAAACGCGGATTACTTTAAATAGTTTAAGAGTTCAAGGACATTTTAATTCTATTTGATTCAATAAGTAATTTAACTAGAATTAGTATGGAGTAAAGTTCTCATTCTCAGTAAACGAAAAAGAAAAAAAAATATTCACCGAAGACTCTATTTAATGTTCTTAAGTAACAAAGAGCTTGCTAAAAGAACAGGAGAGAAGCTTCGGTAAAGAACAACATCTCAACTCAACACCTCCTAAAAATTTTTTAAGTGTTTGAACATGAATACCCGTTAAAAGCCTTTTAGAGTATTAAAGTTTCAGCTACAGGTGCAACGTTGCTTGTCCCGTTGTTTAAAGACGGAGAGAAAATGCATATATCTATCATGAGCCCCTTCAAACTGATGAGTCAGTCACAATGAAGAGGAGAGGTTTTTTCTGGACAATTAAGAATGTTCTTTGTTCTTCTTCCGACGATTTCAAGAGGCTTGGAATACTTTTTTTTTTCTCTAAGTTGTTCCGCCGTTCCTGACAAATGAAGGCTTGTTTCCAAAATTTTGTAAATCAGGCTACACCCGACCGTTGCCTTAATTTTATAGATCCCAATCTCGTTTTCCCTTTTTTCTTCCAGAAGCGTATGGGTAGATTAAGGCTAGTTTGATATAATAGTAAAGTAATAGACAATAACATTATTTGTAGGAAAATGTCTGATTTGTTTGAAATTAGACATTAATTTGCTTTCTTTCCAGAACGTATGGGTAGATTAAGGCTAGTTTGATATAATAGTAAAGTAATAGGCATTAACATTCTTCGTAAGAAATTTTTTAATTTGTGTTAAGTTAGACATTATTTTGTGTTTTCTCCAGAACTTATGAGTAGATTAAGGGATTAGATTTCCCTTTCTATATAATAGTTAAGTAATAGATAGTAACATTCTTTGTAGGAAAATGTCTACTTTGCTTAAAATTAAACAATTTGTTTTCTTTCCAGAACGTATGGGTAGATTAAGGCTAGTTTGATATAATAGTAAAGTAATAGAAAGTAAATTTTTTTGTAGGAAAATGTCTAATTTGTTTAAAATTAAACATCAATTTGGTTTCTTTCTGAATCGTACGGGTAGATTAAGGCTAGATTGATGTAAAGTAATAAAAAGTAACATTTCTTATAGGAAAATGTCTAATTTGTTTAAAATAAAACATTAATTTGTTTTCTTTCTGAAACGTATGGGAAGATTAAGGCTAGTTTGATATAATAGTAAAGTTATAGACAGTAACATTTTTTGTAGGAAAATGTCTAATTTGTTTAAAATTCGACATTAATTTGTTTTCTTTCAGAAGCGTAAGTGTATATTAAGGCTAGTTTGATATAATAGTAAAGTAATAGACAGTAGCATTCTTTATAGCAAAATGTCTAATTTGAAAAAAATTAAACAGTTTCTGTTCTTTTCCCTTTTGTCTGGAATTAATTGCAAAAAATTAAGGAAAAATCGGCTTTTATTTGTAAATTTATTACATATTCTAACAATAAAACAAACTCCTTAAAGTATAATTTATTAGAATGATAAATTACGGAACAAATTATTAAACACCAAAATAGAAGCACTTGAAAGAAAACTTAGAAGACACTAAATAACATGGGTCAGTTAAGTAGGAAAAAAAAACATTGTAGAAGTTGTAAACATTTACAATTTCTGACACACGTACATGCAGACATTCAATTTTATATATATACTTATAGATTAACCCTTTGCTTACTGTATATTATTTTTAAGATCACATGTGGTTCAAATGGTGTGCCAGCCGTAAGCAAAAGTTTAAGCAGTTGATACTTATCAGTTAAAAGGACCGTTAAGCCAAAACGAAGTAAGAATGCCAGATTCTCGTTTACACAAGCCACATGCAATTACTTAGGCCCTCATTCATGATCATGCATATCGAATATGAAAATACCGTGATCGTTGTTGATAATTACAGTGATCGAATACGATAATAACAAGTTTATTAACGATTACGTAACGTATTAAAAATAATACCGCTAATATTATACACAACGATAAATTCTGAATATTATGTAATTGTTGATAAATTTTATTGGAATAAGGAACATATTGATCAATGTAAAAATAAAATATGTTAGTTAATTTGGAAAAATATCGCAGAATAGTGGTAGATATCGACAATTTTGGACGTTATATCGCTATATTAAACTTCGGTACTTATACGGTTATAGGAATAAATTTTCCTGTTGGCGACAACTCGGAAAACCAGTCGCCAAGACATCGGTCCTTACAACTCAAAAGTTCCAGTTTATTTTTTAGAAATACACTTTAATAAAAATGAGTTAGAGGTTGTAAAGTGTTTTTTTATATATATTAGCCGTCGTTGAACAGCCGACCCAATTTAATGGGTTTACGACTACTAATATTCAACTCCGTAGCCTTGTAATTTTGAACCCAATCCAGAAGATAAGGGAACTCCTGGATCGAGTATTGGGAGAAATTTGTCTTCTTGGAGGACTTTTTGATGGAGCTAACCCGCATNTAAATGCTGAATATTATGTAATTGTAATTGTTGATAAATTTTATTGGAATTAGAAACATATTGATTAATGTAAAAATAAAATATGTTAGTTAATTTGGAAAAATATCGCAGAATAGTGGTAGATATCGACAATTTTGAACGTTATATCCCTATATTAAACTTCGGTACTTATACAGTTACAGGAATCAATTTTCCTGTTGGCGACAACTCGGTAAACCAGTCGCCAAGACATCGGTCTTTATAACTCATAAGTTCCAGTTTATTTATTTTTTATTAAATATAGTTTAATAAAAATGAGTTAGAGGTTGTAAAGTGTTTTGAAGGCATTCTATTGATTTACAAATACATTTACAAATGATTATAAACGTGTTTTTCAAACTTGTTTTAACATTTAAACAACGCAAATCGCCAAATTTATGCTTAAGAACAGTTTTTGCTCCCTCAAATATTTCTCTCTTGACACATATTTTGCTTAACTTTTATTTCCCCCGGAAATTCCCGGACAGATAGTTCGCCAAAAGGGCACTTTGTTTCCTCTCAACGTCACTTCTTTAACTGATGGAAGATTGGTGATATTTTTGCAACCTCATCTAGAATTTGCTTTTTTTTTCGGTTGGGATTTGATGCAGACATTCAATAAGTTTTTTTGCTGAGACAAAAATGGCGAAAGTATCTGATATTCGACGTCAATTGAGATTAGAATCACTTCTGGCTGACAAATAGCTGACACTGATTTTAAATATATGGAAGAAGAACCATATAAAACTACGCTTAGAAGGCAGTTAAAATTTGTAATAAAATTTCCGGGTTTCGGAAAAATGAATCGGAAGTAGTTCCGATTTATTTTTGAGTCTAAAATTGAAAGACAATAGCCATTTCATATTTTTAACGGTTTACAATATTCTTTTTGCTGTTTACCATTCAATTTGTAAATTCTCTTAACTTTAGCTGAAAACATAAAAAATAAACTGAAAAAACTCAAAATATGACACACTTTAATTATGTCGTCATATAAATTTTCTTACCTCTATTTATAGATCAAGACCACCGCATTTATAAATTACAGATTTAAAAATTCCATTCTGGTTTTAGAATCTTGTTATTGTTTGCGCTCAATTCCGCATCCATAGTTGCTGAATTTCCGTTGACATTTTTGGAAGACAAAAAGACTGAAACACTCAACATATGGCACACTTTACTTTGTCGTGATATAAATTTCCTCACAACTGTTTATGGTTCACGACTTTAGTATTTATGCAGATTTTAACATTCCGTGTCGGTCTTATAATCTTGTTATTGTTGATACTTAATTCCGCATTCATAGTTACTAAATTTCCGTTGACGTTCTTTGAACACACAAAAAAATTGAAAGACTCAAAATATGGCACACTTTAATTATGTAATGACATTAATTTCCTTGCATCTATTTATGAATCACGATCTTAGTATTTTAAAATTATTCTAGATTAGAATCTTGTTATTGTTTACACTCTTACTTGTTTGTTGGTACTAATTCCGCAACCATACTAATTAAATTTCCATTGACATTTTTTTTTAAACTACGTGCTATGTGAGAAACATTTTGTTTGAGTATTCTGCATTAAAATATATTTTATAAATTTAATTTATAAAATATATAGAAAGTAATAAAATTTATATATAGTAAGTAATATAGATATAGAAGAAAGTAATAAAATTTATTAGTTTCTTTTTAAAACTTATCTAAAGCTAACGCAAAGTTCCTCTGCAGCATAAAAACTATGGAGTTATGTAAAATTTAAATGTATTTAACACATTGTATTCGAGTTTCACTGTGTTTTTTCTTTAATAAAAAAAATTCGTTTTTATAACCCTAACTATTTTGTTCGTCAAACAAAAATTAATTAGCTTTGTATAAATAACGACTTAGTATAAATTTATCAGAACCTCAAAGAATAAAATGAACTACAGTCCCTGGTCAAATTATTAAACCCACTATAAAGTTCTATGTAAAATCTTAATTATCATGTGATACTCTACATCTTTATTGTTTTTATGCAACTGAAACCGGTTTGCAGTTCTTTACGTTCGTGGAGCAATGGGTTAAATTAGACGATATATAATGTAAATTCGACGATTGATAAATCTGACGATATATTATATAAATGTAGAATATTTATTACATCAAGTATTATATTAATATATTATAATAATGAGACTAAATTATGAGATACACTGTACTATTTTAATAACTGCATGTTTTGCACTAATTTATATGCAATACTTTTATATTTAAACAAACATGTAAATGGGTTTTAATTCAAGAGATTTCTCATATACTTCTCATTTATATTTATTAATAGGGGAGAGTGGAGTCAATTGTAACATTTTTTACTTAACTATTTTTAACTAACAGAAAATCCAATGTATTATTAGTATTAATTGACAGACGAGTAAAGTAGACTATTCTCTACTAGAAAAAAAAATAAATACCTTATTTTAAATGTTATTATATTAGTAATTAACAATTTTCGACAGTCGTGCACTTGTTACAATTGTCCCCACTTACGGGGTCAATTGTAACAGTTCATAAATTCAACTAAAACATAGTTAATTATACATATTATCATAGTTGTGATATATTTTTTTATTGATCAAAATAGTAGTGATATTTTAGGAGTAAAAATAATAATGAGCAGAGACCTAAAGGGTTAAACTTTTAACTTTAAGGGGTTAAAAATTTTAATTTATGCTGTGAAAGGTGACAAATAAAATAATGCACATGCAACATAATATAAATGATATAGGAAACTATTGGTGGTTCTTAAAGAGTTAAGTAATTGTTTGTAAGCATAAGATTATTTATTTTCAGCTGTTACAATCGTCCCTTTACTTATTGTTACAATTGTCCCCAAGACGCCATTTCAGCTTCATTTGTTAAAAACAATGCTAGTTAATTAACTAAACTAATCTTTTTTTTCTGAAATGTTAATTAAGGTGTCCACTTACATATTCGGTTAATAATTTTTATTTATTTAAACAAAATTACTTTGTTGCAATATAATATTCTAATACCAAAAAAATTACTTGCGTAGCGTGAAAATATCTTTTGTGATGTAACTCTTTCAAAAGTACCTAGAAATGGTTGCCAGCAGGGGTGTACATGTAGATTTATTAAATACACCTTGTGCGCCACCTAAGAACCAAATCTAAAACCCGACACTCGAAATTTTTGCTCTGTTACAATCGTACCCTGTTACAATTGACCCCACTCTCCCCTACTTATTGCATTACAATTTAAATCAATTGATACACGAACATAAACAAATGTAAACTGGTTTCAGCCATGTAAAAGCAATAAGGCTGAATAGTATCAGCTGATAATTAAGATTTTACATGGAATCTTATAGTGCGTCTGACAATTTGGCCAGGGACTGTGTATTTAAATTCTAATTTATGTAACATCTGTGATTAAATTGAGATAATAAAAAATCGACAATTCTTCCAGCTGTATTATCTCATGGCAGTATTTGTGCTACATTACAATTTTATAATCAATGGAAAAAAATATACCGTCAATCAATTAAAGTGAAAGTAGCTTTTCTTTAATATTAATATAATAAAAATAATGCTTTAAGAGTTTTTCTCTCCTTTTCAAGGCTTGGAAAGAGCAGAATTTAATTTCTTCTCTCGACATCTGTTCCGACGATGAAGAACGAAAACGATTTTCCTTTTTCTAAAGGAATAGAATTTTATTTTTTTTTCCTTCTTATTATTGCTATGACATCTTACGAAATTCTCCCCTGACTTTAATGGGAAAAGGAGAAATTTCATTGATTTAGCGGTTTCCTATTAAATTAGTAGTTATACCACTAAAATGATTGGTAGACAACAAATTACTTAATGGTTAATTTTATTAAAAGGTCTAACTAATCAAGAACTCTAAAAACGCTATTTTAGGATTCCTTTTTCTTTGTTCTTTCAAGAGAAAAATGAATTTTTAAAGAAAAAGAACTGTGGCAGACGTGAATTACACTTTCTATCTAAACTATAAGCAAAAGCGTTAGTTTTTATTAGCGAAATTTTTTACAAATATTTTATTATTTATTTTAAAGAATAATGTTAATTTTTTACAACATATTATTAATAATATTAAAAAACTTTTTACAATATTAATTATTTATTTCACGAAAACAAAAATTTTCTGTTCGTAAAATTTACATTAGATGTTTTGCAAGGATATCAAAATTTAAAACATTTTTTTAAATAAATGATTGTTTTACTATTATTTCTTATGATTTCAAAGATGGAATTTTCCTAAAACAATTAAGGGGTTAAATAAATTCAGGAACGTTTCATACCTGGTATTGTATACTACATTTTGTAAGTCTTTATCCGAAAAATATTATTCCTTTTTTAATTCTAAGAGACCCTATACACTTATTATCAGATAGACTAGTTGATTGCCTATTCAAACTTTAAGCATTCTTGACTAAAATTACAATTCTTAGAATTTGAAGTGTGAATTGGTGCTAAATCTTGCTGAAGAGCGTATAATGTCATTACTTGGTCCATTGGTTTGGGTGGCCCTAAATTATTTTCCAAAATGTTTTTGTGCTCTTCAGAATTAATTGTAGCTGAATTCTTCTTTTTTTTTTCAAAATGGCTCAGGGGATAGAGCATTCGCCTTCCAATGAGGTGAACCGGATTCGAATCCCAGCCTGGTCGAAACGAATTCCGCATCCGGCTTACACCGACCACAGTGCTGACGTAAAATATTCCCAGTGGTAGACAGATCATGGGTTAGATTCTCCTTGCCGTTAGGCTAACCGTGAGAGGATTTTGTAGTTTTCCTCTCAATGTAAAGCAAACGCGGGTTAGTTCCATCAAAAAGTCATCCACTAAGGCAAATTTCTCCCACTACTTGATCCAGGGGTTTCCTTGTCTTCTGGATTGGATTTGAAATTACAAGGTTACGGCGTTGAACATTAATAGTAATTTAACCCGAAAATTGGATCTGCTGTTCAACGACGGTTATAAAATAAAACGAACAATTCTGATTGAGTTTATACAATAATGTTTACAATCATTAGGTGGATTAAGATTTCCTTTTTTTTCTTCGCCAAAATATTTTAGTTTAACAGCTTTTGCCGGAAACTCAAAATTTCTTATCGCATGTCGGTTTCTGCTGCATTATAGAAATGCTTCCCTATTTTTACTGTATTTTATTCTACTAAGAATTTAGATTGAATGCTGCAAGCATTGAAATTTTTAAAAACTTCAATATTTGAAGCAATTGGTCAAGCAAAGCTTATTATTCAATCATTACGAGTCAAGTATTTTCATGGTCTTCCTTCTTATTCAATTATTTTATAGCTCAATACATGATTCTCGAAGATTGTTTTGAAATTTTATAAACATAAATAGTGGTTTTCTTGTCTTTTCAGGTGCAAGATTTTATTCATTTCTCCGTTAGATAGTTCTTTACCTTTGGTACAATTTCAAAAATATTTCGAATAAAACAAAACTAAAGTTAAAAAAAAAATAGATTTATCTAATAAACAGTATAGAACTATTTTAATATAATATTGAAATTATAAATATTTTTAGTTACAGAAAATATTTAAAAAAAATATTTTTAATTAATATATTTAATTTCCTATATTTATGGGACAAGCTATATGCAATATTTTTAAATTTTATAAAAACGCCTTTATTTTTTTACTACTTTACTCAAAATATTTGCAAAATAAACTTTAGAATTTAGCTGCGTAAATATTTGATAGAAAATAACGATTTATTTACAAAACAACAAAAGATTTTGGTTTATGTCTAGGTTGACCAGACGTCCCCGATTTCCGGGGATTGTCCCCGGCGAGGACCTCGTGTCCCCGGTCGGTTTGCGTCCCCGGTTTTGTCCCCGGTTATAAAATTGAAAAATTTTGTGCAAAATATTTGATAAAAATATGTTATATGTAATTTTTATTTTCTCAAAAATTTTCATGCAAATTAATGTAAGCATTGAAAATTAAATGTAAACTAGTTTTTAAGAATACACTATAACTTATACTACAGAAATTTTGGAACACATAACTTCAATATCTAGTTATGTTTACATTTTTACTTGGCTGTACGCCAGACATATTTATATAAGAAAAGAAGTTTAAAACAAAACGTATAACATGAATATTAGTTGCTGCTTTTAAAACAATTAATATCTTGGGTTACATAAACTGCCAATATTAGCTAATTTCCACTAAAAACAACAACAATTACTACATTTCCGTTTTATTTTAGAAAAATANGCGATGACAAATGTGTTATTGAATCTGGAGCGGTTGTCAAGGATTTGATATTTAAATTGAAAGCACGAAAGAATGCCAAATTTGTTCCACTTGTTGTAAAACCTGAATTGACTAAATTGATTGCTGAGAATATCATTACTGAAGATTCTTATTTAGAAACGTCGAAAGAATTCTATGAAGCTGCGATTTCATATTTAGAAGCTTGGAACGATAACAACGATGATATGTCTGATTTGAAGTGCCTTCTTTTAGATTGTAAGCCTTCACGGTCTGAATTCGACGAGGCAGTTCTGTCTCTCTCTTCAAAATGTGCAATTTTGAATGTTAATTCCGACGATTTATTTGACGAGTTTACTTATCTTGAAGGTTATTTGGATTCAAAAGACGATAAATGGTACCAATCCGTACACATAACAGACAAATGGCGCGAAATAAACAATTATTTTCAAAAAAACAATATACCATTTACAAATATCAAAAGAATTGTTGAGCTTGCAATGTGCTGGCCAAGCAGCAATGCGCCTGTAGAACGGGTATTTTCGCGCATAAATAACTATTGGACTAAAGAAAAATCGCGAATGGATGTGAATACAGTGAAAGCGGTTTTATCTGTACTGATTAATTTTGATTTTTCATGTGACATATTTTCTCAATTACTCAAAAAAAATCCTGAAATTTTAAAGAAGATTCATTTTTCAAAAAAAGACGGTGTTTAGAAATAGTATAATTTTAAAAGCAATACAATTGTTTTGTTAACAGATTTTAAAATTGTGTAAAAATGTTGTGATCACGATTTTAACGATATAATTTATATACTAAATTATAAAAAAATGTAAACGAAAAAAAAATAAATATTTTTTAAGATAAATGATCAAATTTTTTTTTCAATTTTTTCTGTCGATAAAATTGGGGGAGGGGGTAGAGATGAGTGTCCCCGGAATTGCCCGAAAAAATCTGGTCACCCTATTTATGTCTATACTTTTGGGACAGCAGGTTTTGTGTATTTATGTACGTCTCTTTTCACCGTTCAAAAAAATGTGCATAGGAAAGCATTTTCAATAGCTCTCATCAATATGTAAATGTTAAAAGATATTTCTGTCTGAAACATGAGGTCCTTAATTGGTACACAAATATAAAGAATCTTTACCGCTACAGGGACTCTGGTTTTGTATCGATTAAAGTGCATATTGGACGGAGCTCAACAGCTAAACTTATCTTTTTTTTAAAAAAATATTTTTCTTTAAAAGAATTCATTTATTCAGGAAATTTTGCAACAACAATATTTCAATTTTGGAGAATTATCCAATATTTTCCGATTCATAGTACATGGTAACGGGATGAATAATATAATTACCAGAGCCTGACTAAGGCAGGGGCAGTTGCCCCGGACCCCCACATCAGAGGGGGCCCCCAAATCGAATCGAAAGTTCATTTTAGGTTTCCTTCTTTAATGAACTTTTTTTAAAAACAAAATATCAGTACAGTGTAAAATCCGTCAGTTTTATGTTAGCTTCTTCAATAATCTATCATATGAACACAAAAAATCTATATTTCGTAAATGCATGGCTTTCTAGTGCGGAATTCAGCTAAATTTTCGCAATGACGATGGACAAATTTGGCCAATCAAAAGCCTGTATTTTTTCTGATCTCAAAATGCGATATGTTTATAAAAATACAGGCTTCTATTTGGCTTAATTGAGCCATCATAATTTCAAAACTTTAGCTGAATTCTGGCTTAATGTCGGCAAGGATATGTATTTTCCGCAGCTAGATGACAAAATTAACAATCAGAAAATTTCATTCGGTATGATAGACATAGAATTGTCAGAAAATCAGTAAAATGGGCAGAATGATACTTCGTCTGACCATTTGAGTGGGGGGGGGGCTTATAGCTACATTAGGTTCTAGTCAATTTTCTTGTTATATATGCATAATGAGGTGAAAATTTAAATACCTCCATAAAGTTCGGTTCTTCATTACTGACGTAGTAAAGCAGAGGGGTGGGGNGTACAAAGAAGTTTTTGCCCCGGTCACCAATTAGATTATATTCTGTTCCTGATAATAACAATGAAACCGTTCATAAGAAATTTCAGACTTTCCAAAACTTTTAGCCCCTCCCTTTTGTATATTTTTATCATACCACAACCCCCTTGTCACGTGTCATGCTATATTACATGAACATATGCTCGCACTTCAAAAACAAAACACATGCTATAGATCATGTTTCAAATTTTATTTTTCAAACTTAAACGATATCTTCGAACGTAATTTGTAAGAACAGCAAGATTAATTACTAAATCAAAAGTTAATAAAATTCTCCTCTTAAGTATAAATCTCAAATATAAATTTGAATTAAACTGATTGTAAAAATAAAGAGCTATTAAAAAGTAAATTTGCAAAATGTTTTCCCGTTCTATACTGTATTTAAAAAAAAAATTAAATTACTGTATTTCAAAAATACCCAATGAGTTTAAAATATTGATTTATATTTTATAAATAGAAATGTTGCCAATGTTTTTTACTAATTGTCAAAATGGGTCTTGGTTCGGATTTGATGGCGTTCACACACTTTTCAACTGTATTCAAGAGTAATAGTAAACAGTGCGCATGCGTCGTCATTGCATGCGTTGTTATGGCGACCGCTGTTGTTTTTATTCTTATTTTCACTAGCAGGCATTTTTAATGTATTTACATAATAGTAATTTTATGTATTTTTATATTCTTCTTATTATTAACGTATAATGACTGGCTTGACGGTGATTTTTAATATAAATATGAATTCTGAAGAGGGAAAAGTATTTTGTGACGTCTTGAAACGCGTACATAGACAGGATATGAAAATCAATCCGACGACAAACATCCATTGAGACAGTTTTTGCAACCCATGACTTGAAATGTTGCGGCGTTTAACGGAGTCAATCCAGAAAGAAAAAGCATTTGACCAATGGGTAGCCAGTGATAGTAATAAGGCGATCACAACTTTTTATTTATTTATCTTTGTTTCTTTTCTTTTTCCTTATTTAACTACATTGGCCTGTTTTTGCTGCGATGCAGTCTACAGTGCGAGAAGTTCACCATGTATCTTTGCACTTTACCGAGCAAGGCAAAATGCAAAACTAACTGTTATTTATAATGAGCACAAAATTCAGATTTGAGCCGTAATAACTCAATGACTAGAATGCTGACCTCTAGTAACCCTTAGATGTCGGGCTAGACGTGGGAGTTTTCATGATTTTCCTCTCCGATCTACACGTAACGCAAATGCTGATTAGTTTCGTCAAAGAGTCCCTTCATGGAGGTTAATTTGTACTCATGCTTGATTCACAAGTTCCCTTGTCTTATGGGTTGGTTTCAAAATTAGAATACTACGAAATTATACTTTGATAGCCGTTAACCCAAAATTAGGTCAACAGTTCGCCACTGGTGAGATAGTTTAAAATAAAAATATAGATTTAGAGTCAGTAGAAATATAGTCAATTAACAAAAATATAGCAAAACATAGAAATATAGTCAGTTAACAAATTTAACACTACAGAAAAATATATTTCCAAAAAAATAAATAAATAAATCTGCATATTTTGAAATTGAGTGTAAGCTCTGTTATTCGTCGAATGTATAGTTGATTAAGAAAAATGGTTGCATTATCTGAAATCAAAAAATCAATGTTTTCAAAAATAACGGTTTCTTATTTATCGTATGGGAAGCTGACATTATTTTCATGAAAAAATTTCCTTTCAAGAGCGGCTCAGTTAATTATCCAATATCATGTAAATTATAAAAAACAAGGGAATATCAATTAGTACAAATAAATATTTTAATGCCAAATACATACAAATGAGTAAGTTAAACAGCAAATAAGTTAAAATAAGTAAATTTGCATACGGAAAAATAAGGAGAATTTAATATTATCTGAAAAGAAATTTAAGATATATATTTTAATCAAAATTTGTATATTTACTTTATGTATTCATAAAAGAAAAATAATATTCTTGACATTTGCTCATGAATATTAATGAGGTATTTCCACATTGAAATAAACACACGCAAAAGGAAAAATTGCACTTTTTCACCTGAATTGAGCGAAACATACGTCTTCTCGCTGTTGAAATTTGTAGATCTAAATTAAATATTCAAACCATTCGAGAGGAAAAGAATTTCAAGAAAAGAAAAAAAAAACATTTTTTTTTCTTTCTTTGCATTTAAATTCTTTGTTAAAATAAATCTGGCTTTGGTAACAACTTAACTGAAATTCAGAGAAAACTGAAAAGCGAAAGAGATATATTTCCATTTTTCTTCCCGAACTTCTTTATTCACTTTCGTTCCCACCCCCTTTTGGCTATTTTCTTATTTTACTACTCTTTGGGGCTCTCATTTTTCTTAGTTATATTCAAAAAAGAAAAAATAATAATACCTGTATTATTTTTTTTTATTTCGTTACAACTTGGAAATAATGGAATTTTTTTTCCTTTTTTATTATTATTCCAAAAAAAAGAGAGTAATTATTCTAGCGAAGCAGTTGTTTCATTAGTTTTTGTCATCATTTTTGAGACATGGAAATTTCGAAATTTCTTAATGAGTTTTTATACTGAGGTGTGGAACATCTTATGCTTGTGAATAAATGAAATTTTCTGCAACTAATAAAAAAGTTCGTTTATTTTAAATCCTTGAATTCATTCTAAGTTGGATAAAGTTCGCGAGTAAATAATTACTTATTTTAAAAAGTTTTTAGTAAAATACGAAATTCATTAAATACCTCCACACTAGTTAAAGATGTAAAATATCTACTTCATTAAAAGCGTGTAAAATAAATTTCATATAAGTTAAAAAGTAATGCCTCTTCATGAAACTTTTTTTTTAAAAAAAATCGAAAAATACTATGATGTTAAAATTACTTTTTCTGAATTAATGTTCATTAAATGTTATAGATTATATCCAAAAAAATGAGAGGGAGACTATGAAATGAACGCTTTTGAACGTTTGAACTATGAACGTTTTTCAGACATGGAAATTCCGAAATTTCCTAATGAGTTATTTTACTGTAGTGTTGAACATCTTATGCTTGTGAATAAATGAAATTACCTGTAACTAAAAAAGTTAGATTAGTTTAAATCCTTGAATTCATTCCAACTTGAATAAAGGTAAATAATTACTAGGTAAATAGTTACTTATTTAAAACGCGAGTAAATAATTACCTATTTCAAAAAGTTTCAGCGAAATACGAAAATCATTAAATACCCCACACTAGTTAAAGATGTAAGATATCTACTTTATTAAAAGCATATAAAATAAATTTAAGAAAAAGTAACGCCTCTTCATAAAAATTGAAAAAGAAAACGAAAAATACTATGTTAGAAAAATTACTTTATAGATTAACTTTTAAAATCAATGTTCATTAAATGGTGTAGATTATGTACAAAAAAATGACACTCATGAACACTCAACTATGAAACACTATGAAACTATGAAACACTCAGTAAATTAATCAGAAAATCTATTACTGTACGACTTCAATAAAAAGATGGAAATGTAAATTAATAAATTAAAAGATTCAATAAAAAAAAAATTTTTAAGGAAAATTTTTTTTTTTCATCAATAAGGAAATTATTGATGAATTAATGAATGAAAAAAATAAATGAATGAAAAAGCGAGAAAATAAGCGAATGAGAAAATTATAAAAAAAGTGACTCAGTGAATGAGGGAATCAATTAAATAGGAAATCGATGAGTAAATCAATAAATGCGAGCATTTAATAAATGAACGAAACAAATGAGTAAACGTATTAGTAAATAAGAAAATCAATGAATTAACGATTTAATGAATATGCAAACCTATAAATCGGTGAATCCTTAAATGAGACAATAACTTACAGAATTAATAAATGAATGTAAGATTGAATAGTATAATAAAAAAGGATAAATTCACTGATTCGCTCAATAATCACTTTGCGGTTTTATTGCTTTTATTAGTTATTAATGCGCTGATTCGTTCGTTATCTTAATTGATTCGTTAAATTTTTATGCCATCCCGAATTCATTTATCGATTCGTCGATTTATTGCTTCGTTGATTCGCTCTCTAATTTGTTGATGCTTTCACTTCACTGTTAATTAATTCACTGGTTCATTATTTTTTAATTATCCCATATACAGTTTATAATTCGCTAATTAATCTATTCGCTTTTTCATTGAGAATTAGACCTAATTATTCATTCGTTTTACTACGGATTCAATGATCAGCTGGTCTACTTACACTACTCTACAATAATGGAGGAGACACATTTGACATTTTTTTAAAATTTCTCAAGAAATACTTTTAGGATTATTTTGTAACTTTAGAGGTGTTTAGTGCATGCAATATTTCATACTTAAACAATAAGATTTAAAGCTTTCAGAGGTTTGGAAAATCTACAATAAATTACGAAAGAAATCAGGTATTTTTGAACACACTATTGCCAGAAAATCAAACAATAAGCTTGCAACTTGTATCGATTACTTTAGCTGTTATTTTTAATAACAGCATAAAGTTTCGTAAGCCTAGAAAAAATGTTATGGAGATATGGACATTTTTATAAAAAAAGAATTTTCTTCACCTTTCGTTTTTTGCTATATATTTATGAGTATTTAATAGAAATTAAACAAAAAATTTTGAGAAATTTAAGATTATTTACGAAATTATTAATTTAAAATTTAAAAAAAAAATTCTTTAGAAACTGCGCAAGATATAAGCTTTTAAGCTAGTTCTTTTATACTGCGCAAGAGTAGAAAAAAGGTTTTTTTCATAATTTTGTCTGGATTCGTATTTGGCAACTAATGATAAAAGCTTTATTTGAATATCTTAAAAATTTTAAAAGTTTCAAGCAATTTTCTAAGTAGTTTTTGTACTTTTCCGAACGAATTATTTTGTAGTTTCTGAACGATTATTGTAAGGTATTATAAATTTTTATAAAAATTTTTTGTTATACAAAATTAAATTTGTGAAGAACCCTTGATCGCTTTGAGCTCTTTTTTGAAAAGTGAAAAAAAAACTATTTAGAAAATTCCTTGAAACTTTTTAAATTTTTAAGATATTCAAATCAATTTTATTTATTAGTTGCCACATACAATTCACTACAACATTATGAAAAAACTTCTTAAATTTTTTTCAATGCCATGTGCAGTATAAAATAACTAACTTAAATACTCATGACTTGCGCAGCTTTTAGCGAATTGTTTTCAAAACTTTAAATTAACAATTTTGTAATTAATCTTAAATTGTTCCAAAAGTTTTTTTTCACTTTCATTGAATATCTTTAAAGTTATAATGAGAAAACGTAAAGCAAAAAAATCAATTTTTAATAAAAAAAAATGTCGATATCACCTATTAATATTTACTCTAGGTTTACGAAACCTTATGCAGTTATTAAAAGCAACAACTAAAGTAATTGATACAAGTTAAACTTATGATTACCCGTTTAACTATTGTATGATACTAAATTGATTACTTGTATTCAGAATTACTTATATTATTGTTAGATTGTGATTATTGGTAATCATAATTATTTGTAATTATATAGACTTTTATTACTTGTGATCTTGATTACCTGTAATTCTTTTTTTTGTTGTTGCGATTAAAAGCAATTATGCATGACCGCTAGTAGTTGTGACTACACGCAATCATGATTGCTAGTAATTGAGTATTATATAATCATTATATGTGATTAATTACAATTGTGATCGATTTTTGTACACTGTTCGGCGCAAGGGCAGAAAGGTTAACTGAGCTTGTTTTCCTGGGAACCAGTGAAAGGAGATAGATTTTAATAGATTTTCGCTTTGTAAAACAGAAGGGATAGATTTTAATAGAGTTTTGCTTTGTAAATGAGAGGAGATAGATTTTAATAAAGTTTTACTTTGTTAAAAAAAAAGGGAGATAGATTTTAATAGAGTTTTGCTTTGTAAAACAGAGGAGATAGATTTTAATAGAGTTTTGCTTTGTAAAAGAGAGGAGATAGATTTTAATAGAGTTTTGCTTTGTAAAAGAGAGGAGATCGATTTTAATAGAGTTTTCCTTTGTAAAAGAAAGGAGATCGATTTCAATAGAATTTTGCTTTGTAAAAGAGAGGAGATCGATTTTAATAGAGTTTTACTTTGTAAAAGAGAGGAGATCGATTTTAATAGAGTTTTGCTTTGTAAAAAAGAAAGGAGATGGATTTTAATAGAGTTTTGATTTGTAAAATACAAATGTCATCTATGTTATAGATTTTGATAGATCTTTACTTTTTAATGAAATATGAGCATTATCTGCTTTTAATCCATTAGATAGATCTTTTAAAACGGCAGAATTGCGTGTCACCCTCCTGGCCAGTGAACTGTGCTGCGAGGGTCTTTGACGAAGAGTCGAAATGTGTATAAAGTACTAAAAAAGTACTTTATACAAATTTTGCGGTTTCTTTTTCAAATAAAATAGCTATCTAATATGGTTGATAATCTTAAACTAAATAATAATACTTTATCGACTCAAAGACTATTTGTGAGTTTGTAACCTAAGTTTGCGGAGTAAGTAACTGAAATGTTGAACTTTGAATCTTTTTAGAGACTCCATTAAAATTTTCACAGAATCCCCAGAATCCTCAATACTATTACTAAACAAATATTAATTTCAAATTATTTTTTTTCTGTTTTTATGTACGATTGGAGATAATAATGTTTAATTCTTAATAGTTAAAAAAAAATTAACTTAAAAATATATTTTATCATAATATTCTATATTTGCAAAACCATTCTAAGAAAAAAGCTAGATGCCAATGTCTCACACATTTATAATAATCTTTTAAGAAGAGAAAATGTTTTGAAACATAAATATGATACAGCGAGTTAATTTGTTTTCAACTGAGCTAAATGAATACGTTTTTCAAATTTATGTGCATTTTCAATAGTTCCATCAGACTCAAAAACGTTGAAATGTGATGCATTTGATTGGAAGTTTAAATCTTGGTTTACCTGCTAGTGACCTGGTGTGAGTATCTCACTTCAGATTGGTGGTTGAAACGTGGGATTTGTTTAAGTTGGAGCAACTATTCTTTCCATTCTATGTCGAGTAAGTCAAGCCCGTCAAGTATCATATCAAGTATCTAGAACATAAACAAACTATTATAATTATGCATCAAAGTTATTGCCAGGTACTAAAAACAAAAATATATCACGGTTACAATAAAACACATTAATAATTAATAAATATAAGTTAAGTAAATGATGTTGACGAGAAAGAATTATACTTCAGCATATTCGATGAGCGAAACGGTACTGTATTTACATAACTTAACTTTATTTAACATTTTAACTTTTGTGGCGAAGTTTAGCTTAACTTCAACGCGTCATTTTCCTTCCAAAAGATCAGCTGGATCAGCGATGGGGATAAAGCCCTCTACTGAGGTTAACCGGGTTCGAATCCCAGCGATGGCTGGTCAATACGAATTCCGCATCCGGCTCGCACCAACCACAGTGCTGACGTGAAATATTCGGTAAACGGATCATGGGTTACAGTCCCCTTACCGTCAGGCTAACCGTGGGAGGTTCTCCTGGTCTTTCCTCTACATGTAACGCAAATGTGGGTTAGTCCCATCAAAAAGTCCTCCACGAAGGCAAATTTCTCTCAATACTCTATCCAGGAGTTCCCTTGTCTTCTGGATTGGATTCAAAATTGCAAGGCTACGGAGTTGAGCATTTGTAGTCGTTAACCCAAAATTGGGTCGGCTGTTCAACGACAGTTATAAAATTAAAATAAAATAAAAAATAAAATATAAAAAAAAAATAAAAAAATTAAAATAATAATAAAATGTAAAAAAATAAAAATAATGAAATAATAATAAAATAAAAAATAAAATTAAATTTAAAAAAAATATAAAAAATAAATACATGAAATAAAATAAATACATAAAATAAAATAAATACATAAAATAAAATAAATACATAAAATAAAATAAATTTTAAAAAATTAAACAAAATAAAAAAAAAGTAATAAATAAAACTATGTTAAAAGTTCTTTCTTGTAAGAGGATTGGAAAAGTTTTCCAGGAATTTCTTCTCCGTGCTACGTAAATACGAGTTTGTTTCATAAATTAAACTTTTCATTAAAGCCAATTTGCCTCTTCTTTGTTTCTTGATATAGAGGTTACTTTGTCCTTTGGGGGTTCAAAATTACTAGAATACGGATATTGCAAACCGCTATATTGATCTTCTGCCTAAACATTGGTTATAAGATAACATTTCTCACCGGAAAACTTAAGAGATTGTATTGAAGGAAGATGTTATAAAATACGCACGAAGTTATTAGATGGTAAAAACCTGAGAGTTAAAATATTTTTCATATAGCATACCTTTATCTTGCTAAAATATTACACGTCTAACAGAAGCTACACTAATAAATGCTATCTAAAATTTCATTTATTGTAAGGTCAACTATCAGCAAATGTTTTCAGTTTATAGCAAAGTCTGGTTCTAAACACTCAATCCAAAGTTCGTTTAAAATTAATTTCAACAAAATTTTAAAATTATTAAAATACGTTTTTTTTAAATAGACGCACAATAAATTATCTTGGACTAATTCTTGTAACATATTAGTTTGATAGAAAATTTTACGATTTCTACATTGCTATGCACAAATGTTATATATAATACCTGGAAGAATAGCTTGGAGGAATGAATTTTAAATTTTAGTTTTAAATAAAATAAAATAATATTGACCATTAAATGACATTTAGTTTTAAATTAAATATTTTAAATAATTTAGCCTTGGAATAAATTAAATATTTTAGTTAGCACATTACATTCCATAAGTTGTAATCCTCAGATATAAAATCAACACTTTATATTTTTTTAGAAATCGCAATTAATTATTTCAAGAGCATCTTAAAAACAACCACAACAAGCCTTTCAAATTAAGTTATCGCCTTTCCTTAATCTTTTTTGATCTTGCTACTAATTTATGTGTGGCCATAAACGAATTACGTAAGCTCTCAAGGTGAGAATTTAAAAAAAAACCAATAAGTAGCCAAGAAGATTAGAAAAAGATGAAGCATTGTCCATAAGATAATGCCCATCGTTTTCACGCGAATTTCACATTTTTACAAGCTTCTAATTTTCGCCAAAAATGAATTATTACGTAAGGATTTCGTTCTGCAAAATTGAAGAAAAAAAAGTTCATAAAATTTTACTGGCGAAAATAATCTTTAACCAATTCGTACTTTTTGCATAATAGAATTTTTCGCCAACTCTTGCCAAGGCTTCGAAGCAGTAAGTGGATTACGTGTAGACTGAAAAAAAATAGTAAATAATCACGCCTTCATAGAGAAGAGAAAAGAAAATTTTCTTTAGTATGCATGAATAAACGAGTGCTTTTAGATTATAGAGAAATTTTTTTTTTTTTTTGAACACTTGTAAGAATTTTATGTGAGCATTTAACAATTTACATTTATTATGAAATTTTACGTTATAAATATTCAATATTTCTTTTTTTTTTTTGTTTTTGATATCTTTGAAAAAATCACATGAATTATTAAATACCATTAGTCAAGGAAATTTCCTGATTTATTTTAAATTGTAAAAAGGCGAGATAAAAAAAATTTTACATCTGCAATAAGGATTTAGTTGAAACTTATTAATCCAATTCATTTATGCTTCTTCTATTGTTGTCTAGTTTCAAACATGAAAATAATTAAATCTAAAATTTGCTCCAATTTTAAAGTACTAAAATATTTAATTTTTTTTGTAAACAAAACAATCTGTAAAGAAATTTTGTAAAAATGAAAGACTTTCTTATTTTTCTAAATTATTTCTCTTTTTCTATAACATTTTTGATTTATCGTTATTTGATTAATAGATCATTTTATAGAGACACGTAGCTATGAAGTCTAAAAACATAATGTCTAAACTCGGATAAATAAACTTAAAAATCAGCCAATCAATGAAATTGACTATCCTTTAATGAGCCAGTTACACAAATAAGCTAATCAATCAATCAAAAAATCAACATGTAAATGTATCATTTTATAGGCGAATCAACGAATCAGCTTTTAATCCGCCGTACAGTACTCCCTCACCAGAATTTTATCTGTGATAGAATTTAATGAATGGGATATCACTAGTTGATTCATTGCTGTTTTGTGAGAAGCTGGGAGAGCAGTAAAGATCAGTGTATTTTTTTAGTTCTGAATTGTGTGAGCTGTATTAAGTTCACGGTCGTGGTCGCTCCTGTGTTGCCATTACCAGTCGAGTGTATACGTTGAGCGTTGTATGTGATCGAAACTGAGGAGCAACAGAGTGAGGAGGTCAAGTTGCCGTCACAAGTTCAATGTGGATCATCCATTGAAGTAGGCTTGTTCAAATCGTAGTGGCCGTTTCTGCCAAGGTAGGCGTGTTTTCCTCACGTCTGGGTCACCAATGTGGGAAGTGAGTAGTTATCAACCATGTCAACCGTCATCTATGAATTGGAGTGAATTGGAATCGTCTAGTGAATTGGAGCTATATTTTTGTAGTGGTAGATACACTACAATTTTTTGTCATATTTTTTTTATTTATTCGCTTATTTATTGATCCATTGAGTTGCTGATTATCTTATTCATTGGCCTGTTGAATAGCGGTCATTTATTGATTGATTGATTCACTCTCTCATTGATACTTTTAATGTTTTAGTAAATATATATATTGCACAAGAGAATACTGCCGTAGCTTTTTTTTTCTCATTCTGAAAAAATTGAAAAGAAAGTTCGACTTCATCTATCAATACTTTTAGTGAAAAGGATCTTTTCAAAAAAACAAGTTTTCGAAGAAAAGGTGAAAATTGTCAGAACAAAAACTAAAGAAAACAAAAAAGTAAAGTTCCCCAGTATTGAATTATATATATTAAGTTCATTCATCTGTTAAGTTTACCTCATCGAATAGAACTTATTGAATTTTTTTTCTTATGAAAAAACTTTTTCTTTACTAACTTCGCCGATAACCGAAAAGGAACAAAACATATATCGAAATGTTTCATTTTTCGAAACATAATTTCTAAATAGATCTCTAAATTAAACCCGCCCGATATCAAATAACCTTGTCATGCTTTATTATTGAATTGCAATTGAAATTTTGACCACTTTTTGATAAAGTGCAACCATCAACCGTTTACTAGACCGCTTGCAGAATATATTGACCAATTGCATTAAATACAAATTAAATTCTGACCACTTTTCAGTTAACTGAAGCTCCGTTCTTAATGGCAATTGTTTCCTGACAGCTACAAACAGCGTTTATCCTTTCAACCGCTTTTCGACTAGTTAGAGTGTCTAAACCTTAAATGAGCTCTGTGTTAAAGGGCAAAACAAGTTTCGTTCCGTTAAATAACAAAATAAGTTTTGTCCGTTAAGAAATGAATTTTTATCATTACGTATTTGCAGTATAAATTTTGATCTAGAAAGCTATAAGTATACAAGTTCATATATTCTTTTCCAAATGATATAAGCAAACATTACTGTCAACAAAATTTAAACTACATTTTTTACTTAGACTCAAAATGAGAAAATATATTTAATTATATCAAACTTAAAACGAAAAGCGCAAGATGCATAACATTTTTTAAACTTTTTTTTAATCATTTCGTATTAATTTTAGTCAAAATAAGTGAAAAATATATTTAACATTTTAATAATTTATAGTTATGAAATCCAGCTTGAAATACCGGTGTCTATTTCTGCGTTAAAGGTAAAAAGAAAAAAACTTCTTTACTAACTTCGACAATAACCGAAAAGGAACAAAAAATATATCAAAATATTTTATTTTTTGAAACATATTTGATTTTTTGAAACATTTCACTCTAAATAGATCCCTAAATTAAACCCACCTGATTTCAAATACTTTTCATGTCTTAGTTAAAAAACGTAAAATATTATTCACTTTTAAAATTTATCCTAAATATAATACTCAATGTATTAAAACAAATGATGGGTCGTTCATACATAATTTCATGCAAAGTAAGACAGTTTGTGGTGATTAAAAAGGACATCATTTAGTTTTAGTACCCATGGGAAAAATGGGTGTTGTTTTGAGTTTGATGGCGTGCGCACCTTATTTGGACGTCATTTCACTTTTCAACTGATTTCCAGAGCAATAGTAAACAGTGCGCATGTGTCACTATGGCGACCGCTGCTGTGTGATACTTTTTTTTTTGGAATTCTTTTTTTCACTTATAATTCTGTTACGCATTAAGTTGGTGAGTTTATTTTTGAGATAAGGGACCAGAGAGATCCCATAAATACTTCTTGAGTAGTGAAAAAAAGAGAATTTCATCATTTGAACGATATTTTTGTTTTAATTAAGAATCAGAAATTCTAACCTACAGTTTAATCTGAATCGTTTTCAATACTAATTCAGGTAAATATCAAAAATAAAGAGGGTAAAAAGAATTAAACACTATGCCAATGGGTAACCTGTGATAGCCTCTCGGCGATCAAAACAATTTTTTTTTTTACATTTGTTTAATTTAAACAAAAGAACAATTATTAGATTCATTACATGTACAGTGCACAAAAAATAAACGGATCATACTGAATAACTTTTAATTTCAAAAAGTATAATTTTTGAAATTCAATTTCTCACAAACTATTCGACCGAATACTCTCAAATTTTGTATTTTGCGATGTAAAATAAATTTTTTTGAAAAGTAAAAACTTGTATACCTTACAACAAAATTTTTTTTCCGACTATTATTAAATAAAATCAATAAAAACGAAATCTTTGCAAAAAGCTATTTTTTGTATGGAATTATTTTTGGATAAATGAGTTTTATGATTGTGTACAAAAAGAATTTCAACTCGCTTAGAAAGTACTTGAGATATAGCGAAATACGCAAAACAAAATTAACATTAATGTACAAATTTTGGACCGTTCTCCTGACCTTACTTATAACTTATAAGTTTTTTCCGGCTACCATCTATATTTTGTAGGTCAGAAATTCGAATCCGAGGGGGGGGGGAATGTATTCAGAGAAAATACGTTTTTGTGTCTGATTTCATGACTTAAAATATCGTCGGCATTAATTAATTTGCATATTTGAGGTCAACCTCTCGAACCATCAAGATTGAATCCTAGAACGTGAAGATCCAATAATTAGACCAAAATTTATTCGGTCTTTATATTTATTATTATATATTTATTTATTATAAGTTTATTTTTTGCGCACTGTACACTACATGTATCATAGATTTTGCTTAATATATTAATAGATTTGCTTAAAAAAACAATATGTAAACTATGCAATATTTTATTATTTATTACATGAAATATTTTATAAATGAAGTGGTTAACAAAAGGAAAGAAATTGCATAAAAAGTAATTAGTTAACTTCTTTTTTTAATAATGCAATAACATAGTCTTAGTAACTTATAAGTTTTTTTTGGCTGCTGCGCCTTGCATTATATGTTATCGAATCAACAGTTCATTCAATTGGTCAAAACGTCAACTTTATCATTTTTATATGTTGCTTTGGCCACTTAATCATTCCTCTTTAGTTGTATCCGACATTGACACTTGAATTCACACATTTCTTGACGTAGTGAGACTGCTGTATATCTTGCATCGAAAGATAAATCAATTCCTTAATAGTGGATCCAGACTGAATGCTCATTCAGTGGAAGAAAAAATGACATTATGATAGATTATGTCCCCCTCAAACCTCCCGTTCAATAAGATATATACATCAATACGATTGAAAGAGGTAGTTGATTTTATATGGTATCTTTTACCCAAAATGGTATTATTATTAAATAAAGATGGTTTGAAGGAGATAGTCATTTAAAATAACGATTGTAATGATGAATTTAGAATGAAAAGGAAGAAAAAAAAAAGTGATAGCTTAAAAAATAAAACCTTTTTTTGCATTGTTTTAAAGTTGGCGGAAGAAGTTAAAATTGTGTCCATATAATCCAAACATAATTTGTCCTTAATACTTTAGACACGTAAATTTTGAAAAAACAGCTATTGTAGCGATTACTGGCAACTATTAACGTTAGTTTACAGAAACAAAGTTCAAACGCAAAATATTTTTCGAATCTGATTGGCGCAAATACTTTGCGGGCGCGAAAACGCACGCAATGAAAATGCCTCTGTGGCCGAGAGTTAATAAGATCTAAGTCTGATGCTCGGAATAATCAGCACGCAATCTGTCGAACTGCTTATAAGAAATCGAATTTTAAATATCTGAATTTTTTTTAAATTCGATTTCACAGTAACTGTAAAGTATGTTTTTGCGTCTGATTTCGTAACTTTAAATATCGTCTGCATTAATTAAAAAGCATCAATGCTGTCAACCTTTCAAACTATTAAGATATAGTCCCAGAGCGGCAAGATCCTATTATTAGATCAAATATTATTCAGGGTGGTCCGTTTTTTTGTTTTTCGCGCTGTGAGAGTTTTCAATGCCAGACCAGTTGGCGCACGAAAAAGAGGCGAGCCGAATTTGAGATAGATAGATGGCCCAGAGAAAGACCTTTGGTCTTAAAAACAAAAAATTGGAAAACACTAGCAAAAAAGGTTAGCATGGAAAAAACTTCTTGAGAAGGCCAAGGCCCACTCTGGGCTGTCGAGGCATTGATGATGATGAGGACTGTGCTTTATTTTTTGGGGTATATAAAATATTGATCACTTAAATCATAAATATTTGACATTTTCCCAGCATTTCTTAAATCACTGTCGACTAAAGCATGGAGTTCGAAAGCTTAAAGAAAGTTCTTTAGAATAAAAAACTATTTCATGTAAACATAAATTAAAACTTATTAATATCTCCTCATATTTAACCTAGCCATTTTTTTTAATTCTAAACCATTTTGAATATTGGTGAAAATTAAGTTCTCCAGTTAAATTAGTCTTCTAAATATAAACCTTTCAAAACTACCTTTCAAAGTCGCTACATTTTAAAAAAGAGCAGTTGTAGTTAACTACAATTGTATTAAAGTAGTTTTAGTTTACTACAAAGAAAATGTAGTTTTTTCCAACCACTGAGTAGTTGCGTATCATATTTCTTTTCAAAATATGGATTTTCTAGCTTTTATATCTTTACCGTTTCCCTCATAAAATTACTCGTTATATGTATTAAGTCTCCAACTTTCTTTTTAACAAATTAGAAAAGGAGGCAACACCGGTAATTAACAGAATGGAAATTCACCTCCGCCATTTAAAAAAGTAAAGAATGCGCTTTACAAAATGAAAAGTGGGAGAGAAAAGAACAAGGGAAAAAAGCTAAAAAAAAAAAAAAAACGCTTTTTTTTTTGTTTGAAACTTTGTAGGCTTACATAAAAACAGGCTTAATATCTATGACCCCTTTATTAATTTTGTGAAGATTATTAGCGTGATTAAAAAAGGGGAGAAAAACTAGATAAAGAAATAGTCGTTGGGAATCGAGCTCAAAATATGAATTGGGTATAATATGAAAAAAACACAACTACTTCGATTTAGTAGGAACAACTTTAGTAGGAACAACATATGACGCAATGCTAAACGAATGGAATTTAGTTGTTGCTTGTTTAGTTATTGTTATTAGTAGTTGTTGTTATTTGTTCTAGTTGTTGTTGTTTATTTAGTTGTATTTAGTTTCAATAACTTTTCTTTAAAATGCAATAAAATCTGGCGAGCAGCTATTTAAAAGAGCGAACACTTCGTTTGTTTATTTGTGGCTTGAAGTTAGGCTCGCAGAAAATGCCGTTCATGGGTTAAATTTAGTAGGAACAACACAACCTGTGACGTAGGCTATATTATACCCAATTGCAAGATTGGGCACAAGATCAGCTATCGGATGTTCTAAATTAATAAGCTCAAGTTATCAAAATCACACATCTTAATAAACGAAATCTCACCGAAAATCAGGATGGGAAAGAAGTGAAAAATGAAGGGAAAATAGGAGAAAGCCCAGTTCAAAAAAAGGAACTCAAATAAGATTGAATAAAAATTAATACGTTAACTTGCAAATTTCAGTGTCTGTACGGGGGAAATTTTGCAATCGAAATTTGGTCCACTTTCTGATACGCTGCAACCATCAAGACCGATCGACAGATCAACCATCAACCGATTACCAGAATATATTAACCAATTGAATTTTTTAAAAAAATCTGATCACTTTTCTGTTAACTGGAGCTCTGTTCCTAATGGCAATCGTTTCCTGTCAGCTACAAACAGCGTTTATTGTTTCTAACGCTTTTCGACTAGTTAGAGCAGGGGTTGCCGAACTTTTTTGATCATCGACCCCTACATAATTTTTCGAAATCTCCATCGACCCCCATAAAAGTAATTTTCTGTTAATTAAAATAAAACTCTGTTAGATACTGTGTTTGTACATTTGTTTTGTGATTTTGAACATTTATTAAAGTATTAGTACTCAGTGTAACAATAGTTTTATGAAAAATATATTAATGTTGAAATATAAATACCTTAATATTTATGAAATAATAAGTAATTATAAGTAAGTAGAAATAATAAGTAAAGTAACTACGGATTTATTGCTTCTTAATCAATGACATGGGTGTGCCTGGTGTTTTTTTTTCTTCAAGGTTCGTTATATTGGGTTCAAAATTGGTCAATTTTAATCTTAAATCCCCTCGAAACTCCACATTTAATTTATTTCTGTTCTTAGTTAAGATTGAATTTACGTGACTGAAACCGGCTTCAACCATATAGGAACTTGGAAATGCTATCATAAATGGCTGAGCTATTTCGTAAAGTCTTACATATTTTTGCATTATATTTATATTTGTCCAAAATTTGCTTATTGTTAAATTTTTAAAAAGCGTCTTTGCTTCAAATCCCCATAATAATTCAGCAAGCTCATCTTGCAGGTTGATGTCCACGTTTTCAATTTGAGCAGAAAATGGCACAATAATCCAATCAGGGATGTCAATGTTTTCCAAATCAACAAAACGCGGTTTAAAATCGTCGCTCAATTTTTGAAGATTACCTTTATATATTTCCAAGGCTTCTTCTTTTACTTCTAATTGTCACATATCTGAAAAATACTGATACTCCTTCGACCAATCAACCCTTCCGGTTCGGATCGACCCCCATTCGACCCCCTGGCTCAGATCGACCCCCGCTTATGTTAAATAGACCCCTGGGGGTCTATATAGACCACTTTGGCAACCTCTGAGTTAGAGTGTTTAAAACTTAAATGAGATCTGTGTTAAGGGGCAAAACCAGTTTCATTCCGTTAAATGGGAAAACAAGCTTTATCCGTTAAGAAATGAATTTTTGTGACCATATAGAGCGCATTCACGGTATAAATTTTGATCTAGAAAGCTAAAAGCATACAAGTTAGTATTGCTTTCTAAATGATGTAATCAAACTTCATCGCCAACAAAATTTTAAACATTTTAAATTATTTCGGAAAACCGACCGAAACGAACTGAAAACTAAAAGAAAAAAAATTACTGAGATAAATAAAAAGTTTAGAAAACTACATTTTTTATGTAGACTCAAAATGATAAATAAATTTATTTTATTAGACTTAAAACTAAAAGCGTAAGATACAATATTTTAATTATTTTTATTTTATAATCGTCGTTGAACAGCCGACAAAATTTTTGGGTTTATGACTATTAATGTTCAGCGCCGTAGCCTTGTCATTTTTAACCCTATCCAGAAGACAAGGTAACTTCTGTATCAAGCATTGGGAGAAATGTGCCTTCGTGGAGAACTTTTTGATGGAACTAACCCGCACTTGCGCTACACGGAAAGGAAGACCACGAGAACTACCCACGGTTAGCCTGACGGCAAGGGGACTCGAACCCATGATCCGTCTATCTCTGAGAATATTTCACGTCAGCGCTGGGGTCGATGCAAGACGGATGCGGAGCTTGTATCGACCCAGTTCACCTCATTGGAAGGGGAACGCTCTATCCCCTGAGCCATCGCGACTCAACTTTTATTTTTGGAGAGATTTTGCAAAGCGTTACGTTTCTATCCAATTTTAACGCTATTTGATCTACACAGCGTTTGTGCTACAAACTGCAGTGTCGCTAAGGTGTGGAAAATACTGTTATAGTTTAACCCTTTGACGCAGAATTCTTATTAATGATATTTTTCAAATTTTTTTTTCATTATTTTATATTAATTTTGGTCAAAATTAGTGAAAAAATATATTTAACATTTTAATGACTTATAGTTATGAAATACAGCACTAAACGCCTTCGTCTTTTTCTGCGTTAAAGGCAAAATCCTCCAAACACGGCTCACATCTAAACAATAAGTTTTCAAATATCACTTATTTAGATCTAAGCGAGTCATCATTGAAATTTCTCAAATTTACAAAATCAATTATTGATAATTTTTGGAATATGAATTCTTTCAAACAGACTTTTTTAAATAATAGTGCAAATACAATTCCGATAATCCGGCAGATATTTATGGTAATTATTATATAGTTTTTCATAATTAAAAAAATACCAAAATATCATTTTGCTTGTAACTAGAGGGTCAGAGCACACGGTAGTTTTTTAATAATTACATGTTAGTTTATATACAATACTTTTATATTTAAATATACATGTAATGGGTTTTTATTCAGGAGATTTTTCCTATTTGTATTTATTTTTAAAGCATTTCATTACAATGTTAACCAATTGATACACTATGGTAAATAAGTGCAAACTGGTTTCAGCTACGCAAAAGCAATGAAGCTGTATGGTATCGCCTGATACAGCACCTCACATTTACATAGAATCTTATAGTGCGTATATATATATATATATATATTGTTAGCACTAAGTTTTAATTTTATTAAAGTTTAAAAAGAAAATGATTGGCCACTAGATGGCAGTAGCAATTATGTGTAGAGAGAGCGTAGAGGTGCGCGCGAAATGAGCCTGATGTAAAGAATGATACAATTACTGATGTCTGTAAATATTGTTTGTAAATAAATTATTAATATGCTAAAATAATCAAGCTCTTACTTCCTCCTACCCCCCAACTTGCCCGAACCGAGCTACTCGATACCTGACAAATTATATGATTCCAATAANTCATCCTTAAAACTTGTAAGTCCTTTTCAAGGCGGTCTAAAAATGCTTCTCACACTATTGTATTGATATATTTTGCTTTGGCTATATTGATGCAATATTAGAAAGCACTCTTTTTGCGGATATAATCATGTGAGCTGATGAAAAGATTATATCTTTTATTATCCGGATTTTTTAAAGTTTGTGTTCCGTAATTTTTCCCTTGTTTTCTCTACATTTTGAACTACATATATATATATATATATATAATAAATAAATAAATACAAGTAAACACTAAGAAAGTTAAGAAAAACAATAAGTATCATTTATTGCGCTTAAGCTGCAAGTAAACAGCACTCATTAGATAAGTTCAAAATGAAGAATAAAACAAAGAAAAATAGGGGGTGGGAAATAATAAGTAAAAAAATAACAAACAACATATTATAAAAAAAAAAAATAAAAAAAAAAATTAAATTTTAATTAAAAAACCTGAAAAAAAAGATATAATCTTTTCTTCAGCCCACACGATTATATCCGCAAAACAGAGTGCTACTTATTGTTTTTCTTAACTTTCTTAGTGTTTTCTTGTATTTATTTATTTATTATATATATATATATATATATGTAGTTCAAAATGTAGAGAAAACAAGGGAAAAATTACGGAACACAAACTTTAAAAAATCCGGATAATAAAAGATATAATCTTTTCATCAGCTCACATGATTATATCCGCAAAAAGAGTGCTTTCTAATATTGCATCAATATAGCCAAAGCAAAATATATCAATACAATAGTGTGAGAAGCATTTTTAGACCGCCTTGAAAAGGACTTACAAGTTTTAAGGATGATAATAAACTGCAGAACCTTGGCTAAGGGAAGAATGTCTTGGCATAGGCTTGTTGAGAAGGCCGAGGCCCATCCTGGGCTGTCGTACCAATGAGAAGAAGAAGAAGAAATGTGAGTAGCACTCAAAAAATTTTACAAAAAAATTACAACGAATAAAGTAGAACACAATAAGTAAAAATATCACGTAAAAACACAAAATAAAATATCGCTACGAAAGGATTTTAAATCATTCTTGAAAAACTTCCCGTTCATGTAAGTTCATTTGAATTTGCTGTTCATTTCATGTTTTATTTTGTTTTTTTCTTTATATTTTATTCTCTGTTTTTACCTGATATTTTTACTTATTGTGTTCTATTTTATTTGTTGTAATTTTTTTTGTAAGAATTTTTGAGTGCTTCTCACACTATTGTATCGATATATTTTGCCTTGGCTATATTGATGCAATATTAGAAAGCACTCTTTTTTGTGGATCTAATCGAGTGAGATGATGAAAAGATTTATATCTCTTATTTTCTGGATTTTTTAAAATCTGTAAAATATTCATTTAAAATTTTTATTATTATATTTCTTTTTTCCCTTTTTTTTCATTGTTCTGTAATTTTCCCCTTGTTTTCTTTACATTTTGAACTTATTTTATGAGTTTTATTTACTTGCAGCTTATGCGCAATAAATAAAACTTATACTTAATTTTCTTCGTGTTTTTTTTTTGTTTTTATTTACTATGCTATATATATATATATATTGTGAAGAAAAGGCGTTTTCTTAATTTTTGTAGATCTGCGATTACTTTTGAAGTAAAGACATATTTAAATATTCATTTTCTCTCTGTTAAAATTAATTAAATAAAGTTGGAAACTAAGAATTTTGAATCTAGACAGTTACCGAGAGAAACATAATTTTTAAAAAAAATAAACTTCTAAATTAGGTTAAATTTCTTTCAACTTTAAAAGAGAAAGAGAAATGCTTTTTTAAGTCTGGATGCAATATAATAGCTTAATTAAAAATAATTTTAAAAAAAAGCTTTTATAGCTGCAAAAAAAAAATTATTTTTTTGATGTTATCATCGCACTAAAAGTGTGACTAATGGGCTATTAGCGACAGTTCGTCAATGGAGCTGCTACCGTAAATGGCCGAAATCAAGAGAATGTCGACTTTCACCAGTGAATGTCAACAATCACATAATCGCTTTGGTGAATGTCTAAAATATTTGTTATATCCGATATTTATTCGACGATATTATTATATTTATTTGATATCTTAATATCTGCTGAGGATAAATTAGGAGAAACATCAGTGTTCGGAGTACCGGTTTACAGGACAGTGGCACTTGTTCTTAAAAAAGCATGGATGTAGGGCATACCGGGCAAGGATACTGACTCTTAAAAAAACATCGATGTAAGGAATACCGGGCAGTTGCACCGAACGTTGAAAACATTACTGTAGGGCATACAGGGCAAATATACCGGGCAGTGGCACTTAACTAGACCTATTTTGGATATTTACCAAAGAGACTAGGTGATTGTCAACAACTACCAATTTTGGCCATTCACAGGTGCTAAGCTTTCACAATTAGGATGGAAGAACAGAAGGTGGTAATTATCAGCCGGCCTCAACCCTAATTTCCCGGTTTCTCGTGAGGCAATGAAACCATTGGGGGATTTCAAACCACAAGAACTCCGTTGGCGGCCGTTATGGCTCAGGAGATAGAGCGTTCGCTTTTCAATAAGGTGAACCGGGTTCGAAACCCGGCAGTAACTGACCAATGCGAATTCCGCATCCGGCTTGCACCGACCACAGTGCTGACGTGAAATATCTTCAGTGGTAGACGGATCATGGGTTAGAGTCCCCTTGCCGTCCGGTTAACCGTGGGAGGGTCTCGTAGTCTTCATGTAACGGATATGCTGATTAGTCCCATCAAAAAGTCCTCCGCGACAGCAAATTTCTCCCAATACTTGATCCAGTAGTTCCCTTGTCTGCTGGATTCGGGTCAAAATTACAAGGCTACGTAGTTGAACATTAGTAGTCGCAAATCCAATGACTGGGTCGGCTGTTCAACGACGGTTATAAAAAAAATATAAAATAAAACTCGGTTGGAGGTATCTACCCCGGACCTTCATACTTGAAATCTGTACCCATCAACAGCGAAGAACCTTTCTATTCTGTTTTGTAATATTATTTTATTTTACATTTAATCACTGCGGATAGCATGGTGCATAAAGACCATTCTTAAGATAGTTGTTTGATTATCAGACACATAAGTAAGATAAGAGAAAAAAACCTGACGAATCTCCATCAAAACCAGTTTGATTGCAGATTTAAGCTGGAATCTTTCAACTCTTGTTTGTTTCCTCCCACGGTACTTTTAGGGACTATGAAGCAAACGCGTAGGAGCAGATGCTGGTTTGCACCGATAATACGCATACGTGTGCCAAATACGATAATATCGCGATAATACAAATTGAATACGAAAATCATTATCGATAAATTAAAAAGAGAACTTCACGAGAATTATACATGTCGATAGTTATTGAATATTATGAGTGTCGATAAATTTGAGTGACAAAAATAGTGAGTAGAAAATTGATACAATTTAGTTGTACTAGAGAAAACTCGATATTGAAAGAATTGTAAATATCGATATTTTTATACAATACATCACGATATTAAAAAACCAATGTTCATGCTTGCAACAACTCTTGGGAAAGCAATCGCCGCTTCATGATGCCTATACTGCAGTGGATAAAACAACGTATAGTTTGTCTACGGTAAGAACTCCCCTCTCCACAAAGTCTGAGGCCATCTATTGTTATGGTAACAGGAATAGCGCATTTTTGGGAGGGTAGCTTCTCTTCACTCTAGGGCTAACACAATAGACCGAAGAAAAAAATTCCCATTCTCTCGCCGATTCGAGTCAAAACCTGTCCTAAGCAATAAACCCACACCTCTACTTGAAATTGTTATACCTCGTTACCATAGTCACCGCCACGGGTCCAGACGAATGGCTAGGGGAGTTCTTACTTTAGACAAACTGTAAGTGATTCGAGGCAGATTTCGAGAAACGATACTTGACAACTGTTCTCTTTCCCCTACTAACACTAAAATAAAATTTCAGACAACTAATATAATAATATAGATATATTTTTTTTGTTACAATAAGTAGTTATTCATAATAAAATGCCAAATATTTTTATTTTATATTATATATACCGTCGTTGAACAGCCGACCCAATTTTGGGTTTACGACTACTAATGTTCAACCCCGTAGCCTTGTAATTTTGAACCAATCCAGAAGACAAGGAAACTCCTGGATCAGTACCCCCAGAAATATTGATTTGTTATGGGAACATGGAGGACTTTACGAATCGACAGATTTAACGTGCATCACTCATTGTCTCACCATGCAGTGGTCAAAAAGACCTTGTATCAGAATAGTCAGAGGCATGGTTGTTCTTTTCTTCTTTTGTGTATTATCTGTCTTTACTGTGGAGGTAACGTTCAGGGAATACCTTATACAGGTGTTCCACGAAAGAGTGGTCAACACCCTTTTGACACCCGAATGTCAATGTATAGGTGGACTTTAGGGAAAAAGTACTGAAAAGGTTTTGTTGACCCTTAACTGCAATTTTTCACATATAAGGTGTTTTAGTTGTTGAAAAGGGTACATAATCCATTGTATGTGCCCTATTACAGGTTGCATAGCGTTTCTAAATGTGCTTATTTTCGATTTTCCTACTTTAAAGCCCCTTAAAGGTGCTTTTTTCCATTGCCTTTCTTCCTTCCCTTCCTTTACCATGCTGATTTTCGCTTCGAATTATGCAAAAAGACACAGTTCACATAGTTCTATTCAACGTTTTCATAAATTATTTTTAGTAAACGTTTTAGTAATTATTTCAACCCTATTCTATTTCGGCGTACTGTCAGTCCGTAGCGAATGAAAACGTCATTCGTTTTACGTGATTCAAAATTTCATGATTTTTGACAATTGTCAAAAACAATGCCAAAAGGTTTTTTTTTTTTTTTTACATGACGGTTAAAACAAGATAAAACCGCCGATTGTCAAAAACTTTCCAACCCTGCCTAATTATAATATTNGTGGCACTTGTTCTTAAAAAAGCATGGATGTAGGGAATCCCTGGCAAGGACACTGAACACTGAATCTTAAAAAACATCTATGTAAGGCATACCGGTCAGTTGCACCGAACGTTGAAAACATTACTGTAGGGCATATTATGTGATTGTCAAGAACTACCAATTTCCGTCATTCACAGTAACAGAGATGCTAAGCTTTCACAATTTAGATGGAAGAACAGAAGGTGGTAATTATCACCCGGCCTCAATCCTTCTCGTGAGGCAATGAAACCATTGGGGAATTTCAAACCACTAAAACTCGGTTGGGAGCAGCTATGGTTCAGGGGATAGAGCGTTCTCCTTTCAATGGGACGAACCGGGTTAGAATCCCAGCTATGGATGGTCAATACGAATTCCGCATCCGGCTTGCACCGACCACAGTGCTGACATAAAATATCCTCAGTGGTAGACGGATCATGGGTTAAAATCACCTCGACGTCAAGCTAACCGCTGATCTTTATTCGTCACGTATTCGTCATCGTTGCAGTGATTGCAGCCAAAATGATGTTTGAAATATCGGAAAAGATGAAAATCACTAAGCTCAAGGTCTGGACTGTAGGGAGGAGTGGTCAAAATTTTCCCAACCAAAAGAGTCCAATAAAGCTGGGATTTGAGTTGTGGCGAGAGTCATTGTCCTAGAGTAGCAAAATTCCCTGTCAGCATGGCAGGGAATTTTGCTACTTTCACAAATCTGTCAATGAATGTATGCAGCAGACAGGTTTTTTGCCGACTAAAAATGACAATATCTCGTGCGTGGGCGACTTGTTAAATTTGAACATTTTAAAGACACAGAACTGATCGTACAGTTTACCTACACAGCTGCAACTGAGCACAGTTGTACCCAGGGAATGCCGGATATGACGTAACAAAACGGCCTTTTCTTAAAAAACAACCCTCGTAAAGAAATAAGTTTTTAAAATAAAATTTTTAAAAAGAATTATCCTTAATAAAGAAATCTACCACTTCTACTAATTGATTAAGCTTAGTCTTTTTTTCTCAACTTATGAAGTAGATTTGTTATTTAGGTAAGTAATATTTTTACACTAATAATTACGATACGTGTTTTTTTTTAATAAATAACTTTGAGCATTTAAACGAAACTGAGTCTTTTTTTTTAATTTTCTCACGGCAACTTTTATTTAATTACTCCTTCTATCTATCGCTGGTATGTTTTCAATTAGTAATCATTCGATATTGGAATTGTAAACAACACAAACCAAATTAAGATTAATTTAACTCTCGCAAAGCGTTCTAAATGTTAATTCATTTCAGAAAAATTTCATTAAAAGTAGAGTTGATTTAAACGAAAGAAAAAAAAAACAATTAATAAATTATTGGAACCTAAAAAAAAAGAAAAAGAAAGAGTAATAATTTTTCTTATGTTATAAACAGCAAACCTTTTTTTTCTAAACTGACAGTTTTTCAATAGTATTATAGCACATATTGCAATAAAATTGACAGAATAATATCGATATTAAAAGCCAAAAAAAAGAAATTGATTTTTCCACATTGATATGTGAAACCACAAAGCTTTCCAAGACTTTAAAATCTTTTTAGATATTAAATTCTTTTTCTAAAATATTGTTCTTTTTACTAGAGTAGTATTTCATTTCTTTTTCCTTAAACGTATTCAATTTTTTTCGAAGACGTCGAAAAAATTTTCTGAATGCAGCTCTACTGTTTCTTATATTTCTGACATAAACTGTCATCATTATTTTCACAATAGTGTTTTCTATTTTTTATTATTTTTTGTGGTTAATGTTTACTACTTAAGGTAATAAGTATGAATAGATAACTCATGGGAAGTCCCTACGTAGAATAATCATTGTAACAACACTTAGAGTTTAGGCAATAGAATATTTTACCCGGAAAAATTGGCAAATTTTTATTTTTTTGTATAGTTATGTTGTTTAGGGGCAATTAAAACAATGACTAATGTCTCTTTCAATATTTCAATCTAAAAGAAAGAAAGAATAATTAAGAGAGGTTTGAAATTTTTTTAAAAATTCACTCTGAGAACTGTTTTAACAAAAAAAAATTTTTAACTCCTCTAAGGAGCGAATTCCTCCCCTGCCAGAAAAAAAAACAAAATCTTGTTTTTTGCCTGTAATTTTTTGGGGAGTTTAAGACAGAAAACTTCTGATTGTATATCTGAAAACTAGAGAAAGTTTCTCTCAAAATCGGACATCTTAACTGATGGGTAATACATTAATGAATTAAACAGTGACTCTTTCGATATTTCAATCTAAAAGCAAGAAAGAGTAATTAAGAGAGGTTTGAAATTTTTTAAAAATTCACTCTGAGAACCTGTTTAACAAAAAACAATTTAACTCCTCTGAGAAGCGAATTCCACCCTTGCCCGAAAACCATAATGCAACATTTTTGATTTGTCTTCCTTGACTCAATTCAAACCCCCCCCCCCCCAAAAAAAAANTAAGAATAAAAACTCAATTTTTGCCTGGACTATTTTGGTATTTCCTACAATAGGCTTTAAAGGGGCAGCATTTAAGGTCATTATCTACATTGTAATAAGTTGGGATATTGAAGACATTTGTTTTTAGGGAAATGTTAAAGATAACATAATATACTGTAGATGAAAGAATAAAATAAAAGGAATAACTTAATTTTAAATTAAATTTAGTAAAGTGGAAGACTATATACTGAGGATCCGCAATATTAGTAACATGTATATTTGTTTTTTTTTAAGGATATTAGTATTAGAAAGGACGCCTGGTTGCTGAGTGGTAGCGCCTCGCGCTCCCGTGCCACAGGTCCTGGGTTCGATCCTCGAACCGGGCAAGGTTGACTCAGCCTTTCACCCTTTCAGTGGGTCGATAAATGATTCCCAAGCATGCTTGGGAGCTAAACACTGGGGGTTTCGCGTTCGGCTGACCACCTAACCGGAGCATCTTCTCCTGCACCCCAGAGCCCAAGGTCAAGAAAACTGAGATGGGTATAGTAGGCCTTGGCTCACTATGGATTGTCGCTCCACTGAGTCACAAAAAGTCCAAAAAAAATTCTGCCACATGGGTAACGTAATAAAAAAGCAAAATCGATGAGGGAAATCATAAAACACCACCAAACTATTATTAACGCTAATGATGCTTAATTGATTTTGGTAATTATTACTGCTGGAATTGTGTTAATTGGTTATGTTTTAATAGATTCCAAATGAAGATATTTAATTATAGTTACTGCGATAATAGGTTTTCTTATACCTACCGAAAAGGATAAGTACTGTGTGAAATACTTGACAGTGGTAAATCTTTGATAATCATGAATTGACAGTAACATGCCATTGTATGAACTTCTAAATAATTAATGTAATAATTTTAAGTCATAGAGAAGCGCAACAAATAAATAATTGAGTATTTGTACTTCAAGAAGATCAACCCACACATGTGATCTATGACGTCAGCTCCAGCTGATCGTTTATGCGCAAACTGGCGTGCTAAAGTTGAGCTAAGCTCCTCCACAAAGTCAGAATGTTAATTAACGTGAAGTTGATTGAATACAGCACCGTACAGCACATCGAATTTGTTGAAATATAATTATTTCTCGTCTACGTCTTTTACTTAGATTTATTATTTGTTTATGTATTTTATTGGAACCGTGATATATTTTCGTTTTGTGAACCTGGCAACTTCGAAGCATTATTAGTTTATGTTCTACATGGTTTCATGTCTGTCTTTGTGTTAAGTAAGAAATATATAGTGAAAGAATTAAAATATTTGTGAAAGAATCTTTATGTAAGAATATAGAATATGTCACTTAAGAGAATTGATACTTGACGGGCTTGGCTTACTCGAAATAGAATGGAAAAAGCAGATGCAAATGTAAACAGATGCCATGTTTCAACAACCAATCAGAATTCGATATACCCACAATACGTCATTTGCAGGTATCCCTTTGGAATTGTTGTTTTGGCTCATGCTTTCGATCTAGTAAAAGATTAAAATTACCTATTGCATTTGCTGAAATACATAAAAAAAAAACTATTTCTTCCGTTGAGATAAATCAATCTCGAGATTTATTTAATTTGTATCAGTTTAAACTAAACATTCCGTTTACTTTTCTTAACGTTTACCAGTTTACTTACTCTAATGAATCGTTATATTTTATTTTAATAACAATAGAGAGCATTTTGTAGCCTGCAGGCTATTACGTGTCATTTTGTTTCTTTTTTTTGTCATTAAAAGTTGCGAGCAATCAAATAACATCTTAGTTTAAGTTACTATCTGGAAGCCAAAGAAGAAAAAAGTTGGAATGTGTTTTAATAACCCGTAACCATGGCAACTGTAGAAATGAATGGTTCGAAAGACATTTAAAACTTATGTTTGAATACTTAAAGGAATTTTCCTGCGTTTATTGTTACAATCGCTCATTCTTTAAATTGACCTTTTTTTTCCTAAAAATTGTACAAACTTTAGAAAGTAATATTTTCATTACAATGAGTTTTTTTTGTGAATGCAGACTCGAGTATTATGTCTTCAAAAGTTTTAAAAGAGACTTTAAAAAACTTCGAAATGAAAATTATTTGTATTATGTGTAATTGTCAGAAAAATTTTGTTGTAGCAACAGCGGAAAATTTCCTAAGTTAAAAATGTTGAAACGGTACATAATTGCTTTGATGAATGTATAAAATATTTGATACATTTCATTTATTCGATTTGCTATTTATTTGCTATAATTATTATTATGTAAGCTTATTTTAAATTATTTACTTGATATTTTTTTATAAAATCTGTTCCTTGTAAATACATAATTATTTATACTCATTGATCATGATTATTATTTGTAATCACTATAGTAATCATGTATTATGATTACCCATAATATTGATTACAATAATTATTACGTATTTCGTAACTGATATAGCTGTTATTGATTTTTGTAAACGACGCCTAGCTCTATTTTACATTGATTCGTTTGTCTACACGTAAACGCAAAGTACGAGTTGCCCGCAAAGAACTATACTTCATGCGTAATTCGGTGCGCGAAAATAAAACCGGAACACTCTGAATATCTTTTGATTAAATTATCGGATTTTCGCTTACTTGGGCTTAATCTTAATGGTTCAAGGGCCTAAAACACAGAAAGGTACTTTCTCTAAATACACAAAGCTATTTTTTTTTTTTTTTACCAATTTGAATTTTTTGACAAGTAAAATATGGAGGGGAAGCCGTAACCTGGGAAATATGATCCCAATAGTTTAGTCAGGAGAGGGGTCGCGTTCAGGAAGAGTTTGGCCGTCTTAATGTTAATTGCACTTTTTGTGTATTTCGTTTTTTTTTTTTTTTTACTTGAATCGAGTTTTTTTGCCTACAATTGTTAAATTCCTTTATCCAAATATATTTCCATATAAAATGAAACAGTTTTTAATAACACCATGTAATAGTTTTTAATAATTATTCATTATATTTTACTTAATAAAAAATGAAACTTTTTTGAGTTACTATGTACAGTGGTGGCCTAATGTGTGGACACTTTTTGAAACTTTCATGTTTTTCAACTTTGTGTGCTTGTAGAATATATTAATTTTAACTTAAATACAAACGTTTACACATCAAATTGAAGGTAATTTAATGTAGAATTTAATAATAAATACAGTATTACAATATCTGTATTACAAAAAAAGTTATGCAATTAATAGTAAGATCTATCTTAGATTTGCATTTTTTTAAAGTGATACTTACACAATCAATACTTAGTAGGATAACCCTTATTTTTT
>NC_092205.1:96295308-96301347 GCF_043381705.1 Parasteatoda tepidariorum
AAAGTGATAAATCTATGTTAATATATAAACGTTTGTATTTAAGTGAAAATTAATATATTCTACAAGCACACAAAGTTGAAAAACATGGAACTTTTAAAAAGTGTCCACACTTTTGGCCACCTCTGTATGTTAAAATTTTCAATTTATTTTAAACTATTTATTATATATTTCAATTTATTTTAAACTATTTATTATATATTTCAATTTATTTTTAAAAAAAAATTAGATGCAGTAATAGAGAATCGTAGCATTAAGGCCAACAAAACCACAATATTAATCTTATGTTTAATATTGGTTGTAACATAAAATTTCTCGTAGAGTATAGAAAAGTATCTATTAAGGTAGGTCTCATAGCACGTAAATTACGTTTATAGTTACAGGCTAATGAAAAACGGAACCCTGATAGTTAGAACCTTTTTTTTCCATTTAATATACCGTCAAATTATTAGAATATTTTTTAAAATATTCAATGCTTAACACAAGATCTATCCATAAATACTTTTGAAAATTTAAGTAAATTATATGAAGAGAAAAATTAATTATAAAATCCATTATCAATAGTTCTCTCCAAAGTATTAGGTTAATTATTCTTTAGTCATCCAGAGTTTCTTTTACAAAATAATTTAATTTAAAAATATCAACAAAAAAATTTTTTATTTATTGAAGTGCGCAATAGAACTATATCTTATAAAAGATTTATTCGATAGAAAATTATACAATAGTTATATTCTTTTGCATAAATCTTATAAGACTTGGTCGGTTATATCGACCGAGTAATAAATCCAAATTTTACCGGCTACTCGGGACAGGCCGGAGGATAAATAAAATTTTTGCCGGGTACCCACTACAGCTTTATCATTTCTCGAAATCAAAGGTGGGTAAAAGATTTAAGTTTTACCGGTCCTGGCAAAATTTTAGGCCAAGTTCATCTCTAATTAAAACAAATTCTACCCTACCGTTTCGTAATTCATCATTTTTTCTATCTCGTAACGTTTTCGAGATAGAAAGGATAAATTCTCAGTTTTTTACCTGATGTGGGTGTAAACTTGTAAACCATTGCATCTTGTATCCACCTTACTATACATAAACTACAGTATTCTAACTGTAGCTGTAAAAGTTCAAAATGCTAAAGTATTGATAAGAAATTCAATAAAGGTTTCCTATTCGGAATTAATTTCTTAAGGATTTAAAAAGCCACTGTGAATTTTACTATTTTTCGCGTGAGAAGTATTTTGACTGTGAATTTTGCTGTTTTCTGTATGAAAAATATTTTTTCTAATCAGCATTAATTTTTTAAGGAATAAAAAGCTGCTGCGAATTTCGCTGCGTGAAATATATTTTTCACTCTGAAAACAGCGTTAATTTAAGGAATAATTGTTACTGTGAATTCTGCTGTTTTCTATATGAAAACTATTTTCCCATTCAGCATTTCCTTTTTGGGATCTAAAATATCTTTTAATTTAGAGCCATTGTGAAATATCAGGTATTGTATGCATAAGTACATATTCTGCTATTGCAATTTTCGATATCAAGAATTTTTCATTATCAAGAATTTAAGTTTCCTGATTATGTTATTTTTCTGATTTCGAGGTTTAAGTAAAAAATTTTAGTGTTTTAAAAAACATTGGTAGTTTTGGTAATCAAAAAACTGCCAATGCTTACACAAAAATATTTTTTATATAAAATAGGATATCACAAATATTTCGGAACTTCACCAAAGCGATTATGCGATTGTTGACATTCACCGGTGAAAGTCGACATTCTCTTGATTTCTCATCACATTCTCATTCACGGTAACATATGTAATATTAAATTATCCAACATTTATTTATTTTCATTTTTGCGTCTTGTACCATTTTACAACTCATTAAGGTTTGCACGGTGTCTCAAAAGTTGAATTATTTTGTCGTCGGTCTTACAAATTCGATTTACTAGATGTCTCTACCAATAGTTTAAATTTCGATTTTCAAAATACCTTCCATTTTAATTATGTTCTCTTAATTGCTCTAAATATTGTAAAAACCAGTCGCCCGTAGTTTTGCGCCATTTTGCCTCGGTTAATCGTTGATATCCACGGGCGAAATTGATAAATGCTTCAATCCAAGAGATTTAATTGCTGTCGAAATTTCACAAATTGATTTACCTTCCAATTTCGGCAACTACATTTTCATTAGTTCTTCAGACATAATTTGAATCACTGCCTTTTGATGTCGCGACTGAATAGTTGTTGTGAGTTTAATTTGATTTTTAACGGAAACAAGTAAGTACCACACAAATAATGCGTTTTCTTGAAAATATTAAATACAATAAATTAGTCAGTGCAAGATCATTACTAAAACATATACTTTATAAACAATATTTTTTTAAACTGTATATTTTGGTTATTACGTCATTTTTAATAACTCGCTTTCTTGTGAGGGTGGAACACTACCATCAAAATGACGACTGATTTGCGACTAGCTGCAGCACTCAAATCTTTACTGTTCTTGATCACAATAAAATTCTCAAACTTTCCCTGAGACCAGCGATGGCTCAGGGGATAGAGCATTCGCCTTCCAATGAGGTGAACCTGGTTCGAATCCCAGCGATGGCTGGTCGATACGAATTCCGCATCTGACTTGCACCGACCATAGTACTGACGGGAATTATTCTGAGTAGTAGACTGATCATGGGTTAGAGTCCTCTTGCCGTCAGGCTACCCGTGGGAGGTTTTAGTGGTTTTCCCCTTAAAGAAGGCAAATTTCTCCCAATACTTGATCCAGGAGTTCCCTTGTCTTCTGAATTGGGTGCAAAATTACAAGGCTACCAAGTTGAACATTGGCAGTCGCAAACCCAAAATTGGGTCGACTGTTCAACGGCGGTTATAAAAGAATAAAAAATAAAATATTGTGTAAATTTAAAAAAAAAAATTATTTCTAAAGTAGAGTGTAAAACAAAGAATTTATTCCGTTTTTGTCAGACCTATAACGAATAACACAGGAAGCATCACTTTCATAAAAAGCCTCCATATCACCATCCAAAATTTCCTTGAGTGAACTCCATACCACGAGAGAAACTTATCGTCACAAATTCGCTTTCACCTCAACTTCTATTTTAAAAGAAAGAAGAAAGGAGTTTCAAAATGCAAGCAAAATATTAGGATTACGCAAAGGAGAATTTCTCTTCTAAGTTATCTTCTTATAATTTACTTTCATTTTTTTAGTATTTTTGAAATTTCTGTTCAGTATTTGAAACTTCATGCCTTATACTCTTAATTTGTCTGAACTCAATTTTTCTATACTTTAAATTAGTTCAGGTAGTGAAGGAGAATTTGCGATTAACCGTTTCTCCCGTGATGTGGCGTTCACTTGCGCCCCACGTTTCTCGTTTTAAGTGAGACCAAAATAAAAATAATTTCTTCATTGTTTAGTCCTCTCGAAAAACTTATGATTAAAAGAGTTACGATATTTTACTTTATTTTATAACCGTCGTTGAACAGCCGACCCAATTTTGAATTTACAACTACTAATGCTCAACTCAGTAGCCTTGTAATTTTGAACCCTATCCAGAAGACAAGGAAACTTCTGAATCAGTACCCCCACAGGGTTTGCTGTGTTATGGGAATATGGAAGACTTTGTGACTCGACAGATTTAACGTGCATCAGTCACCATTAACTACACAGGAAGTTAACGGTCAGCGGGGATTGAACCCACGACCTCTTGGACATGGGCCCAGTGCTCTACCAACTAGGCTATCCCGGCCCCATAGTGACAATATTCTTGACATCATTGATGATACAGTGGTTTAGGTTCTTATATATTGTTATTCATGTATTATTTTATTTCTGGTGGGGACGTAAGACCTACCTAATGTAAGGGCACCAGCTTGTCTGGAATGTTAAGGTGGTCTGTGCGCAATTCTTACCCCTTGCCCCACCATAACGTAGATAATGAAATTGTAGATCATTAATCTACATGGCTCCCTTAGATCACAAACGGAATTAGAGGGACTTTATTTTAGAAATAGAATTTTTCTTCCTCTTTTTTTTATTATAAGTAAAACAAATAAAGTACTTTGTCATCATAATCTAAATATACCTTGTCGTTGGTTGTTAGCAATTAAAACCTCGAAATTTCGATGCATATAATAATAAGAACCTAAAGATTACCTCTAAAGTTTCACGCAAGATTTCGCCTAATAGTCGACTATAGGTTACGAGAATTTTCCACTCTTCACGCTTTTCCCTCCTTCTTTACCATGCTTTTCAGTGAATCTTGTTTTATTTTTCTTCACTGAAGTATATCCCAATTTGTAACTGAAACGTACTGCCGAAAAAGTAAGATTTGAAGAAACCGTGGTAACGGAGTGGGGAAGAGTGTGGTGAGTGGGGAACTCTTGAGACACCTATTATGTTTGCAAAGAGTGTAGTGTGAGGTAAATGTCATTGATGCATGTATGAAAATTACTTGTATGCTATTGTTTAGCTGATGTTTGAATGAATTATATAGAAATCTTAAATTATAATTTTTGACGTTTCAGAAGGAAGCGGGAAATGAATACTTCCGTAAGAGGAGAATTGTAAAAGACTGGTATGTATACTTATATACTCACCGCTCACTTTCATTTTCCCGTCAAATGGAACGATTCCCTAAATCCTTGTTTGGAGCGCCCTTTTACAAAAGCACTCAGAATCTCCCGATATTAGGGGCCACAAAGAATTAAGATTGCAAATGGGATTGTCCTGCCTAATGGAATCGCGAAAGTTTAATCACAGAATGTAACTAATGTGTGTTAAAATTTAATGATGGATACGTGTAATGAAATTAAATCCAATGCTTCCTATCATTTACAATAAAATTTAAAAAATTTCTCAGTAATGTCCACTTGTTTTTATTTTAAAGTATTCGAAATAAAACGGTAGGATTTTCTTTTACGTTGATGTGAAACATAAAATAACTTTCTTTCCCCCCGAGATGAAAATACCCATAAATAAGGAAGGATTTGAAGTATGTAATTCCAGAAAGTAGAAATATTTAGTTTTTGCGGGATGCCTGTAAGTAACGTAGTGTGGATACCTCGATCCTGATTGGTTGTTTAAACGTGGTTTGCATTAGCAACTGTTTTTTCCATTCTATTTCGAGTAAGCCATGCCTGGCAAACACCAATCCTCTTAAGTAACACAGCCTATATTCTTTCAGAGAGGTTTTTTTCACAAGGATTTCAATTCTACCACTATATATTTGCACAAAGACAGGCACGAAGCCATGTCGAACATAAAGTTATGCATTGAAGTTGCCAGGCACACAAAACAAAAATATATCACGGTTAAATAATAGATCTAATTTAAGTAAAAGAAGTAGACAAGAAAGAATTAACAAATTCGATGTGCGATACGGCTTTGTATTTAATTAACGTAGCGTTAATTAACATTTTAAGTTATGTAGAGAAACTTAACTCGACTTTAATACTCCATATTGCTGGTGCTGACGTCATAGGTCATATGCGTGGGTATTGGTTGTCTTATTCTCAAGTGGCCGGTTGAAAAGAAAAGGTTATTAGTAAGGCCCGGATTTTGATGACATTTGCATTTTTTGCATTTTTGGACATTTTTCGCCCTTTAGAGCATTTTTTGAGATTTATAGGACATTTTTCATTAAATTTGTTGGCTTTTTTTGCATTTTAAAACATTTTTAAAATTTTTGTTAATTTTTTTATTTTTTTATCATTTTTTATTATTACACTGGCTTCCAAACAGTGAAGAAAATCTCTAGGATATTAACTGGTGAAGCAACATCTTTTCAAATTGAAGAAAAATTGTCAGTAAGTGAGACCGTCTTTTTCAAGTACGCACCAGTAACATCAGTAAACGTTGAAAGAAGCTTCTCCAGGTATAAAAATTTACTTTCAGACAAGAGACGCTCGTTTACATTTCAAAATATCAAAAAAATTTAATAATCCAATGTAATTCTGATATTTAGTAATATTATGAGATGGAAGTTGTTATATTCATTAAAGTTTCTATACAAAATGAAAATGTTTTGGAGTCAATATATTTTCCT
>NC_092205.1:96303205-96321335 GCF_043381705.1 Parasteatoda tepidariorum
ATATAATTTAATAGGGTTGTACATGTAGATTTGTTAAATGCACCTTGTGCGCCACCTAGGAACCAAATCTAGAACCCGACACTCGAAATTTTTGCTCTGTTACAATCGTACCCTGTTACAATTGACCCCACTCTCCCCTACTACCCTGGACTATATGGTTAGTTAGAAACTGATTGATATTGAAGTTGGAGTAGATTTTTCGATTGCTGACTTTTGAGATAAATTGGTAAGTGTGTCGACCTTTTGTATCATCACTATCCCATCTTTGCTGACATGTTGAAAGGTTATTCTTCATAAGTTCTGTTCTTGTTGTCTGTTTTGATGGTATGTCATATAGATCTATTGTTGATATTTGACAAGCCAATTTAAGCTAATTGTCATGAAGTAGCAAAATTTCCTGTCAGCATGCCAGTAGGAAGCTTCGTACCTTATACGCGGAGGGCGATTTGTTAAACTTGAACATTTTAAAGACACATAGCTGACCATACAGGCTACCTACACAGCTGTAAGTGAGCGCAGTAGCTCCCGAGGACGACCAGAACATCAAGCAAGAACTCCTTGCGACGCATGCGTCACCTATTAGTGTACACAACAAAACGGCCCTTACTTTAAAAAAAAAAGAAAAAACAGCCCTGGTATATTAAAACTGCTCAGCATTGGTGCAGTTTTAATAACTGCCTTATGCATCAGTTTAATACTTTACGCCTACCTTAGTATATGTGGCGCTTATCGCATAAAACTTCAAATTGAATAACACACCTTATTTCATTCTTTAGAGTGAGAATTAGAACATATTTTGAGAAAATGATTCGATTGTTGGCGAAGTGGCGGAATCGTTTTCTAATGTGGAATTTTAAGAATAAAGCAAAACTTGTCAGCACTAATGTTCGGCTTATCAATTGTTCAACCTAATTCAGAGAAAAAATATAATAAATTAAAAAAATAATAAAAAATTTGTGACCGCTTTATTACGATCACTGGTTACCCATTGGTCAAATCATGGGTCAACACTTCAAATCATGGGTCTCAATTGATGTTTGTCGTCGGACTGATTTTTCAAATCCTGCCTATGTACGCGTTTCAAGACGTCACAAAATACTTTCCCTTCTTCAGTATTTATATTTATATTAAAATCACCATCAAGACAGTAATTATACGTCAATAATAAAAAGAATATAAACATACTTTAAATTATTATTATGTAAATACATTAAGAATGACTGCTGGTGAAAATAAAAAGAAAAATGATTCACTTCATACTTTTTTTTTACCCTCTTTATTTGTGATAATCACCTGAGTTAGTATTGAAAACGGTCCAGTTCGAACTGTAGGTTAGAATTTCTGATTCCTAATTAAAACAATAAGAACAAAAATATCGTTCAAATCATGAAATTCTCATTTAAGCACAACTCAAGAAATATTTATGGTATCTCTCTGTTCCCATATCTCAAAAATAGACTCACCCACTTAAAGCATAACAAAATTAAAAGTGAAAAAAAGAATTCTAAAAAAATTATCCAACAGCAGCGGTCACCATAGCAACGCATGCACACTGTTTACTATTACTCTTGAACACTGTTGAAAAGCGTGATGACGTCCAAATAAAGTGCGCGCGTGATAAAACCCAAAACAAGACCCATTTTGGCAATGGGTAAAAACTTGTGCTTCGTATGGAAAAAAATGATTTCCCAATACTTTTTTAACTTTATTTAAATTAATAAAAACCACTCCATGAACATATAACAAAATTATGTATAGTTGCTTTGTTCCTAAAAGCAAAACTGCCATAAAACCAATTCATGCATCAATAGGAATAGTATTATGGATTTTAGCTTTCTTTCTTTATTAAGCGTGTTAAAAATTTAAAAGGCAGATATCTTCCTGATTCCATTGCAGTTGCGTCACTAAAATAAAATCCATTTGAATAATCCCCTGGTGATCAAAAATCACCCCCTCTTTCTCTCTCTCTAAGTATTCGAAAGCTAAATCGAAGAACATTAATTATTTCTGAGAGTTTTTGAAAGAATGCAAATCCAATAATACACGCTTCAATTATCTCAACTAAGGAAACATTTTAATTTCGGGGAGGAGGACCTTAATATGCGCATCTTTTTAGTCATTAACCGTGGATTTAAAAGCAAACTCAAGAGATTCCAAGAATTTTCGAATGAATTTAACTCAATCAACGGAATATGCGCCGCGTTAGAAAAATTTTGTTTAAGTATCGAGTTTTAAGACTTTTTGATGCTATAAATAATAATCGTATATGGGCAATGGTTGCTAAACGCAATCTCGTTTTATCAAGCATTTAATGGTTAATAAGAACAGTGCTAAAAAAAATATCATCCTGAATAACTTTTGTTCTAATGATCGAACTTTCACGTTGTCAATCGTAATAGTTTCCATTCATTGACCTAAAGTCTAACTAAATTAAGAAATCACTTTAAGAATTGAATTTAACAAAAATAATATGCATTAAATTATTATTATTATTTTGGACAGGTTTAAAGAAGGACTTATAGAAGAAGTTTTTGCTTGGTCATTTTAATTCATGTAGACCTACTATTAAACGAATTAGTTTTTTTGAAATCTGATTCGACCAGTATTTGATGCTACGGCGATAACTAAAGATGGTACTTCGTTAAATCAGAGTTTGCAATGTGGGCCGAATTTTATATATCGTTATTTGGCATTGATCCGAGATGGGTCGGGATATAGAGCGTTTGAATCCCAGCGATGGCTAGTCGATACGAATTCCGCATCCGGCTTGCACCGACCACAGTGCTGACGTGAAATATCCTCAGTGGTAGACGGATCATGGGCTAGAGTCCTCCTGCCATCAGGTTAACCGTGGGAGTTTCTCATGGCATCTCCATGTAACGCAAATGCGGGTTCGTTCCATCAAAAAATCCTCCACGAAGTCAAATTTCTCCCAATACTTGATGCAGGAGTTCCCTTGTCTTCCGGATTGAGTTCATAATTACAAGGCTACGGAGTTGACCATTAGTAGTCGTAAACCCGAAAATTGGGTCTGTTGTTCAACGACGTTTATAAAATAAAGCAAATTGGTGTTACTGCTGATATTAGGAGAGTAAATAATTCTACAAATTTGCACGTATTATTAAAAAAGATTACTGTTTTTTTTTATTTCAATTATGTGAGAAATGAAAACGAGCAAATTTCTCAATCACACAAGAGTTGTTTTTGGCAAAAACGTGTAATCCATTCCATTTCTCTTAGAAGCGGTCAACAAAATAGAAGAATTTGATACAACTAGAACAGAAACTCCAATTTACACTGGTTTAAGAAATTAAGAGAATTAGCAGACTTGGTTGATTATCTCTAGAACTGCAGGACAGATTTTAATGAAATTTGATTTGTACATGCATTGATACAATACAAGACAATTGACCATTCAACAATTGTAATACACAAGCATGATCGTGCGTAACACTCGTTGTAGTCAGAAGGTATGAAACAGCGGTTGCAGAATAAACAAAAAAAAGGGTATGATCCCCTCTTACAGACATATTTGTGCCTTGCAGCGCGATTTCATACTTGACATAAGGCAGTTTACTGTGGCAAGTTGCCTGAATTGTCTTGTGGCAATTTCATACCTTCCGACTACAACGAGTGATACGCACGATCATGCGTGTATATTACAATTGTTGAATGGTCAATTGTATTGTATTGTATCAGTGCATGTACATATCAAATTTCCTTAAAATCTGTCCTGCAGTTCTAGAGATAATCGATCAAGTTTGCAAATACTCTTAATTTCTTACAACAGTGTAGATAATGTGGTTGCGAGTCTTGGTAATAACTGCATAATTTTGTTTCTCCAGCAGCAAAATTAATGTAGGTAGATTCGATCTTAAATATTGGGAAAGTACAGCTCACTATTTTTAAAAAAACCAGGAAATTGAAGAATCATTGGATTATAGTAGACACGTCGATCAGACACATCGAGAATAAATTTGAGTTTTCTGAAGGAAATTAGTTTTGAAAAAAAAATCACTAAAAGAGTCATATCAGTAGCTAATAATGTGTTTGATCTATTACTAATAGATTCACCAACAATGCTTTACCCAATAAACTTTTTTTTTACAAAAAAGTATGCAAATCAGGTATTACTTTAGAATAAGGGACGATCTTTAAAAGGAATTTTAGCTGTGGTTAAATTACTTGAAGGCAATCAACTCAAAATAAACCTAAAAAAATTTTCAAACTGTTTAGCACATTCTATTAACGAAGCGTTGAAATGCCACTTGTATTGCACAAACTATTATAATCTCACTATCTAATAGTTAATAACAAACTAATTAACTGTCACAACAAATTATTACTGCAATGATTCAACAGCCAGGTCATTACTTGGATATTCAAATTAGATAATTAGGTCGTTTTTGTAAGCAATCGCGTTGCCGAGGACATTTTGAAATTGAACTACGACAGATAATGGAGGGTTCGTGAGCAAGATCTGCAAACTGAATGACTTTTTAATAACTTTTTATTCTTGTTTTTGATACTTTTTCATACTTTTTCTATGTTCCAATGTGTTTAGTGCTATAATGTTTTAAATGCTTATAATGTTTATACGTTACATGTTTTATTAGGTGTTAATTTATGTTCAATTATGTTATGTACTAGTACGCTTGTGCGTGGAGTGTTTGCGCACTCCAGCCAGGCCCATAGTCAGGGGGGGCGTCGGGACAAATCCCCCCCCCGAAATTCTGGGATTCAAACTTTTTAGTCTTTCTTTGAGTAAAAAGAAAAACAAAAACTGTCGAATCAAACTTTTTCCCAGTACACCACCTTCGCTAGTGCATCAACTTCACTTGACCTTGTGGTTCATCTTTCCTTCGGTTAGACTCCTCCCCCGAAATCAATTGTTTTTCAGCATATTAATTTATGCAATTTCCGAATCTACGCAGATTTCATTGACATCGAAAACCTCATAGGAGAAATGGAAGTATGGGCATCAAAGTGGAACCTGCGTGAACCCCTTAGTAGACCAGATACGGCACTTTCAGCAATGGAAGAATGTAACAGTGTCTTTTTCCCAAACATTTATTGCTTGTTATCATTATTGGCTACGTTGCCAATCACCACAGCAACTGCAGAAAGAACTTTTTCTACTCTTAAACGCGTAAAAACAGCAACAAGAAATGCTACTAAAGAAGAAGAAAGGCTAACAGGGCTAACTTCATTAAGCATATTTCGGGATATTCCGATTTGCCCTAAAAAAGTAATCGAAAAATTTTCTTCAATTCCTCGTCGCATGTCTTTGTAAACTTTGTTTAAAAATTGGTTATAATTATTATGCAGTATTAATTGAAAAATAATTACTAGTTTAACTTTTGCAAACAACAGAATAAACAATATTTGTTGCAATGTTTTTCCCCTACTTTGCATGTCTGAAACAGCCATTGTTTCTTACCTTATCCCCCTCCCCGAAAAAATATCCTGGCTACGGTCATGACTCCAGCGAATGATGTATGTATCAAGTGGAAAAGGAATAATATCAATTAAATATGGCATTACCAATATATTTCAACTTACTCGAAAATTGTACGTTTAATTTTTTTGCATACTTATACTTAAACACAATTGTTTTTCAAAAAATGAAGCAAAAAGGAATGGAGGGCTTTGCTGACCAATGAGTTTTAACGAAGTAAAAACTAATATATTGTAGCCTGAACAGAACCTAATTAATGAAGACAGTAAATTTTTGAAGTACCTTGAGCTTTTTTAAGATAACGAAGGGGCTATTTTGATTTAGGGCAAAAATAATTTTCCTCAAAAATTATGAATATTTTAGAACATTGTACTTCCATCAAATCATACCTGTAAAGTGGTTATGAAGCTTTTCATCAAGAAAAATACAAACCCTATCTTGAAAAAAACAAATTATGGATACTGCAAGCAAGAAAAGTAAATTTCCAAAATTGGAAAGTGTTCCAAGCTGCAAACAGCTGAAATAAACAAACAGGATAATTAAAAAGGAAATAATAGAATGTTATCTGCCTTACCAGCCTTTCAACTGATGTATTTTTAATGCATCGAAGCGACGAAGATGGTTTACAATTTAATGTGATAATAGAACTAATTTTGTTTTGGTCTTAGTTAACTGAATTACGACGAAATTGTGAAGTATGCATGTCGTCAAACGGAAGTTTAACCCTTCAACGACTGCATGGTGGAACGGTTTACAGGTGTGCGACTTATAGGGATGATGAAAGATGTTTTAAACAGCGGATTAGGCCTAGCACTTTTATCGCAATAAGACATGTGAACAGTATTGTGGTGTGACTGACAAGCTATGATCAATTCAAGATCTTCGACGCATTTATCTGAGTAGAGAGAGAGAACGTTTAAGGGCTCAATAAATCAATAAAGCCTAAACCATAGATTTCTAAACAGACAAATAGCGGATATATCGTAATATGCCATACTTGTTATACCGAGCATTTCTATATGTTTTATTTGATTTCATAGCTTACCTATCGCTTGAGCGATTATCGATTTGAAGCAAGCCTACTTCGAGGGATGGTCCCATTGAACTGTTGACTTGATACTTGTGACTGCGACATTTTAAACCTCATCGAGCTGTTGCTACTCAGTCTCGATCACACACAATGTCGGCCTGTATACATTCGACTGCTAATGACAACACAGAAGTGACCACGACAGTTATTTTAATACAGCTCTCTCCCGGCTTCTTACGAAACAGCAATAAATCAACTAGTGGTATCGGTTCATCGAATTCTATCACATTTCTAATTCTGGTAGGGGAATATTGTAGTACGTCTACCACTACTAAAATACAATTTCAATCCACTAGTATATAAGACATGTTAACTCGGTTCTATATAGGGGTACCTTTTCATAGATGAAGGTTGACATTGTAGATAACAACTATCTACACAGCACTTTAAAAAAGCATCAGTGTAGGAAATATCGGGCAAAATTGTTGATGTTAAAAAACGTTTGGGTAGAGAATAGCGATTTTTACCCCTACACCTTACCCGGTATTTCCACCACTTATGTTTTTCCTAATTCCTCCTAATCGAATATTAAAATACCGAATAAATATGTAAGCCTTGATAAATAAATCAATATCTAATCAGATCTAGCATATATTTCGGGGTTGCTACTAAGTGATTGTTGACATTCATCAATGAAAGTCGACAATCACCAATCTTAAAACAAAGTTTTTCACGATCTTTGCTTTTTACGCATTTCATTACTACATGAAAATAAAGATTGAAGCAAATATTCATAGGATTTCGCTACATATTAATTACTGCAGTTATAACTATTATGACATTTATAAAAATTTCGTGGTTTTCAATTCCTTTATTTTAACACAAATTTCTGCAAATACATCAAAACCAATGAAAAAGGTTAGAAAATGAAAGCCTATCTGTCTAATTTTCGTTAACAAAACTTGTCTTTCTCCTGCGTCATTTAAGTGTGATTTTAAAAAAACAAAAATATTCGATTCCGCCTGAGGTTTATATGAAATGTTCGCTTTTAACTTTTCATTTTGGCCGAACTTACTGTTTAGTTACATTCTGCTTTTCGTTGCCCACACGGGAAACTAATTTTCACTCAGAAGTTTGTAATCATATTCGTTTAACTTTTCGCGCGAATGACTGCTCATTCGCTTGATATTTCAGTTTTCAGTTAAAAGAAATTGAGTAATTTTCTTAGTAATATACAGTCCTTTGCCAAATTATTAGACGCACTGTAAGATTCTATGTAAAATCTTAATTATCAGGTGATACTATACAGCTTTGTTGTTTTTACGTGACTGAAACCGGTTTGCTCTTGTTTACGTTCGTGTATCAATTGCTTAAATTAGGCGATACATAATATAAATTCGATAATTGGATAAACTAGACGATATATTATATAAATATAGAATATTTATTATATCAGGTAGTATATTAGTACATTATAATAATTAGACCAAATTATTAAACTCACTGTAGTTTCTTAATAATGACATGATTTGCACGAGTTTATAGGCAATACTTTAATATTTAAACATACATGTAATGGGTTTTTATTCCGGAGATTTTTTTATATACTTCCTATTTGTATTTATTTTTAACGTATTGCATTACAATGTTAACCAATTGATACACGAACGTAAACAAGTGCAAACCGGTTTCAGTTACATAAAAACAATAAAGTTGTATAGTATCACCTGTTAACTAAGATTTTACATCGAATCTTATAGTGCGTTTAATAATTTGACCAGGGTCTGTGCGTTTTAGTGTTTAAAATAAAACTTTGCTAGTTTTAAAGTATTAAAAGTGAGTTACACATTATAAACGTTGCATAATCTAAAGATAAGAAAATACGTACTTCTGTTTTTATTCTAAATAATATTTTAACCGTCGAAATAAAAATAAAAACTTTCCTGTGTGATTAGATTGGATATGAAATTGAAAAAAAAATTAATTATATCTGAAACATCACTGAATTAAGTTCTGCATGGATTTAAGAAGTAATTAATAAAATGTCTTATATATCCTAAAAGTAAAATATGATAAAAAAAATTGATGCTTAATAAAGAGTTTCCAGTGACAAAAAGAACTAATGATTCATTTGGAAATCATTTTTTTTCCTTCTAGAATAAACAGGAGAAAGATAATTAGAACCAGTCCTATTCTCATTAAATGCGGTTAAATATTTTATTTTTATTGTTGTAAATCTCACCGACTTTCGTATTCACCGTTCTATAAGGAAAGAACAAAAAAAAAATAGATGGATTCATAATAAACAGTGAGAAAATGGCGATAAATGAAAGTAATCAATTCTTAAATACCGCCAATTCCATTGGGGAATTCTGAGACTCTTGTTTACTTCTGAAAAAGCATTATCACGTTTAGAGAAAATTAAATTAAGAAAACTGAGTGTTTTGCTCATTAAGAAAAGAACTTGGAGTCATTTTTTTCTCTCCTTTTTCATAATTTGTGCGCTTTATTTTCCTTGATTCGTAAGAAAAGCCTTTATCACGTCATCACTTACGAACAAAAGATTTTTGTTTGCAGTTTGAGCTGCGATGGCTCAGGGGATATGAGAGTTCGCCTTCCAAGGAGGTGAACCAGGTTCGAATCCAAGCGATGTCTTGAAAAAGTGCGCCATCCAATATTATTATACCTGTAGTGACAGCAATATAACGCAGTCTTCCAATTTAAATTTCACTAAAATAAACAAGAGAAGAACCGCGATGGCTCAGGGGATAGAGCGTTCGCGTTACAATGAGGTGAACCGGGTTCGAATCCCAGTAATGGTTGGTCGATAGGAATTCCGCCTCCGGCTTGCACCACAGTGCTGACGTGAAATATCCTCAGTGGTTGACGGATCATGGGTTAGAGTCACCTTTCAGCCAGGCTAACCGTGGGAAGTTCTCATGGTCTGCCTCTCCGCATAACGCAAATGCGGGTTAGTTCCATCAAAGAACTTCCACGAAGGCAAATTACCCCCAATACTTGATCCAGGAGTTCTCTTGTCTTCTGGATTGGGATCAAAATTACAAGGCTACGGAATTGAACATTAGTAGTCGTAAACCCAAAAATTGGGTAAGCTGTTTAACGACGGTAATAAAGTAAAATAAAACAAAAGATTAATCCCCGTTACGTACTAATAAAAGATATTGAAATGGACCATAAAAACAGAAGATCCCCTGAACCGTGGTTGCTCAAGGGGTTCGTCTCCCTGTAGAGTAACCAGGTTTGAATCCCAGCGATGACTGGTCGATACGATTCCGCCCCCAGCTCGCACTGACCACAGTGCTGACGTGAAATATCCTCAGTAATAGACGAATCATGGGTTTGTCCCCTTGCCTTGAAACTATAACCTTGGGATATTTTTGAGGTTTTCCTCACCATGTAACACAATTGTGGGTTAGTTCCAACAAAAGTCAATAACGAAAGCAAAATGTCTCCCTATACTTGACCCAGAAATTTCCTTGTCTCCTGGATTAGGTTCAAAATTACAAAGCTACAGAAAACATTTCTACAGCGCTCAGCATATTACCTTAGAACTATAAACTATTTTTTTCGTTGTTTTCTTTATAAAATATGATTCTTCTTTTTTAAGTTGTCTGCTAATTTATACTTAATTTAATGAAGAGATTTGAATAAAATATTTTACTTAACGATTGTCAAGTTTTATGAAAATATGTTTTTTTATTGAATGTGGTTACGTGCTGAGGCATTTGATTTTTTTAATTTTAGTTTTTAATTGATTCATTTATTAATTGGTTTGATTTCAGTATTTTTGCTTATTCAAAGTATGCTTGTGCATTCCTAATAGATACATAAGCATGCATTTATTAAGAATAATATATTTATCAATTACTCAATATATATTTTAACAACAAAACAATGAAAATATAAGCGAAAAGATACTAGTTATGTAAAAGGCATCTTTATATCGTCTTAAACCAAACTTAAAAAAACATCAACGACGATTATCTGTAATATTGTTAATATTTTAAACAGATGCCGAACATTAAATGGCTATCAAATAACGTAGCCTAAACTTTCAAGCGTCTTAAAATATCTCAGTATCTTATATAACTTTTCAACATCTTAATTTTAAAATTAAATTTCTTATTACCTGCCCACGTCTGAACTATTCAACCAATTATTTAATTTTGTTTTTTTCTCTTTCTTTATGCTACCACGTAGATTTTTCTGATGATATACTAATCTATTTTGCTTAATTTTTAGTAGTACTTAATGTTTGTTTGTCTTTTGAAATTAACTCTCATTTTAAATTCTTGTTAAGTTTTTAGTTTTTCGAATCTCAGAACTATGAGTTAGCTGATAAGAATTTAAGTACATTTTCTGTATAAAAATTACCTGTGCAAAATAGTTTGGTTGATAGTATAAACTAAGTGCACCTTTTTTCTCTAAAAATGAGCAAGCAAATTATTTATTTATTTAATTTATTGGTTCTTATTTGTTTGATTTGTGAAATGTAAATACACATTAGTGTAGCTCGAAAAACCAGAACTGTTAGCTTAGTTTCTTAAATGAACAAATTCGAACCGCAAGATGTCAAAAAAATTTACTTTTGTTAAAGAAACAAAATTTAAATTTTTGCGCAATTCACAAGACATTATTATAATATAAATTATTACCAGAAAAATGCTTCAATTTGTTAAACCACACATACTAACAATTGAAATTTGTAAAAAGATTCCCTCCAAAGCCGTGCTATTTTCTAGAATCTTTATCTAATTTGAAATATGTAATAAAAAATACGCAATTTTTGTAACTATTTTGATTGAAAAAAATACACTGCGAGAGGGTTAAAATACTTTTTACAGAAACTATGAACACAAATTTTTCTCATATTTCGTCATAATAGGATAAGAATGATATTGCTTCCAAGAATCTTATCAATAATTTCGTCATTTCCAGAATTGAAATCTGTTTAAACAAAACCCATTATTTGCTTGAAAGCTTAAATGAGAAATAATTTCGCTATTATTTTTTTTATTTAAGCTCATTCCGTTAATTTGTTGATAGAGGTATCAAGGATAAGGATATGCGTTGGAGGCAGCGTTTATTATTATACTATATATTCATTAAATCATATAGCTTGAATAATTCATTTCAAGCTACTCATTTAATAGTTTCAGGCAAATAAGGGTGTAAAAATTAACTCTACCGAAGTACGCCTAAAGAATACCCTAAAATATATCTAGAATAAACTTTGTTGTTGCTGTTAAGGCAGAGGGGTGCGATGGTTCTTGTTTTCCAGTGGTACCATCTATGGCCAAGAATTCGACTTCTGCCACACCCATACATCACGCCCGTTTATAGGGCGAACCCATTCATGATCCGCAGATCGTAATTTTGATCTGACTCAGAGAACGATTAATCTCCAATTCAGTACCCCCAAAGGTATTGATTTGTTATGGAAATATGGAGGACTTGGCGACTCGATAAATTTCAATGTGCATCAGTCCCCATTTCACTTCACATCTTCGGCCGGCGGGGTTTGAACCCACGAATTCTCAGACATGGGCCCAGCGCCTTACCGACCAGGCCATCATGGCTCAGAATAAACTTTGGAATCGATAAATAAAATATACATTTTCAAACAATTTGCAGTAGGACGGAAATGATAGCTTGTTTGAAATAACTGCCCTTGTAATTATTTAACTTTGATTTCTGGCGCTAGGGACATTCTATTTTCTCATTCGACTTTTGAAATTTCAATAATAAACGGAATTTTTTTTGAAGTCTTCAAAAGATTGTTGAATTCTTTTGAACTTATTTTAATATAGTAATTTTATTATCATATTTTAATTAGGTAATTTAACATACTATTTTACTAAAAGAATAATCCCAAGAAACTGAAGCGAAAATATAAAAACTTCAATGATTTAAAGAAATAAAAGGATGATAATTTAAGTAGATATGTTTTAAGAGTCCAAAAAACTAACATCACAAGTCATTCACTCCTGGCAAGTCTTGAGTATGGGCGACTATTTTTGACCGCTCGAAACATGTCTACATTTATTTCCATCTTCATATATTTTGAAGCCAGTGAAGTTTTTATCATCAATTATACAATTTTGCAATTGAGTCTTGATCATTATTTTGATAAGAATTTTATACTCGTAAAAGTAAACATCTGTATTTTAATAGGGATCTAGTGGTCCTAAAAATGAAAGGGAACCGTATACATTAATATTTTAACAATGAATTTATCTTTAACTTTAAAATTAAAATTTTTAAACCGGGTATTTGGAGTTATGAAATTAAACATTTTGGTTTTTAAATTTCGTTGTCACTACTTGAGTATTTTAAGAACCTTACGAACTCTGTTTTAAAGGAGAGTATCGTATCAGATATATGTAATGATGGTAAGAATCGTAAAATAAGTTTGTAAATTAAGGAGAAAAAACAGCGCAGAAATCATAGTAACAGTATTTAAAATTACTCTACATTTTCCTTCAGGCTTTTGTTGTTTCTTCGAGCTCTTTTCGTTTCTTTAAACTTTCTTGCCTAGAAGACTCAATCAAAGCTGCACAAATGAATATACCTAAGATTTTGTATATAGTTATAATAAGATATGTAAATTTGATTTCAGTATGAAAACCTCGTATAAATGAAATAAAAGCAACATCAAAACACAAATAATGTCAGGTAAAAAGTTCATGTTTTCAAATTCTAAAAGCATGGAAAATCATAAATTATTTATAAATAAATTCAAATTTTCTTTTCAAAGGTGATTTTTAAAAAAATCGTTGCTTTTTGGTCAGAAATCAACTCAAAAAATGTCTATTGCTATGAAACGGCGGGACATTTTTCTGTGAACCATTAATAAATAAACCACTCCGAGCAATCACAGAACATTATTTCAATTTGCTTTTCTATGTCTGAACTTGGTTGTTTAGTAACGGACTAAAATTAGATATTGCTCTCTTGAATAAGTCGATGGTTATCTTTAAATTATTCATTTGCAGCAGCGCTTTTTTTGGGAATATATATCGCTCCCTAGCCCCCAAATTTATGATTCAATCTTTAAAAATAGGGGTGGTAGACAAAATTTCGAATAGTAAGATGGCATTACGTTTGGACTACTTAGGGACCAAATTTCATGTTTATGGTAGCCCGTGACGAGGCCTTCTCTCTTTTAGGAGGTACTGGGCACACTCCTGTTCATATTAGCTTGGTGACGGAACCTCGGAACTTTCGCATGATTCTTGACAATTCTCGTTTACCCCCGTAAATATTAGTCCTACAGCTTCGGAACTCGAAGTTTCCAGAACTAAATATAATTCTGTCGTCAAAATTATCGCCTAGTCGCCGAGATTATCGCCAAGTCGGCAAAACTGTCGCTAAGCTGTGCCTTCCATAAAAAATGCTTTAAGCGTTAATTTTTCTCTAAATTATGTAATTACGTGACTTTCTTACAAATTTTCTAATTAAACTGTTTAGTTGAGGTCCGTCTGAGATATACAGCCTCAAAACAATATATATTCACAAAACTTTACACATATATTCAAATTCACAAGAATATAAACGCGATAGCTGTAATTGATTTAGCAAATGACTAATCTTTTGAACTATTTTTGTTTCATTTTTTATCATTGAAATCTGCTTTAAATATTCATAGCACCTAGTTAATCATAGTCTGTAAATATATAGCTTTAAAAAAATTTCGAATTTCAAATTTAAAAATACTTATAACATTTGAAGTCAAAATTAGATAACGCTGCTCGATTTATTATCGGTTCGGTAAATTAAACAAAAGATATTTAAAATGAATAAAGATCATTATAGACATCATTTATAGAAACTTCCGTAGGTTGATATCAATGGTTAACATAATCTCCGTAGGTTATTTTCCGTAGTTTAACATAGATTAACATAGTTTGTTCTGCCTAAAATCTTAAAAGTAATATTAATAAAATATAAAAGAAATCGTGATCGCGGAAAGGCAGTCAGATGTACGTTTAGGCCTTGGCATCGTTCCTTTCCTGCTTCAACTGTAAGTTTTGGGACCGTGTCAATCAGTTTGGACCCCCTTTATTTGTGATATTCACCTGAATTAGTATTGAAAACGATCCAGTTTGAACTGCAGGTTAGAATTTCTGATTCCTAATTAAAACAATAAAAACAAAAATATCGTTATCTAATGATGAAATTCTCTTTTATTCACAACTCAAGAAGTATTTATGGGATCTCTCTGGTTCCATATCTCAAAAATAAACTCACCCACTTAACGCATAACAAAATTAAAAGAGAAAAAAAAAAGAATTCTTAAAAATTTTCAAACAGCAGCGGTCGCCATAGCAACGCATGCAATGACGACGCATGCGTACTGTTTATTATTACTCTTGAAAAGTGTGATGACGTCCAAATAAGATGCGCACGCCATCAAATCCAAAACAAGACACATTTTGCCAATGGGTAATAAATCACTGAAGTAACTTTTACAAAAAAAAAATTAAGACAGCGTAAGAAAATTTCATAGAATTATCAAAAATAATCGTCAAAAAATGACCTTGGTTGAAACTTAGCTATTGATAGAAAATGTATGAAGATTCATACCTGTTATCATAAATTCGTCATTATGATAAAGTAGATTAAATAGTTAGGAAAGTTTAAGCAGAGCACGCAAAGGTTAGGTGCACTCGCCTTTTTTTGTAGGTTCTTGAAACATTCCATCGAATTATTAAATTTCATGGAAGACTTTTAACATATTAAAGTGAAATTATTTTGACAGGAGAGACTTTTTTAGAAAGTTGCAACCTGGAAATTTATACGGGAGTTTTTATTACTTGTTCAGAAACTCATTTTTCAATAGCGCGGCAATTGCGAAAAAAAATGGAAATTTCATAGAAGTTATTATTAAATCAATTACGATTCGATGATTTGAAGATTGTACCAATTTTTTTTTATTGTTGCTCGTTATAAAATTTCTTCTAACCTGTTTTGCTCGCTTTATCTAAATTGTTCTTAACTTTTTTTCTACAAAATACCATTTATGGCTAAAAAAACATGCTTACAAAGATGACCAGAGTCTGAATATTATCCCTTAAATATTTAATTATTTATCAGTTAAATGGGGAAAAAAAAAATTTTGCATTTATACAAATACTTGATCTTGCCTAAATCGGGTGTGAGGATATCAAATGTAAAATTAGTTTTGATTCTAAAGCTACAGTTTTTTAAACAACATTTTTAGTCTATTTTTTCGTGAAATATACAAGCTTAAAAACATATGTGTTACTGGAGATTGCATAAATGTTGCGATATTGCAAGTATTCAGTATGTACAAAATAAATCATTTTTTAAATACTTTTTAATGAGATAAAATCATCATTTACTATAAAAAAATATTAATGTCATCAAAACAGTTTCAAAACCACAATGCAAACCAGGAAAAACACAGTTCAGAAAATTTTCGTAATTTACAAAACAGCACACAATGTTTTTTTTTAAAAGACTCAAAATGTTTGTTTTTTAGATGTAGGAGAAACAATTAAGAAACATTATTTTATTTTTTTTAAAGATCTTTGATTCCTTTTTCCTACATGGTTTTTATTCTACTATAACTGAGCTAAAAAAAAGTTTGTGAAACAACATGAAATATATTCTAAATGAAACCAGAACATATTTCAAACTAAATAACACACAGGATAAATTGTTTTCGGTATTTAAGGCAAAATTTAGGAATGTTCCTTTATGTATCTCATTTTCTGTGGGTGAAAAATCCATTAAAACGCTCTCTATGCTTTAAAAATTGTTCACTTAATATGCCATGAATAAACATAATTGCTATTTAACGCAATCCATTAAAGCCTTAGAACTACCCGTTTCTTAAAAAAAATTAAGATACATTGCCTGATTGCGAGAATTGTACCTACATCTTGTTCTGAAGCATATGTAATTACTTTAGGTTTTTAAATTGAATGTAGAATAAGCAATAAAATAAAGCGATAAGTATATCATACACAGAATTATTACAGAATTATCTTTAGGCAATTATCCTTTGTGCATTACACAATTACCTTCATTTTATCATGCAACAATCGTCTGTGTGCAGGTTGGCAAAAATCATTATTTTTTTAAAGCAGATTTTTTTATATAAAACAGAATTTTTTTTATTTCTCAACACTTACCAATCAAACTCTAATAAAATTAGGAATACTTTTTATTATTAAAAAACACTATTATAGGTAAAATGTCTTATGTTTAAAACTAAAATTACTCTTTAACACTAAACACACCAACACTTAATATATATCTATTTCTACCATAGCTGGACTTAATGTTTCTTGATTGAATGTATGAAATATGGATGTTAGGAAAGAAATAAACTAAAAAAACTTGAGTATAATTAAACAAAATTGTATATTGCCAATTTTTATGTATTACAAACACAAAGAATAAGAATTTTTAATTCATTGCTCAACGCCTTTTTTGAATATACATTTTCCGCAAACATGTGTCCTCTAATTATGTATGGGAAACCTTTCCAGTTTTGTTTTTCCTTTTATTTATTTTAGCAATTTTACGTTTGCTGTTTCATTTTCTTTCCTCATTCAGGTATGGCGAGTCTTGAGAATGATAGCACGTTTTTTTGCGCTCGAAACCTGTCGACTCATATTTTTTTAAATAAATTATGTTTTGCTTAAAAATTAGAAATATCAATTTTAGTATTAAAAAAAAGTTTAAATGTTTAAAAAATATTTCAAATAAGATTTGACATTCTATTTTTTTCTTCATGTTTATCAAATGATACATTATTCCCCCAAAACTTGCAAAACAATACTTTTCTTTTAAAAAAAAAATTGTAAATCTGTGCCGCACCGTTAAGAAAAGACGTTACATTTTTTAAATTGATATTTTATCTGGTCGTTCCAATAACGTGGTCCAATATTCACACTCAGGGGAAACAGCTTTTTCCATCACATTTTTTTTCTTCAAAAATAAATTTTCCTTTTTACACTTCACATAAGCGGTCGCCAAAAAATACAATTTTTTGTGTTGTATTTCGCGAGGCAAAGTTGTTTATATTATCCTCCATCGCGCGAACACACACAAGATTTCATGTAAAATTCATATTAAGATAAAAGCAAGAAAATGTAAATGCACTCTCTTCACGTTTTTTTCTTTTTAAACAGAAATGGTCGAACTTAATCTCAATATACATGAAGGCAGTTTCAAAATAATTTTTTTTCCACCTCTCTGGTTCGAAATCTCGGTCCTAAATAAATTTAGGTAACGAAAAATGCATTTTAAACTTGTTTTAAACCTTAAACAAATAAATTTATATAAAAGCTTTAAAAAATTGCGATGCTGAAATAAATGCATATCTAATTATGTACACTAGTAATTGACTTATTGTTGACGAAACTACCTGGCCCACCTGATTTTTTTTTTTTCTAAAACGCACAAGTTAAATAAACTTAATGTTTGACTCGCAAAAGGGGGAAACAAGAAGACAACCCGAATTACTTTTGATACTCGAATCAGATTTTCGAGTATAGTTCTTTCACCAGGAGTTGGCACTTGGTTCCGCCTTCATCACGTGGTATCCGACGATACTTGGGCGCAGAGTTGGCCAAAAATGTAATCGA
>NC_092205.1:96321835-96322729 GCF_043381705.1 Parasteatoda tepidariorum
GGATTTGATGCTTGGAGCTTTATATCAGTGGTTCATCTGATTGATAAACGGGTTTCAAGCTTCTAAGTCACTTCGCGGATGCGATTTTATAGCTCGTTCACCAAGAGTTGGCACTTGGCTCCGCCTTCATCACGTGGTATGCGACGATACTATTTCGCTATTTTTGGGAGAGGGTTGTAAGCAAACTTGAACAATGTTGCTATTTGGCGATCGTTTGGCAAAAATATTTATTCGCGATCGCAACACTCGAATACGCCATCTGGGGAGAGACCGGTTTCATGCCTTTAGCCCTTCTCCCTTCCCTCTCCTCCTCTTTTCAGTTGTATAGGAATGTACTACGATATTTTCCCTTTTCTTAATATTTTTCCTTTTTATTTAATAAGAATATTTTTCAAAATTTCCATAATAGTTTTCTAGTTTAATGTAGTTTTCAGTTCCATATAGTTTTTCAAGTTAAGAGATTTTAATCTATATGAAAATCAAGAGAGAAACTAACGTACTTCCTTCCTCTATGACTTTCCACACGCTAATGGGGAAAGCATGTGAAGTGTTGCCATAGGAAAAGAGTTCTGCTCTACTCCACCTGCAGCCCATTTCGATCGCCAATTTCGCAAACTTTATGTGCATTTTTTTAACAATAAATATTTCATAAATTTGATTATATTTTGCACCATTTCTTATGATATTTCTTTCTTTTGAGTGAATAGTTTGTCCTTTATGAGCCATTTCGCTGGGAGAACAACAGTTTTTAAATTTAAACTATATTTAATTAGCTAGTGTAACAAAAGGTATAATAGCAGATGATAAAGCAAAGTAATGACTGAAAAATAATTCACTTTTTGTGTTTGGCGCAAATTAAGGGTTGTCTCAATTTCAACAACGGAGATGTTTCTC
>NC_092205.1:96324463-96346671 GCF_043381705.1 Parasteatoda tepidariorum
TGAAATTATCTTTGGGTAAATGAGTTTTATGAGTGGGTGAAATTTTTTTTTGAATTGCTTCATTAGTTTTTAAAATATGACTGAAAATGCAAAAAGCTAAATTAACAATAAGGGGCCCGAACTTTGAATCGCTCTCCTGATCAAACAATGGGGACCACATTTCCCAGATTGCGGCTACCCCCTATATCTTGAAGATGAAAAATCCAAATATGTAAAAAAAATGTATGTTTATTCAGAGAAAGTATGTTTTTGTGTCTGATTTCGTAACTTAATTAATAGTTAGCACTAATTAATTAGCATATTTGAGGTCACCCCCGGGAACCATTAAGATTGACTCTCAGTTCGTGAAAATCCGATCATTAGAACGAAAGTTATTCAGGGTGATATCTTTTTTTTTTCCGGACTNTTTTTTTTTTTTGCGGACTGTACATATCAAATTTCATTAAAATCGGTCCTGTAGTTCTAGAGATAATCGACCAAGTCTGCTAATTCTCTTAATTTCGTAAGCCAGTGAATGTAAGCGTTATATCTTTTGCTTTTATATGAGCTACAATTTAATATATTTATAGCATAATATTCCAGATTTTTTAAAATACTATTTTTGGCACTTTTTATGTTCCTAAACCAAACAAAAAAAGTTATATCAAAAGAAAAATTGCCTTTCATCATTTCGACTTGTTAGACTGTCGAAAAGCATAATTTAAAAACTTGTTTAAAGAAAAGTATTTTGCCGTTGAACGTTATGTATTAAAGCAATGCAGAGGAATTAAAACGATCGTTTCGGTACTACGAAAAGCATTATCATTTAGCCCTGATTATCATCAGTGTCAAAACACTTTTTCTGCCCATTATTTGTACTTTTGTACGTCTTGCGTGGCACAAGGCACTAAAACCAGACAAAGAGGACCTTTGTCAGGTTTTTGCGCTTTTACACGTTGTGTTTTATCGCTTTGCTTCGTTTTGTTTGATAGCGTAAGCTTCGCACGTTAACGAATCTTAAAAATTTCACAAATTATGTGCAAAAATCATAAAATGGACAACTTTTCTAGATTTTTATTACAGGAAAATGTCCAATAATGTTTATTTTTTAATCAAACCTACCTGAGAGCACGTTTTCAAAAATAAAATTGAAGCGTTTTCAAAAATAAAAGATGAACTTTACCAGGTTTTTGTGCTTTCACACGTTGTGTTTCATCACGTTGCTTCGGGCAGCGTAAATTTCACACGTTAATGAATCTTAAAAAGTTGACAAATTAGAGACAGCAATTATAAAATGGACAGCTTTTCTAGATTTTTATTACAAGAAAATGTCCAGCAATACTTATTTTTTAATAATACCTACCTGAAAGAGCGTTTTCAAAAATAAAATTGAAGTGTTTTCAAAAATTAAAAAAAAGGAACTTTGCCAGGTTTTTGTGCTTTTACGCGTTGCTTCAGGCAGCATAAGTTTCGCACGTCAAAGGAATTTAAAAATTTGACAAATTAAGTACAAAACTCATAAAACGTGCAACGTTTCTAGATTTTTATTACAAAAAATATACAACGAAGCTTATTTTATAATCATACCTACCTGAAAGAGCGTTTTCAAACATGAAATGCTCTAAGGAGAATACGAAGAGAGATTTTCAGATTCAACAGAAGGAATTGTGTCTCATATGACACTACACAACTCGGAACGGATCAAATTCTCTATCAAGTACGGACAATATATTATCTCCCCTGGAACGAGAATTCGAAATATGGCATTGGCGGATTCGTGTTTCTCGTGAGTTTCTCAGAATTAATATTCACTAGACTCCTATAAATTTTATGTATTGATATTCAGTGAATCGAATACAAACCTCATTGTTATTAAAATAGTTATTGCGAAATCATAAGTGTGCTCATCTGCAATTGAATGCAACCACTGCAAAATGGATTATTTAAAATGAATTGGCATCAGTTCCATCCGAATAAATTTGATCGAAAGGCTTTTAGTTGAAAAGTTAAAATTGGTACATTGGTTTATTATGTGATTAAAAACCATCTTACTTTATTAGCTTACATCGGTAAATAAAAAAAAATATTAAGAAATGAAACATGCAAGCAAGATTTGTTCAGAAGGTATTTAAATATTAATTTAATGCACTCATACGTGATTTTTATTTGGAACGGTCTTAAAAATTATTTTGATTAAGATAAACCATGCAAAAACTAAACAAAACATTTTGCATAAAAAAATCGTTTGCTAGTTTTTCGCATTTTTTTTAAAAACAAGCAAAAAATTATAATTACCAAAAGAAAATAGCGTGTTCATGTTTTGTTGTTTATTAAAAGGTATTTTAATTTTACCCCTTTGATAACTCTATCCCTTTTACAAAGCTGTTCTAAAAATTATTTTGATTAGAATAAATTATTCGAAAAAGTTCCAAAATCCATCCGTTATTAACGTTTACTTAAAGAAAACGATCTGTTCCAATTCGTAGCGCTCGAATCCCAACAATAAAACAATTTGAATGAAGCACTATTAGGATTAAGATAAGAAACCAAGTTTGAAAAAAAAAATAACTCTTTAGATAAGTTTCTATTTTTCTTTCTTGGTTTTTGTATGTTCTAATCATATTCTTGCTTCCATAATCCTTCCAAAAACCTCCCTCCTTTCTAATTTTCTCTCACGTTCCGAAAATAGTTTACTGTTCTTCGTGTTCCAGCTTTTTAATTGTCTTATTTTGCTCGTTTCATTTCAGCTCGCTGGGTTTTAGCGTGAGGTGATGATAATACCCAATCTGAAAATTCCAGGAATGTTTTCTTGATAATCTTTCCCCTGCTGATGTTTTCTCGCCTTTTTCTTTTCCAGGAATACTACTTACTTTCTCTTTTTATTCTGGCGAAGCGCCAGTTGCTCTTTAATTGCATTTTTCATTCTTTTTTAACAGCGCCACGTGGTTTCTTTTACGAACTCTCTGATGAGATTGAAAACAATATAATTAACTGAATTATAAATTGAAACTTTTTTTCTCTTAATTTAGATCGAAAAATCGTCTTTAAGAACGTTCAACTGACAAGTATTTTTATGCTGTGAGATAAATGTAGTTTGTAAACATTGTAAAATATTTTTCTCATTTAAATTGCACTAATTTCTTCACAAATTGGTTAAGGAATTGTCTACTGTATACAACGTTGAAAACAATTTTTTTTTAAAATAGTTTTCAGGGATTTATGTTCAGGGCAGAATGTTTTAACTTTTATGTGAGTTTTTATTTTTTTTAATGTTTTTGTTTTTTACTACTGCATAATTTTCTTTAAAGTATTGTAAACTATACTGTCATATTTTGATTAAGAAATATAGGAAAATTAGCTTCAAAACTTGTTACCAAAAATATGTTTTGATTTATATATTTTATTGTTTTCATATTTGTTATAAATTTTTCTGTATTATTAAGTGCTGAACACGAATTCAAATATATTGAAAATTACGTACAATTTGAAAGCTAATTTTTTATTATGTGTTGAAATCTCTGTAAGTCAGGAAGTTACATTGTGAAAAAAAATTTTGGAAGATTTTGAAGTAAATATTAGTGCAAATTGTAATATGTACAGGTTCTAATCAAATTTTACTGTAAATTGTGCAGGAAAAGTAAAGGCAATGGTAGTTTATTCTTTCCTGCCACATTACATAATAGGGTGGTACAACCGCACTAGTTTTTTACTGGGGTACCACGAGTTAAATTCTTGGTGATGCATGATTGACTCGAAAATTCTATTTTTTCTTGCACCGTAATTATTTTACAATAAATATTGAATTGGGTATAATATAGCCTACGTCACAGGTTGTGTTGTTCCTACTAAATTTAACCCATGAACGGCATTTTCTGCGAGCCTAGCTTCAAGCCACAAATAAACAAACGAAGTGTTCGATCGTTTAAATAGCTGCTCGTCAGATTTTATTGCATAATAAAGAAAAGTTATTGAAACTAAATACAACTAAATAAACAACAACAACTAAAACAAATAACAACAACTACTAATAACAATAACTAAACAACAACTAAATTACATTCGTTTAGCATTGCGTCATATGTTATTCCTACTAAATCGAAGTAGTTGTGTTTTTTTCATATTATACCCAATTAACAGTAAAAAGTACATTTGAGAGAAAATTTTCAGAAAGATTTTTACAGCCTCGTGAAGGAATGTGTTCTTTCAGCAAAGTGAAGGTACGTGTAGTAGGTGATTGTATGTGCCTTATAAAAGGAGTACTTGAATGTTCCCGTCGACTAGGGAAGTTTACACAAATTGGCAAAAAATCTATTGATCTGGTAAAAAAATTAAAATGAAAAGTTTATTGAAAAAATATAGAAATGAATGTACAATTAAAATGGAGATTGACTTAAAAAAATGTATACAAATGGTATACAAAAAAAAAAAAACTGTGATCACCTTATTACGATTACTGGTTACCCATTGATCATATGCTTTTTCTTTCTGGATTGACTCCGTTAAGCGCCACAACATTTCAAATCATGGGTTGTAAAACTGTCTCAACTGATGTTTGTCGTCGGATTGATTTTCATATCCTGCCCTATGTACGTGTTTCAAGACGTCACAAAATACTTTTCCTTCTTCAGCATTTATATTTATATAGAAATCACCGTCAAGCCAGTAATTATACGTTAATAATAAAAAGAATGTAAAAATACTTTAAATTATTATTATTATTATGTAAATACATTAAAAATGCCTGATAGTGAAAAGAAAAGCAGCAGCGGTCGCCATAGGAACGCATGCAATGACGACGCATGCGCACTGTTCACTATTACTCTTGAACACAGTTGAAGAGTATGTGGACGCCATCAAATCCAAACCAAGGCCCATTTTGCCAATGGGTAATAATGTAATGGTGATAAATAATAATCATAAAGGCATATAANAAATGCTTTTTCTTTCTGGATTGACTCCGTTAAACGCCACAACATTTCAATATCATGGGTTGCAAAAACTGTCTCCATTGATGTTTGTCGTCGGATTGGTTTTCAAATCCTGCCTATGTACATTGTATCAAGACGTCACAAAATACTTTTCCTTTTTTGGCATTCATATTTACATTGAAATCACCGTCAAGCCAGTCATTATACGTTAATAATAAAAAGAATGTGAAAATACTTTAAATTTTTATTATTATTATGTAAATACATTAAAAATGCCTGATAGTGAAAAGAAAAGCAGCAGCGGTCGCCATAGGAACGCATGCAATGACGACGCATGCGCACTGTTCACTATTACTCTTGAACACAGTTGAAGAGTGTGTGGACGCCATCAAATCCAAACCAAGACCCATTTTGCAAATGGGTAATAATGTAATGGTGATAAATAATAATTATAAAGGCATATAAACAAATGGCTTTTGAAGTAACAACTATGAGTCGTTATCCATTGTTGACGAATTATCGTGTTTGCGACATATTTTGGTTTCAGCGAAAAGGGTAGATGAGATTTCGCACAAGTACCTTAAAAGCCTCTTCTCTATTGGTATTTTTTTCTAATTTTTGGTTTATTAAACCCGAGTGCATGATCTCGAATTTCCTAGTTCTCTGACCGATGAACAGTTTTCTAAATAGAGATGGATTATCTTTAACCCGTGAACGTTGGTGTTCCAGCTTCGGGCAGAGTCAAAGGAGACTACTGATATAGCCAAAAAAGGGACAGCTAAGCCACTAAGCATAATCAATTGCCTATAAAATTAAATCCCTTTCATCACTGAAGCCCATACAATATTTTTAATCAACTGAACTCTTCTTATTTTTACAGGTATTTCGGTGAACTATGAAGTCTGGCTGAGACGTTCCAGAATAATTAGAAACTATGAAGATGAATGACTCCGACATCGATGACGAATGGTACCACCGAAATTTCCTCATCTACTCAAGATTCTGGGTCCAAAGGATCCTCGTCCCCACCATCATGACAATTGGCATCATAGGTAATGTCATCACTATCGTGATCATGACACGCCGCAGGATGCGAAGTTCCACCAACAACTACCTGGCTGCCCTGGCCATTTTTGACATGATGTATTTGATATTCACCTTCATCCTTTCCCTCAGCCACTACCCAAGAGTTCCTGATATTGACCACTACGCCTACTGGAGACTCAGGCCTTTCATCTTCATGCTCACAGACGCCTGTAGTAACAGTTCAGTGTGGCTGACTGTCACATTCACAATTGAGCGCTATATCGCTGTGTGCCACCCGATGAAAGGCAAGGTTTTCTGTACGGAGTCCAGGGCCAAGAAAGCCATCGTCGCCGTGTTCTTGTTCTGTTTCGCTTTCACAATTCCCACCCCTTTCGAATGGAAAGTGATCGAAAGAGTCGACGATTCGACAAACCGAACTACTCTGTCTCTCGATCTGACAGAAATGGGCAAGAATTACATGTACAAGACAATTTACTACTGGTTGACTGTTGTGGTTTTCATTTTCATTCCCTTTATTTTGCTAGCCATTTTCAACAGCTTCTTAATAAGATCAGTTCACATGTCTAAAGTCCAGAGATCTTCGATGACCCGCGGCAGCGACAACAGCCAGGAGAACAAAATCACTATAATGCTGATCGCTGTCGTCATATTGTTTTTCATTTGTCAGCTACCTACCGCTTGTCACCTCTTGTACAGCACTCTGCACGAAAGCTTTGACTCTAAACAGCTCTACCTGCTGAGAGGGTTGGGCAATATATTCAATTTCCTCATGTCCCTCAACGCTGCGGGGAATTTTGTACTGTACTGTTTACTTAGTCAGAAATATAGGAAGACATTTATACAAATTTTCTGCCCCTGCATGCGAGAGAACAGAAACGCCATGTATTATCAAAGCACTGTCTGTAGCAATGTCGACACGGACAGTCCGGGAAGCAACTCGCGCAACGCTTGTACTCTCAAATGCACGGACAGTCCAGCGAGTACTTCGAGGACTGCTTTTCTGCAGGTACCGAAATCATCCCGTTCAAAGGTTGATTACTGTGACGAAGACAGCATCGATGAAAATGGAAGAGACTGTGGTAGATGCCAAAGGTTCATCAGAGCTCCGTGGAAACACCTGAAGCAGAAAAACCGGGAACAGGTGATCCCTCTGAAAGGGGGTGGCAACAAATGCATTGTGATAACAGCCCCGGACGGATTTCCGGAATCGCAGCAGTGGTCGGCTGTTTGATTGTGCTTATGTTTTGTCCCCGATTGTGAGAACTAAATGAATCATCAGTATTTAACAATTATAGTCATTTTATTTATGTCACTTAGGGTTCATTCAAATATAATGTAAGCACTTAATGGGAAAAGGAGTTTGGGATTTGCTTATTTTTGCCTATACAGGTATGAGCAATGCTTAGGCAAGACCCTAAAATGTTGTTTCTTACAAAAAAATTTCAAAAATTAAAAAAAGAACAATATGAAAAGAAATTGGGGAAATAATACATTTTGTAAAGTTTTATAATAGAAATGAAAATTAAACTTTAGGGGAAAAAAAGTTCTTAATTTTTTTATTAGATGAGTCTAAAAGCTCCCTAGACGTGCTTACGTAATATTTGAAAGGTCCATTTTCTTTTTGTATATAATTAAGTTTTTTTTACGTTAGAGTTCTTGTTATATTGTATTATATATAAGATGTATGTATAATATATATTATATGCATACATATTATATATTTTATCTAGGGTGATTCACAATGGCCACCCTAAAATATATGTTTTTAGATGTCGAACAAAATATGCACTTTAGTAGTCACAAATTAATATTTAAGAGAGAAAAAAAGAAGGGGTTTGGGATTTGTTTATTTTTGCCTACAAAGGTATGAACGATGCTTAGGTAAGACCCTAAAATGTCCTTATTTTCAAAAAATTTTAAAATTCAATAAAAGAACGATATAAAAATTATATTTTAGGGGAAAAAAAGTTTATTCAAGCATTCTTAATTTTTTATTAGATGAGTCTAAGAGTTCCTTAGACATGCTTACATAATATCTGAAAGGTCCATTTTCTTTTTGTATATAATTAAGTTTTTTTTACGTTAGAGTTCTTGTTATATTGTATTATGTATAATATATGTTATATGCATACATGTATATTCTGTGCATACACATATATTATGTATTTCATCTAGGGTGATTCATAATGGCCGCCCTAAAATATATGTTTTTAGAAGTCGAACAAAGTATGCACTTTAGTGGTCACAAATTAATATTTAAGCGAGGAAAAAAATGAAAATAATGTCAAAGTTTATCATTCCTCCTTGAAAAAGTCATGATTAGATTATTGGAGGAAACAAAAAGTGAATTTGGTATTTTTAAATCCGCTTTCCTTAACAGTGATTTGTTAAAGTTTGATGACGTTTTATGTTTTTTCTTCGCTTATTTATTGTATGAATTTGCAACCCCAAATAAGAATATTCTTTTAAATTTCTTTTTGAAGAAAGATAATAAAAAAATATATATAAAGCGAGGTTATTATTATAGTATACCCTGCGTTAGAAAATCACCGTGCAGCAAATAATGTTAAAATTGAAAATCGGAACTAATCAAGATTGATATGGCTACTGATAATAAAAAGTTTCAATAATTCTGTCAATAAGAAAACAAGGAACAAAAATGAAAAAAAAAATTAATAAGTAATCATGTTTAATCATTTTCCAATTCAACACTGTTAAGAAATCTCGATGATGGCGGCAATAAAAAATCGAAAGTATAAATTATAGAAGTATAAATTCTAGTAGGAACACTTTCAGTGCTGAAAAGTTTCCTATTGTAACAATAAAAACGGTATAAAAAATTAAAATCGGTTAAATCTTTCATTCACGCATCGTACTAAAAATTAGTGAAAATTTTATTTAGTATTGATGAAAACTAGATTAAATTGTTTCAGGTTTATAAAATTTTCTGTCTATCCAACAAACACGTTTTAGTTTTATTTTGAAATATTTTTTTGATAGTTTAAATGACGCAGATAAATTAAATTCTGATAAATAAAATTTTTTTACTTTCGCACAATGGTTTTGAAAAAGACACAAGTTTACAAATTTTTCGTATTTTTCACTTCGTTCACTATGTTAAATTATAACAACCCAGCACTCACCAAGTGAAGATTGTTACACATATAGTTCGTTCACCAGGAGTTGGCACTTGGCTCCACCTCCTCGAACGCAGAGTTCATTTCAGAGCGGGAGTGAGAGGAGCAACACCTCCGCGCTTGAAACCGAGACAACCCTTAATGCGCGCCAAGCACAAACAGTGAATTCTTTTTTAGTCACTTACTTCGCTTTATCATCTGCTATTATACCTTTCGTTTCTCTAGCTAATTAAATATATTTTAAATTTAAAAATTGCTGTTTTCTCAGCAAAATGTCTCAGCTAATAAACTATTCACTCAAAAGAGAGAAATATCATTAAAAAAATGGCACGAAATATCATCAAATATATGAAATATTGAATGTTTAAAAAAGTGCAGATAAAGTTCGTGAAATAAATATTTTTGCAATACGATCGCCAAATAGCAACCGTGTTCAGGATTGTTCACATCCTTCTCCCAAAAATAGTGAAATAGTACTGTCGAATACCACGTGATGAAGGGGGAGCCAAGTGCCAACTCCTGGTAAAAGAGCTATTACAATCTACTCAACCAACTATTCAGTTTTCCATTATATTTACTACTTTTGTTCGAACATTTTCAAGGGAGTAGGATTCTTTGGCTTACTGCATTGATTCCTATTTTATATTTGTTACAGTGAATTACCAAAATCAAGATAACGTTGTACAGTAACAAATTAATTTACAAGCTATTAGCTTCAAGCTTATTCAAGCTATTAAGCAATCTAAAGCGTGTTTATTGCGAAAGTTTCAGCAAACTTAAAAAATATTTGAAAAGGCATGATTTTTTTTCAAGTGTTTTAGTTTATTAGTTGAGAACGATACTCAAACGAAAGAAATTATCCTATTTTAAATGTTTTATCCCATTTTTATTCTTAATTACAATATGCAACTTTTTCGCGCTAAAGCATTTCAAAATTCAAACAGTCATTTCTTTTTAAATTGGTATTAAAAAAAAATAGTTACCTGTTTATTATGAGAGTTTCTAAACCTGAAGTAGAATGGTCTTATATTTCCAACAATTGAGAGCCCTTTAAATAACTCAAATTTATTTGTTCTTTTATTTTTCTTTGTAGTTTAAAAAACCTAGAGGACAATAAATCTTAATTTCAAAAACGTTTATTGAACTATTTTTAATAACCGATCTTATGAATCTGAATAACAAATAATTTATTTTCGTTGGTTTGTTTCTAAAACTATTTTTTTTTCTCGAACTGACAAAAATCACATTATTTTTGTTAGAGTTTTTAATAATTGCGCACTTAAGAGGCCTTTATCTCGGATTTTAGGTTAAATTTTTGATTTGCGTTTTCTTGATATTATTTTACATTAAACAAAATTTTGATGATTATTATTCGAGAGCACAATACCTTTTAAAAAAGGTTCGAACTATCGCTTCATTTTTATTTTATTGCAGTTTTAACCAATAAAAACCAATTTTGATGATGCTAAAAAAAAATTTTTTTTAGTGTTAATTGCATAAAAATAATATCAGAATGCGTAGCGTTTTTAAAAAGTGATAGAACGATAGAAAAAAATAATTTTTATTACTGCACAGATCCTAGATATGATTTTTTTTTTTTTTGGAAAGTGATTAAAAATATTTTTTGAGTGCTTAAAAAGTACTTAAAAGGTGCTTATTTTTTGTTGAAAAATCTCGCGATGCACCCTGAATATTTATCAAAAATTTAAAAACATACAATTGTTAACTTTTTAACTACCTTTCAAAAACTGCCGTCTGTTAAACTGTATAGTTTTGTTAGATAAAATAATAGAGAATATAAAACATCACACGCCATATAACTCAAATTCAAATTGGGTGACGACACTAAAAACACAACTAAGAAATCAATTCATTTTTTACAATTAAATTAATCTATTTTAATTTATATCTCTAAAAAATCTTTGAATTCAAACAAACATTTGTTGGCCCAGTGTCACTGAGTACTTCTATGGAATTATTATGAAAAACTGGATTTTTTTTAATTGATTTTCACCGTAGAATGTAGTTATGCTAACTCACTACATTGGCTTTTTATTTAGAAATATTCATTTTCTGAATGTGTAGTGCACTTACTAGATTGATGTTATGTAATATCGTGCACATATCACTTTATGTTTTACAATATCAAATTGTGTTCAATGCAAAGAATGGACGATACAATTGCACTAATAGAAGTTAATTGTTATAAATAACTCTTCCTCGTTACGCAGATTTTTGTCTGTAAAGTAATGTCAGTGAGTCGATGATTCAAAAACATTTATCAAATCAAACAACACAAAGAATAGATGATACAAATGCGCTAATTAATTATTATAAATAACTGTTCCTCGTGATGCAGATTTTTGTGTGAAAAGTACTGCCAGTGAGTCGATGATTCAAAACCATTTCTTGTATCAAACAACATGTCAAAATTTTTCAAAATAGGTCGATACATAGTTTTCAGATAGATTTTCAAACATCGAAGGCAGGCCTTTTTCTGATTGTCTTGATGAGCCTTGCTGCAAGTTTTTGTTTTTAAATTAGTAGTCATCTGTCTCGAAACGACGTCCCTTCATGAGAATTTGTAAGCGCAGAAGCTAGAAAAGTCAGTGCCAGCCATATCAGAACTGTAGAGCAGCTTAGAGAGCAGTTAATATCTTTTATTGGGCCACTAATTATGTCTCCGGGAAGGTGCAGTTACTGTTTTATCTCGTGTACTATATGTCAGTTGTAAGAATAGAACTCAATGAGGTGACTGTCACATGATTCAACAACAGGGTCTCGTCTCGTGATTGCCAGACATTACAATTTTCTAAACTCAATAGAATTTTCAATGTCTTTAAACACTCAAACGATGATGTGAGTTCAAGAATTCCTCACATGTGACCAATTTTTCGTGAGTGGTGATTATTAATACCCTTTTATATCTTTTAGCCAAATTATTGAATTTGGCTCAAATGTTGCCTTCTTCATAGTTTTAAATACTTTGTGATTTAAAAAAATAAATCATGAGAAACAGTGTTTATCTTCGGAAAAGTTTTCCCGGCGAACTTACCGATTTTTTCATAAGACTTGATACCAATCATTTTGCTCTATGAAGCACTGAATTGTGGCTTACAAGACGAAATTGAATGTACTTGCTCACCGGGTGATCAGAGTTGGCTGAGTAACCCCCTCATATATAAATAAATTCTCCTTCCACCGATCTCAATACGTGCACGCTGCGACGCGTATTTGCTGCACATAAATCACCGACGTTATCTTTTTCAGACAAAACCTAAATTTTTGCACTCTGCTTACCTTTTTTTGTATCTATGAATAAGAGAAATATAAGAATTTTCAAATGGCAATTCTTACGTCTTAAAGTGACAGGTCTTCAAATGATTATTCTTATAACGATTCTTCTTTTAAACGCAAATAATAAATCGGGGTAAAATACAAGTGTACGAGAAATAATACACGTATACAAGAAATACTACTCAAGAGAGTCACAAAACACAACAACGTTGTGAGCCAAATAGCTTCAAACACACTAAAAACAGTAAACAGGAAGTCTAGTCAGTCAAATGCTTGCAGCGCTTCCTAGTGTAGAAAACACTTTTCTGGATTACTTTTCTGGACACTTTTTGGGACACTTTTTCTGGATTACTTTAAAATGATTATGCAAAAACCACCGCACTTGGCATTAGATTATTAAATTTTACAAAGAATAAGATTTTTCAATTTTGAATAAAATATTTTTTAAAACAACATAACTTGATGACTTAATTTTCGATTCAGTATTAAATTTAATAGTGTATTTTACAAATGTAGCTTCCACTTAAGGCCTGGTTTCTTAGGACAGGACGCCGTCAGCTGGAAATCAGCGCTAACCTCTGATTGGTCCATTTGTGAGTTTGATAGTATACGTCATCGAACGCTCATCTTGAACTACAATTGCCGTCCAACTCAACTGCAGTTGGATTACAACGTGACGTTAACCACAGAAGCAATGGCGGACAACATCCAACAGCACATTGAAATCAGCCAAGATTTTGATTTTGACATTAAACATAGCTTCTTCATTAAACATAGCACTCTTCATTTAGCTCAGCTATAATGTGTTTTTTCTTGGACAAAGTCATTATTTGTTCTCTAAAACACTGGTCGACAATAACAAAATCAATACAAATTCAAAATAAATATTTGTTTACGTTATTAACGCATGCGCAATGAGAGATAATGTCTGCGTTGGACCGACTGCTCACGCTGAGCTAACAAAAAAGTATTTTTTTGGCGTCAGCTCTACGTCAACTTTCCGCTGACGCCCAGATAAAGCGCTAGTTCTAAGAAACCAGGCCTTGAGCTAACAAACCAGTATTTTGTTGGCGTCAGCGTGACGTTGACGTCCCGCTGGCTCCCAGATAAGGCGCTTGTCCTAAGAAACCAGACCTTTAAATGTTTTTGATCTCGTTTGCTTTGTTTAATTGAATAAAGAACGTTTATTCTAATGCCATTTTTTCTTCAATATATTATAATTATTCAATGTATTGACAATTTATTCTTCAATATATTGTATTTATTGACAATAATTTTTTAAAAAAATCCTACGAGTAAACCAAGCTACAATGATTGTTATAGACATCCTGTTCAATTTATCGGTGAATTGGATAAAAATTTGAAACGTTATGGTGCCCTTAAGCTGCAAATAAAACTGGGTATATTTAAAAAAGAAAAGAACAGTTTATTCCGAAATTTACTTTCTTTTATTTTTCTTCACGTTCGTGCCCCTCTTGCCCTCTGCTAATCACGCCACTAATAATAGCGAAGGTTAAAATGTTATATTACACAAAATTTTCTTCCAATTGCTATTTTTTATTGCAACATTTAAAATAATGAATGTTACGGTAAAATTATGAGCAAACAAAAGCTGGAGAAGATGTTTTCTATTACAAATAAGAGTTTGTAAATAAATATTCTATTCGGTAAAACAAAATTCAAATCTTGAACGGTCTACAGGAGACGCAACGAACTGGCGTATCTGTCGCCCGTTTGTACATGCGCAAGTTGTTAAAGTGGAGCGATAATGGCCTTATCTTGGATAGACTTTATTAACTTTAGTACGCTTACAGTACTCAGCGCTATATGTGGCTTATTCAAGCTCTAGAGTTCATGATCATTTGTTTACCAAGATGAGAGAGAAAGACGAAATATCTTCACTCTTTTGTCTAAGATTAAAACTGATTGAACTGTTTAAATTCGTTAGGTTCGGCAACAGATGAAAACCCTTGAACGATTCGAAGTGTGTCACGGAACTATCCACACAAGTGTCTCATAAAGTTAACATCGCTTATCTCTTCATAATAACTACAGATATTAGTGTTTTGTTTTTAAGAGCTCTATATGTGAAAATTAAGCGATGGCAATAATAAATTACTTAACTGAAAAAAAGAGAACAAACATGGTGCCAAAATAATGAATATATTTAGATGTAAATCCACCTTTTGAATTTCCTGTAGCTATTCACAATATTCTCTGATTGTTCCTTCATTTAGATACCCCAAAAATAACCGATACAGAAAAAGATAGAAAAGTATCGTTTTGGAACTTTCCACTTAAGGTCCATTCTCACTGTATACAAAAAAAATCGCAGATGCGAACGAGAGCCTAATTGGCGAGTTTTTCGGGAGTAAATGTATATCACCAATAAGATTCTCTCCGAATGGCGCATTTCCGAATTTTGCTTGCAGTGAAAATGGTCCTTTTAAGACAACAAATTATTTATTCTCTCCAAAATTGATAACGAAATGCGCAAACAGATGGTATAGTGATCTGAAACAAAACTATAAAATGTTTCCATTTGCTGTTATCACGTAGTTGTCTGAGAACAAATTTAGCAGATATATTCTGTATGAATGGTTGACTGAATGTGAACAGCAACTAGTTTCCTAAAATCCGAAGAAATATGGAAAATTTCGGGTATATCCCTTTGCTTATGTTTACGTGGCGAAGTGTGAACAGTCTTGATATACCAGGAAGTTTTATTATTGAGACGTGTTTAAATTTACGGATAATTTTAACATTCTTATGAATGTTAAAATTATCCGAATGTTAGAATTATAAATCTGCTTAAAATTATCTCACCAACTTGAGTTTTCTGTAATTTATGAATTCTAAAAGGTCGTCAGCCGTAAATAAATTTAAGAGAATTAACATTGCAACATAAATAAAAAGTAAAGTTTGTCATATTTTGAGTGTTATCCTCTAATTGGCTACATTTGTGTGAAATATCACCGTTAGTGTTATTGTTTGGGTAGCATCATTGCATGCTTGTGCAGTTTTCCGAATTCGTTTGCGTCGTTGAAAATTTAAATTGAAAGAACGCGTTATATTGTTAAAACACTGCAATATAATTAGGTAGGTACTTTATTTATGCTGCACAACGGGCTATTGGCGACGGTCTGGAAAACATCCCTGAGGATGATCCGAAGACATGTCATTACAATTTTGATACTCATATGAGAGTATGGTCCCACGCTTTGGTAACCGGCGACTTGCGCGTGAAGTTGAGCACTTTACGGGTAAAACTGTTTAATGAGTACCGTTTTAATAATATTAAGTGGCGTGCTTTTTGAAACTTAAGGAGTAAAAATAAATCGTAAATAGTAACTAAGAAGTCTAACGACGAAGTCACCTGTACTTAGCTTTAAACGGTAAGCCAGACATTGCAGGAAAAAAAATTTGTTGGTTAGTGATACCATCTGGTGAAGAATTTCGTAACTAATTATGACACTTGGAGAGAATAAAAAATTTGTTCGTTAACTAGGATGGAGTAAAACTGCTCTTATTAATCTCTCTCCGTTTCTTTTTTTTTTAAAATTTTATGACTATTATTTTTTTTTTAAATTATCGGTTATTTTTGGGGTAAACAAATAATTGCTGAAAATCATTTATATTAATACCGCACACTCACACAAATGTGTGTAAATATCTGTATGCATATCTTAATACTGTTGTGCAATTCTGTGTGAAATGTGACAAATAAAAGTGTTATCTTCTGAGCTTTTTATTTATTCCAGTTTTGGCTACTTATATTAATTTATTTTGACGATTAAAAAAGCATTGTCTGCAATCGAAATTTCGATTACTTTCGGAAATAAATTCGACAAGACAAAACTTTGTTTCTGTTCATGAAAGTAACTTTTTTTCCTCAGATCTAAAACATAGGGCTCGCTGGCTTTGTAATAAACGTTTATCACTACGGAAAATCCCTTCGCGTCTTTTAAAAATGATGCGGTCCGCGTTTTTTGTCTAACAAAAAAAAAGTTAATTAATTAATTAATTTAATAAAAAAAAAATTGTGATCGATTTATTATGATCACTGGTTACCCATTGGGTAAATGCTTTTCTTTTTCTGGTTTGACTACCATAAACGCCACAATATTTCAAATCATAGGGGTCTTAATTGATGTTCGTCGTCTGATTGGTTTTCATATCCTGCCCTATGTACGTGTTTCAAGACGTCACAAAATACTTTTCCTTCTTCTTCAGCATTCATATTTATATTGAAATCACCACCAAGCCAGTCATTATACGTTAATAATAAAAAATACTTTATATTATTATTATGTAAATACATTAAGAATGACTTCTGGTGAAAATAAAATGAAAAAAAAAATAATTCTAAAAAAATTATCAAACAGCAACGGTCTCCATAGCAACGCATGCAATGACGACGCATGCGCACTGTTTACTATTACTCTTGAACGCAGTTGAAAAGTGTGATGACGTTCAAATAAAGTGCGCACGCCATTAAACTCCTAACAAGACCCATTTTACCATTGGGTAGTAGAATAATTTATCCTTTTTAGTTTGTTTGGAAAATGTAGTTCTCATAACTTTTATTTCAATTTATTACTTTTATATTGCTACTACTTTTCTAAAGGACTGAACAAACCAGAAGCTATATAAATTCTATAGATAGTTGACTGAATGTAAACAATAACAAGTTTCCTATAACCGAAAAAAATTTGGAAAACTTCTGGTGTATCCCTCCGCTTACTAGGCGATGTGTGAACAGGCTTAATATTCTAAAAAGTTTCATTATTGTGATTTTTGTTTAAATTTACGCGTGATTTTATCATTTATAAGAGTTTTCTGCAATTTATAAATTCTAACAGGTCATGAGTCTAAAACAAATTTAACAAAATTAATATCACAGCATAAATAGAGTGAAGGGTTAGCCATGTTTTAAATATCATCCCTTATTTGGCTATATTTGTGAAAAATAGCACAGTTTGTTATTTTTTAGGTAGCATCATAGCAAGCTTGCGGAGTTTTACAAATTCATTTGTTGTTTGTTTCGTTGAAAATTATATTGAAAGAACGCGTTATATTGAAAAAACTACAAGTATAATAATACTGGATGGTGCGTTTTTTTTCAAGCTTAGGCGTAAAAATCAATCGGAAGTAGTAAACCGGAAGTCTTACGATGAATTTTAACCCCTAGCGCCATTTGCGTTTAGCTTTACACGGCTAACCATCCATAGTAGAGCCGTGATGGCTCAAGGGATAGAGCATTCGCTTTCCAATGAGGTGAACCGGGTTCGATCCCGGCGATCTCTGACCGATGCGAATTCCGCATCCGGCTTGGCACCGCTGACGTGAAATATCCTCAGTGGTAGACGGATCATGGATTAGAGTCCCCTTGTCGTCAGGTTAACCGTGGGAGGTTCTCTCTTTCCTCTCTACATGTAACGCTAATGCGGGTTAGTTCCATCAAGAAATCCTCCATTAAGGCAAATTTCTCCCAATACTTGATCCAGGAGTTTCCTTGTCTTCTGGATTGGGTTCAAAATTATAGTCCTACATGAATGTCCTTTTAAACTAATACTCTCAACTTTAAAGGTAAATCAGGTATAAAGTGGTGAGGGAAAAAAACTGACTTTTTCCATCGGCCTTTTGTTATCTTTTGGAGGTCACCTCTTAAGCCTTTTCCATATGTGTGATTCAGAGTTTTAATTTCGCCTCTGGGGAAAAAAGGAAATAAATTACTTAGCACAAAATTGTTTTGTGAGGTATTTTTGTATGAGCAGTAAAAAATACGATCACCTTAATAACTTTTGATGTAATCGGAGTTTTACGTACTAGGAAACACTATTAATGTATCGAACTTTAAATACAGCGCAGGCAATAACTTAAAATCAAGACTAAAGCAAAAAACAACGTGTATAAAACAAAAATGAAAGTAGAAAATGGACATACTATAGTTTCAGTTCTATAAACAAGAACCATCTTCAAAATTTAAATGTCAGATGTGTTTTTGCTGCTCATGCAAAATTTGATGCTTCGACACTAAAGAAAGCACTTTTTTTTTCAATTCCCACCTGGAGAGTGACCTTTCGTCAATACAGGAAGATTTGTTGGCCACTCTTTCAGAAGCACCATATTAGGTGAGCCAACGTTGCTCCCACAGTAAGGACAGATAGCACAGAGAATGAAAGAGCATCCATGCCTTGTCCGGGATTCGAATCCAGAATCTTTCTATGCAAGTCCAGTTCCCTGATCCCTACGCAGTCAGGTCTTAAAAAAAGTACTTGTTCATAGAACTGAAACTATAGTATGATAATTTTGTACTTTCATTTGAGCTTTACACACGTTTTTTGCTTTAGTCTTCATAGCACAAATTATTACCCTTTCCCTTGTTGTGTTTAAAATCAGACAAAAAAAGTGTGCTTTTCTGAATTAACTTTTTTTTTTCCAATGGGATTGTCAAAAATTACTTTTCACAGAATTTCGCTTTTTTACCAGTAGGAGCAAAATACAGTGCTCTTACTTAAAATACTTCTTAAATTATGCTCTTTTTTTCGTCATTATAGCTATAGCAGCGTTATCCTTTAGTATTTTTTTATGTCAAGTTTTTATTAACTCGCTTTCATCTTTGAAATAATTGAATCTTGCTGTCCAAATTTCAACTCCTTTCCGATTATCTCGATCAGCGGTTTCAAAAGCCCTGGGGCTGTTCCGAGGAAGAATTAAAGGACAAGATTTTTTTAAGCAAGAGTTGGATTTTTTTTTTTAAGAACTAGTCACGATTTTTTAAACCTTTAATTATATTTAAACACAATCGATAATCCATAGTTAAGTTAGTACTTCGGTTGCATTTTACAGAATTATTGAAAGTAAAAATGCCAATAAAAAAGAGGGGGTACTATACTGAATAAATTATGAAAAGATCATACATATACCTGTATAAAAAATTGCATTTGTATTTCTTACTTTTTAAATCTCTGTTTTTTCTCGCTTTTTATATCAAAACAAAATTTAATATGCTTCTCTAACAACTAATGCTTGTGGCGGTTTAAATTTCAACGAAAACCAATATAAAATTATTCTATAAATTTTCAGTTTATGATACAGCTCGAGGACTACATATTGAACTGTCGAACATAAAACCGAATTTAAAATTATTAATAATAAAACGACGAAAGAATGTCATTCCTCTTATTAAGGATTGGTTCATCTGTTATTGGTTCAAACGTTCGCAATGGGATACCTTTAAGTGACGTAGTGTAGGTATCTCAATCCTGATTGGTTGTTGAAACGTGGCATTTGTTTGCGTTCTTTCCATTCTATTTCAAGTAAGCCAAGTCCGTGAAGAATCAATTCTCGTGAGTGACACATTCTAAATTCTTTCACAAAGATTCTTTCTCAAAGATTTCAATTCTTTCACTATATATTTACGCAGAGACTTAATACAAAGACAGTCACGAAACAACATGGAAAAACTAATTACGTATCGAAATTTTCAGGTACGCGAAACAAAAATATATCACGGCTATATTATATTAAATTTCAACTAATATATATTATATTATATTTCAACTATATTATATTTCAACTAATTCGATGTGCGATAAGGTTCTGTATTTCATTAACTTATCGTTAATTAACGTTTTAACTTTTGTACAGAGACTTAGCTCAACTTTAATACGCCATTTTACTGATAAAGATAAGCTAGCGCTGATGTCATAGGACACAGGTGAGGGTATGGGAAGTTATCATCATGAAGCAGCAAGTACGCAATTGTTTTCATATACTTTATTTATAAAGTGGCAGAAAGGAGAATGGTCATTTTATGTCCCATGGCCAGAAAAAAAATATGGAACCGCTGATCTAGATCTCACAAATATCTACTGAAGCTGGTGACTGTGTTTGTTTAAATTGTTTCTTGACCGCTACAAGCAACATTTATTGCCAAAGGCAATTTTTCATTAATCGAAATTTAAAACATTATCAAAATTTAAGGCTCTAATCTCAAATTGAGTTACGTGCCTGCGAAGACAATTGATTCTTAAATCCAAAATTTACCGGCTTTTTGTCCCCAATTGATTACTCTGAGCCATTTTGGCTCAAGGGTTAGAGCGTTCGCATTCCAATGAGGTGACCCCGGTTCGTATCCCAGCGATGTCTGGTAGATACAAATTCCGTATCCGTCTTGTGCGAACCACAGTGCTGACGTTAAAAAATAACCTCATTGGTAGACGGATCACGGGTTAGAATCAGATTAACCGCAGGAGGTTTTTGTCCTGACGACCTAATTTTTTGGGTTTACGACTGCTAATGTTCAACTCCGTAGCCTTCTGATTTTGAACCCGATCCAGGAGACAAGGGAACTCCTGGATCATATTCGCCTGGACTTTGTGATGGAACCCACCCGCATTTGCGTTACATGGAGAGGAAAACCACGAACATCTCCCATGGTTAGCTTAACGGCAAGGGGACTCTAAACCATGATCCGTCTACCACTGAGGTTATTTTTTCACGTCAGCACTGTGGTTCGCACAAGACGGATACGGAATTTGTATCTACCAGACATCGCTGGGATACGAACCCGGTTCACCTCATTGGAATGCGAACGCTCTATCTCTCCAATTAAAATAATTAACGAGTTTAAAGTTTCAGTGTTTCGAAATGGTGATTGGATGCCCCCCTCTTTTGCTGGATGTCTGAATCCATTAACTTCTATTCGCCCCTCCCCCACTCTACACACCACTGAAATTGATACAAACCTACTTATTTCACTTTAGGCGTGACAGAAATAAAATTATTTTCTCCTTGTTAGTGCATCTCAAAAACTTTGCTTTTCGAAAGAAAAAAAAGTTTTCGTTCATTCCCCACATTTAGCAAAGTTTCGTTCTTGCAAATGAACTGAGTTCATTATCTCATCCTTTTGTAACCATACATTATATTGGGGACGGAAAAAAAAGGGATAACTGGGTGAAAAAAAATGTCTGATCTCATCAAAAAGACAGACGGTAGAAGGAAAGGACAAGGGGGAGGAAAACCATTATTCTTTACTTCAATAAAACGATGTCTCGGATTAAATGACTTCTTGTTATACTGTGTGTGTGTGTGTGTGTGTATGGAAAACTTGTACCCCATCATATCTTGTGCTATATCAAAACAAGATAAAAATAGAAAGGAAAACCTATAATAAGCTTCATCAAAGGATGCCCTTTACCAATCATCGTAAGAGTGAAAAAAAGGCGAAAAGGTAAGTAAAAGAATTTTTTTTTTGTCTTTATTTTTCTTTCCTCTGCAGGTCTAAGAAACTAATCGCACTTTTTGATTCCCACAACTTTTTTTTCTTTTTTCTATTTTATAACAAATTTACAATAATGGGGTCCTGATGATGCAATCTTTACAAAAAAACTTCTTTACGAAATTATAAGAAAAGAAAACCCGGTATATGCATAAATATAAAATGAGATGCTTTAGAACAGTTATGAAACATTAAATTGCCTGCAATGAATGCGTAAAAATGCGCTGTTCCGAAAGTATAGGTATTTCATCGATTTATCTACTGTTTAGAAATAAACCCTTCGTTAATAGACTCTTCTGGGTTACGTCATTTTCACATTCTAAACATTTTTTTCCTTTCCTCCGTTACCAACGTTTCCTCAAATCTTGCTTTTCTCCTCGCCAGTACTGTTTAGTAAGCAGTTAGAATATATGAGCGTGGAAAAAAAGAAAGATTTGTCGAAACCATGGTATCAGATAGGGGGAAAGTGTGGAGAGAGGGGAAATCGCGTAACCTTCAAACGCTTATTCTGCTTAGAAAGATTATATATATATA
>NC_092205.1:96346774-96379283 GCF_043381705.1 Parasteatoda tepidariorum
GACCGCTGATCATCTTTTGAAAACATGCTTTAGAGCGATGGAAACGAAACTCCTCACTTTAACGCCACACAACAACTACCCTTCTAAGCAAATCGACCTTTTTTTGCACTCTACACATCGACAACAGCGCCACCTCACCGCTCCCGTATCCAATTTGCGCATGCCCGCCCTTCTGTGAGTTTCAAGGTTAAGTTGCCACTATTTAATTTACAACCCTCGTATATATATATATATATATATATATATATTTGTAAAAATGCATTGTTCTTAAAAGAGAGGTACTTCATTAATTTAGGTACTGTAATATTGTTGACTCCCAGCTAGAGAACCAAGGGCGAAGCAACATTTATTAGCAAGATACAAAACACACACAATTGAAAACACATAGAGCACCATCTGGTGGCATTAAAAAGAAAAACCTTTGTAACATCATGTAATACTACAGGTACCGTTTATTCAATTGCCAACATCGAACTCACTACCCAACCAGCGGAGTAAGACACTGAGCTATCGGAACACTCATTCAATGGGGCATCGAAAAAAATGATTTAATGACTATTCCAGGAAAAAATGTATTGCGAACCATTAAATATTTAAATAACAGATCTAAATGAGTCTCCAATCTATGTCACTGTGAGCAAATTTCCGACAATTAACAATTTTTAGACATACGAGGGCTGTTTTTTAAGTAAGGGCCGTTTTGTTGCATGCCGTAATAGGCGACCATTGAGTCGGAAAGCGTGCTTGCGTCATGTCCTGGCCTTCCTAGGGAACAACTGTGGTCTGTTACAGCTGTGCAGGTAACCTGCACCGTCAGTTCTGTGTTTTTAAAATGTTTAAATTCAACAAATCGCCCTCCACGTATGAGGTACGGTCAGTGATGCGTTTTAGTGGTCAAGAAACTTGTCTGTTGCGTACATTCGCATACAGATTAGTGAAGTTTAGGAAGCTTCATACTGTCATGCCGACAGGTAATTTTGCTACTCCATGACAGTGACTCTCTCCACAGCTTAGTTCCGATCTTTATTGAACTCTTTCGGCTGGGAAGTTTTGGACCACCCCTCAATACAGACCGGACCTTGCGCTAAGTGATTTTCATCTTTTCCGATGCTTCAAACATTTTGCGGCAATCAGTGCAACGATGACGAAGATGTAAAAAAGATCTTGACCTCTTGGTTATCGGAGCAGGCGGCAAGTTACTATGATGAGGGTATTCTAAATCTAGTAGCAAGGTATGATAGATGTTTAAGCAAACTTAACAACTATTTTCTTTATAACCATCGTTGAATAGCCGACCCAATTTTATGAGTTTACGACTACTAATGTTCAACTCCGTAGCCTTGTAATTTTGAACCCGATCCAGAAGACAAGGGATCGAGTATTGGGAGAAGTTTGCCTTCGCGGAGTACTTTTTGAGGGAGGTAAGCCGCATTTGCGTTACATGGAGAGGAAGACCACGAGAACCTGCCACGGTTAGCCTGATGGCAAGGGGACTCTAGCCCATGATCCTTCTACCACTGAGGATATTTCACGTCAGCACTGTGGTCGGTGCTAGTCGGATGCGGAATTCGTATCGAGTGGGATTTGAACCCAGTTCGCCTCATTGAAAGGCGAACGCTCTATTCCCTGAGCCCTCTCGGCTCTTAACAACTATTAAGAAAAAGTGAGAAACGTATTAAGAATTAAAAAATAAATTGCTTCATTAAAATTTTCATTCGTTTGGTTCTTATTTTCAAACGGACCTTAACTTAAAAAACTGCCCTCGTATATCGTTCAGAAGTATTAGGCTGAGGCTTAAGGAACAAATGTTTGGCATAATAAATAAATTAATTAATATTTAATGCCCTTATTGCGCAATATATATCTGTTTTTTTTTACAAAGAATCTAAAAACATTATATTAAGGGTGGTAATTATGAAATACTATGTGTACACAATGAGCGCAAAAAAGAGAACAATTGAATAAATTTTGATCAAATGATCGGATATTCGCGTACTAGAACTGAATGATTCGAAAACCAAACTTTTAATAATATGCACGTTAATTTGTGCAAACGACATTTTTATATCAACTTTTGTTACGGTTAATACTAATAATCACCGATTATAGTTAATAATAATAAAGTAAGGTGGTTAAAATGAATGCGTAAAAATTTATACTTACTCATTATTATAAATAATTACCAATTATCAATGTAATAATTCATTTAAAAATGCCTTGCCATTTTGATTTTGAATTAATATATTAAGTTCCTTAATGCAAAAGATATTTTAAGAATTATTATAGCTTTGCGTCCATCTTAATTACTTAAAAGTTAAATTTTGTATCATGTGGAGCTTTGCTGTAGTAAGTTGTTAAATGCATCGAAATCAATCCATGAGCTGTTTCAAATTTTACACAATTTTAATAAATAAGTAGTTGTGGAACGAAATTTAGAAACAAAATTTTAAAAATTATCATCCATCACCTGATATGATGTGTAAATTATTTTCGGATAAACAAGATTAATAATAGCTTGCTGAAATCAGTTAAATCATTTTATTAATCCCAGAGATACGGCGAAACACGAAAATAGAAATTAATATTAAGGAGATTAAACTGCCTACCGCCTAAAATATTGGCCCAGATTGCGGCAATCTCGTCATATTTTGAGGAAAAGGAATTTAAATACATTAAAAATCAGCCATATTTACTCAGAAGAAGTGGGTTTTGGGGTCTGATTTAGTCGCTTAAAATATCGTCTGCACTAAATTGCGTGTTTATTACTAGACCTTGGAATCATCAAAATCGAATTCCAGTACGTGATCACATTAGATCGAAATATATAAAGTTTTCTTTTTTTTTTAATTTTATTTCAATGAATCGAAATAGAATATTAATTCATGAAATATGCTCTTGTAAGAACTCAAATAACGATGTTTAAATTAACTTTGAAATTCTCGTTTTGCCTTTTTAATTTATTTCTTAAGAGCTATCTTCCGATTTACCGAGAAATGTAATCGTCATCGTTCTAGTCATCGGAGTCTTTCTTTCCAGCAGTGGGAGTAATTAGTTTTAATGATCAATCCTGTTGATGTTTCGTTTCATTAAGTAGTAAAACCATAATGACCGAGCAATAAGTATTTTACATACCGAATAAACTGTTTTTCTTATAATTTTGTTTCAAATTAAGTATCTAATGCAAAGGGATTTAATATGGATGAAATAATTGCTTAGATAACTGATTATATAGATTTTAAAACTTTAAGAGTGAACATATAGGAAGTTATGAATGTTAGCAAATTTAAGAAAATCCTGCAAATCATATGCGCATATTGAGAAAATCCATTACATGAGTTTAAGGTTATTTAGGGCAGACGTTTTTTTGCCAGCATTGTCCTATTTTAGTTTAACACGTAATTCATATCCTTTAATTTTTACGCTTTTTGTCTAAAATGTTACACGTTTGAAGCAATATTTTAGTTTTAATTTAATACACTTGTTTTAAAATGTTTTAACAACCGCTATACAAATAAATAATCCAAACCTGCTTGCGTAAGACTTAAAAATAATGACAATACATTCTGATGTGCAGGTAAAACTAAAATTGGTACTTATAAATAATAAGAACAATGCGCGTTGGCGTGTTAGCAACGGTTTTTCCAAGTAGTCGCCAACATGAATATTGATCTCTATTATCCTATAAATATGAATGTCATTATCACGAAGTAGTATTAAAAGAATATCGAAATTTAACGATATATTGCGATATTTTACAAATTTATGTATTTTTTTACATTGGACCCAACAAATTACTTTATATTGCAAAAAAGTTTACCAACACTTACATTAATATAGCAGTTATTAATTATCATTATGTATAATATTCGCGATATTATTTTTGATACATTATATTATAGATAAAGATAAAAAGGTTTTATTTTATAACCATCGTTGAGCAGCCGACCTAATTTTTCGAGTTTACGACTACTAATGTTCAACTCCTTCGTCTTGTAACTTTAAATTCAATCCAGAAGACAAGGGAACTTCTGGATCAAGTATTGGGAGAAATTTTTCTTCGTGGAAAACTTTTTGATGAACTAATATGGTGAGGAAAACCTCTCACTGTTAGCCTCACGGCAAGGGGACTCTCTCCCATGATTCGTCTACAACTGAGGATATTTTACGTCAGCACTTTGCTCGGTGCAATCGGGTGTAGAATTCGTATCGACCAACCAGCGCTGGGATTCGAACTCGGTTCATCTCATTGGGAGGCGGACGCTCTATCCCCTAAGCCATCTTGGCTCAAGATAAGGATTTTATCGAATTGTATAATCTTTGATTGTTAAGATAAATAATTTGATTAATAATAAAGATGAAGATAATTTGCTTCATGGCTCTTATAACAGATAAGTAGCCTAAAATGTTTGAATTAATAATAATAAAAATAATAATTTCTAAAGAACTGACACTGAGAATAGGGATTACACTGAGGACTAGAAATCAGGGGATAAAGCGTTCACTTGCCAGAAAGGTGAGCCGGGTTCGAATCCCAGCGATGGCTGGTCGATACGAATTCCGCAACCGACTTTCACAAACCACAACGTTGACGTAAAATATCCTCAGTGGTAGACGGATCATAGCTTAGAGTCTCCTTACCTTCGAACTAACCGGAAGAGGTTTTCGTGGTTTTTCTCTTCCTATAACGCACACGCGGGTTAATTCCATCAAAAAGTCCACTACGAAGGCAATTTTCTCAAAATACTTGAACCAGGAGTTCCCTTGTCTTCTGGATTGGGTAAAAAATTACTAGGCTATGGAATTGAACATTAGCAGTCGTAAACCCAAACAATTGCTGTTCAACGACGATTATAAAATAAAATACTGAGAAAAATCTACGGCAAAAAGGCTAAAAATTTGGTAACCAATCATAACTACGCCAACATTACTCATAAATTGAATCGCTCATCGAATGAAATAAAATCTTCGCGAACAATTTTTTTTAACGGAAAAAATAGAAACTTAATCCACGAAATAATGCTCATACCATCTAATTTTTATAACTGATTCATGTTTGTCTGTCATTCTAATCATATAAAGTGTTTCCACACTTTTTCTTTCTCGTCCAAACAGTTTCAGCGCCACGCTACAATAAATACTAGATTGTAAAGAATAGAATTTATAAATTCTTTTTAATCTTTAGAATAGAATTTATAAATTCTTTTTTATCATAAGGCTATTTTTTATTATTAATATTGGAAGCAAATTTGTTATCAATATCGTTTGACAAAAGTGCATTTTGTAAAGCAAATTATGATTTGTTTTAAATATTTAAATTTCTTTCCATTTTTCTTGTCGTAAAATACATATTTATATGGACGATTTGCACCATTACTTATTTTAAAAATGAGATAAATTAAGATTTTTATCTCCTTTTTAAAATAATTAGAATTTAGATTAGTGTAGATTTTTTGTCTGTTTATAGTATTTATTTTATGACAGATAAAATAGGAGTTAATAAAAGAAAAAGGGCAGAAATACTTTTTTACGTATAAAAGTACTAAATGCGGAAATAAAAGATTTCGAATTGATCAAAAAAATTTATGTTCTCATGTATATGCATAACAAGAAAAACATTTTAAATATGAACATAAATTTATGTAATCCTATTTTTGTTCAAAATTTTTTATTGGAATAAAGCAAGAAAAAACAAAATTTTAAAACTAAGCACATCGAGAATTATCCGTCAATGCGGTAATTATTCACGATAGCACATCTTGACCCTCCCCCCTTCCCTCTCTTTTCAGTTGTATAGAAATGTACTACGATATTTTTTCCTTTTTTTAATATTTTTCGCATTTAATTGCCACAAATAGTTTTTTTTTAAATTTTCTCCTACTCTTATTTTCATAACTATCTTCAATGTAGTTTTTAGTTCCATACAGTTTCCTAACTTAAAAGTTTCTAAACCTGTTGAAAATCAAGACAGAAACTAACGTACTCCTTCTCCTATGACTCTCCGCACGCTACAATGGTGAAAGCAGGCGAAGTGTTGCCATAGGTAGAGGATTCTGCTCTACGCCACCCGTAGACCATTTCAATGGCCAATAATCATCGTTCCTGAATCGTACAGAAGTAAACGAAACTATAATAGAACTAGCCGCTGATTATTAACTATAGTTTGTCTACGGTAAGAACTCTCCCGCCACAAAGTCTAAGGCCGTCTTCTGCTATGGAAACAAGAATAGATTATTTCTGGGAGGGTAGCTTCTCTTCACTCTAGGGCTAGCACAATAGACCAAAGAAAAGGATTCCTTTACTTAAGGATTACGCCCGACCAGAGTCAAAACCATAGTCACCGCCACCGGTTCAGACGAATGGCTAGGGGAGTTTTTACTTTAGACAAACTATATCCAAATGTGATGTATCAACTAAACGTTTCCTTTTAATATTGCCAGAGGGGGCAGGAGTCCGCCGGACTGAAGTCTGGATACGTAACTTAGGTAACAACACGATGCTATTTTGGAGTAAACTGCAATTTTCTTCCTATATTTGCATTGGAGCAGCAATGCCTCAGAGGATAGAGCGTTCGCCTTCCAATGAAGTAAACCGGGTTCGAATCCCAGTCGATACGAATTCCGCATCCGGCTTTCACTGACCACAGTGCTGACGTGAAATATCCTCAGTGGTAGACGGATCATGGGTTAGAGTCCCCTTGCCGTCAAGCTAACCGTGGGAGGTTCTCGTGGTCTTCCTCTCCATGTAACGCAAATTCGGGTTAGCTCCATAAAAAGTCCTCCACGAAGGTAATTTCTCCCAATACTCGATCCAGGAGTTTCCTTGTCTTCTGTATTAGGCTCAAAATTACAAGGCTACGGAGTTGAACATTAATAGTCGTATACCCGAAAAATTGGGTCGGCTGTTGAACGACGGCTATAAAATATATTTGCATTGAAGGAATACGGAGTTCTTTTTTTTTAAACGCTACTTTTTATTGATTTATATTTTCCTATTCGTGAACATAACTTATATGTTTTCTAACTATTCTTTTTCTCCGAAGTTATTATTTTCACTGAATAAAAATAATTTATATACCATATCTCAAATTTTAAACTTTCGCATTTCGTCTTTTATAATCTGTTGCAACTATTTTTTCTATTTCAGCAAACTCTAAAAATTTTTGCAGTTTGTTTTTCTCTTATTATTTTTTATTAGATACAAAAGGTTTGTGATTTAAATCCTAATGGACATTATTAACAATGTTCAAAGAAAATGTGTGTTTTTTTTTTTTCAATATTTAAATATTTTTCTCTTTAATCAAAACCAACTGTTATTTGATCTTTTATAGCAAACAATTCCTAAAACTTTAAATTAAAATAAAATAAGTATAACTGAATTATAACTAAATTTAAAATGGAATCTTAATTAAAATTTTATATGCAATTGACAAAATCAAAAAGTATTTTTTAATTGCCGTTTAATTTCTTGAATACTAAATTAAAAAAATGTGTTTGTCTAAATATAAAATGTGTTATAAATAGTTAAACAATAAAATCACTTAAGTAACATTAATATTTATGGAAGAACTTTGCATTTTGTCAAAACACCATTGTCTTTAATTGTATTATCTAATCGATATTACAAAGATACGAGTTACAGCTTTTTAATTTATATAGATTATCTATGATTGGGATATATTCGATGGATATTTATAATATTAGATGGTAAATATTTTATTTTAATAAATAATTCTTGATATTTCCAACAAAAAAAAATACATTTCAAGTTAATATCTTGAAAGACTTCAAGTTATGCACTTTAATTTTAGAAATTGGATAATGTAAAACAATCGAACAGCATCACATATAAAACGAAAAAATAACGCGCATGCGCACTGTTTACTATTTTGAACACAGTTGAAAAGTGTGATAACGTCGGAATAAGGTGCGCGCGCCATCAAGCCCAAAACAATACCCATTTTGCCAATGGTTATATCTATATATATTATATATATTGAATCACTGCAAAAGTATTTAAATTGTACGCAGTTTGATTCCCTAATAATTCTAAATTCAAATAAAACAAAACACATCGCCAATAAAAAATTATTTTGTTAATGAGTCATAATGTTGTTAATAACATAATGTTGTTAAAGAGGAAAATACTTGCCTAAAGCATTAATTTATTTAAATCGGCACATTATTATTTTATTTATTGAAATAGACGCATTATTCGTTATTTTATGAACTAAGACTAAGCGTACCAAATTAACTTTTAACTTTGAGACATTTTTTTTAAAACTGAGCAGACGAAATTCCACAAAAGTAAACAAAATATTGAGAAATTTAAAATACACCGAGACAATTTATTTTTTTTAAAAAAAATAATGCGTCTTTAAAGATGAATAATGTACTTTTCGTCGATCTTCATTATGATCTCCAATAGGTAAATGATATAATTTTAAGCTATATTTTGGACAATTAGAACACTCCAATACACAACAGCCGGGCATTATTCATTAAAGGTATGGAACAAATAAAATAAGAACTAAAATAACAGATCGAGGTTGTTAAAATTTTACCATCCAAACTATATTACTCAAAATGGCGACTGTTTAGTGATGCGATCGACGACAGTTAATCCAAATTGAAAACAGTGGTCGCGGAAAAAAGAGTGTTGCTGTAGTTTGTCTTAAGTAAGAACTCCCCTAGCCATTCGTCTGGACCCATGGTGGTGACTATGGTAACGAGGTATAACCATTTCAAGCAGAGGTGTGGGGACACTGTTTAGAACAAGTTTTACGTTCGGGTCAGGAAAACAAAAGTAATTTTTTTTCTGTTTTATTGTGTTAGCCCTAGAGTGAAGAGAAACTACCCTCCTTGAAATGCGCTATTCTTGTTTCCATAGCAGGAGACTTTGTGGAGGGGTGAGTTCTTACAGTAGACAAACTATACTCGAGTTAGGTACACAGGGCTTTACGTTAGGCGAGGAAGAACTTTGAAATATGAAGATATTCTACAGTTCTTTTTTTTTAAGTAAAAAGCGTTTGCTGTTTAGTATTTTAAAAGTTCTTATATCTCTACACTGTTTTGGCTGATAGAAATTTGTGAACATTGAAAATTATTCATTTGGTTTTAAGGCTGTTTTGCGAAAAGCTCGGTAGTCACATGACGCTGTATTTATAACTGCTGTGAAACTGCGACAGTTATCCATGACTGTTCTGTCAGGTTTAGCCTTTATTTAATCAGCGCCATCTGTGATGATTCTGAAAAGTGGCGCAAAACGTCAAAAGTAAAGCCACAATTTCGAGAAAATGAAAAGCCCTTATGATTTCATTTAATGGAGAGCTTTTTGCATAGCGTTTGTCGTACGTTTAACTGTAACGCACACTTTATTTTCTGCCCCTTTAGGAACACGGTGATTTGCAGGGTAAATTTCGCCCATGCGCTGTGAAGTTCAAAAAGAGTTAGAAAAACCATCGCCAAAATCTCTCGAATTTTTTAAAAGGTTATTTCAATGTTGTATCTAGGCTCACAAAAATCTGAAACAATTGAGAATTATTCCTTATTTTATATTTCATCTACGTGGATTAATCTCGCTAAATTGGCGATTTATTATTTTCGATTATTATTATAACGATTATTAACTTTTACAATATTTTAGTTGCTTTTTATTTGGTTGTTCTAAACGCCAGATAATTCATTACTGCGAGATAGTACAGATAATTTAAAATTAGTTTTATTTCCTATAAAATTATAGTACCTTACACTATAATTTTATAGTTGTTAAATTATAGTGTAAGGAACTTAAAATGTTCCCTTCTTTTATTTTCTTAAACAAAGAAAGCTTCGAAAAAACGCTGTGAATGATTTTCATTTCAATCGTTAGTTTAAATTTTCGATCCCCTGAGTTAGCTATTGAACAATACCCAATCAGCGGAGTGATTAGTGCTGACGTACTCTTGACGTCGCGAAGCTTGATGCACTGGAAATTTCTACTAGAAGTTTTCGAGAGGCCAAGCGGAAGTCCTTTTCTATTAGATTAATTGTTGATAGATTTTATTTTATAATGCCGGGTGCAATATATTTGTTTTCACTTTAAACGAACTTTTAATAAAATGTCTATTTTTATACACTGAAATGCTCCTGTCATATTCTTAAACTGAAAAACTTGTGTGGTTCGACAGATGAGAATACTCGTAACATAAATATTAGTCACTTTTCAAAAAAAAATGTTTAAAATACCATATGGGGAAAAATTAACAGTAACTCTTATCCTAGACTGAAGATCCTAGATTAAATATTTAAGAAATTGAAACCATAGTTTTATTTCAAATCAAAAATGTGTCATTGCTGCATTAAAGACTTAATTTATTCTTTCTTTTTCCCCATGGCAGCGGTTCCCAATTTTTTCGACTATGGAACCCTAAATGATCGATCCGACTCTAAAAATAAGGTATGTTACGAAAATTATGAAAGTATTAACCGATATAAGTCTATTCTATTTTTAAAATATATAATATGAGGATTTTGATCCCCGGGATAGCCTGGTTGGTAGGGCACTGGACCCATGTCCAAAAGGTTGTGGGTTTGATCACCGCCGACCGAAGACTCCCCTTGTAGTAAATGGTGACTGATGCGAGCTAAATCTGTCGAGTCACAAAGTCATCCATGTTCCCATAAGAAATCATGCCTCTGGGGGTACTGATCCAGGAGTTTCCTTGTCTTCTGGATTGGTTCAAAATTACAAGACTACGAAGATGAACATCAGTTTCCTTGTCTTCTGGATTGGTTCAAAATTACAAGACTACGAAGATGAACATTAGTAGTCGTAAACCCAAAAATTGGGTCGGCTGTTCAACGACGATAATAAAGGCATGGTGGCTCAGGTTTGAATCTCAGAGACAGCTGATATTCAAAAATCACACACGTCTTGCACCGACTACAGTACTGACGAAAAATATCCCGAATTGTAGACGGATCATGGATTAGAGTCCCCTTCTCGTCAGGCTAATCGTGGGAGGCTTTCGTGGTTTTCATCTCTATCTAATGCAAATCTGGATTAGTTTCATTAAAAAGTCCTCCGCGTAGGCAGATTTCTCCTAATACTTGATCCAGTAGTTCCTTTGCCTTCTGGATTACAATTACAAAGGTACTGTTGGAACATTGGTAGTCATAAACTCCAAAAATTGGGTTGGCTGTTCAACATGAAAAATGGATTTTTAACTCAAACTAACTAAATGTTTTCGTTGAATAGTTTCGTCAGGTTTTAAAATTGTTTTCCTGACTATCGGAACCCCTGTAGAGTTACAGGGGTTCCGATAGTCAGAACTCTAAGGTTCCACAGAATACTATTTGAGAACTGTTGTACTACAGTATGTACAGTACAGTCCTATAGTGCAATACTAAAATAATAAAAGTTGAGAAAATAGTTTCCTCCTACAGTTTAAAATTATGTAACTTCTTCCGAAGTTTATTTTATTATTCTTTTTTTTTCCTTTTAATTTTGTGTCGATTTAAATTGGGATAGAAATTTTTATTGCCAATTAAATTCTTCTAGAAACTTAAAGCATGTCTTATATACTAGGGAATTGATGTTCAGTAATTGTGGTGGTAGTTGCGCGACAATTTCCAAATAATTAAATCGTAATTTATTTTTAAAAAATAGCAAAATCAAACATTGAAACGAAGAATTCGTCAAAGAAATCCCTTACAAGGTATTATTTATGGAAGAGTTTAATTTTATGCTGTATTTCTCTACTTTTATGAGGTTAATTTCTTGTGACGAGTAACCTATGAATCTAATAAACTAAAATAATATCTATGAAGGAAAAAAAAGTAGCCTTTTAAAAAAGCAAATATTTTAACTCTTGACTTTGGGGTAAATATCCTTGTTCTTCCTTTCAAGCAAAACAACTTCCACTTTTATTGCCAATTTCTCTTTTTTATTGTATATCTATATACTTTCTTGTGGACATTCCTCTAAGCTTCCCGCAGCAAAACCAAACTCTTCATTATTTTCTTCGTTTACCCCCTCTAGAACTTTCGAACATCTTTATTAAACCCGAAATGAAAGAAATAAAGAAAGAAGAAAAAAAAGGGGGAGAAGTTACAAATTTTATCTCGCGGTCCCCGGAGTCATTGAAATCCGCGGGACAAGAAAAATAAATCTGCAGTAACCTCAGAATATTTTTTTTTTACCTCTTCCTATAAAAAAAAGAAAGGAAAATATCTCGAAAAAGATAGGCCTCGATAGAACTCATAACTTCTAGAATTGTCTCCTTTGCAGACAAATACTGAACTTCTAAAATGATTTTCAAATACTATCGAAGGTATACAATAATAAAGCCGACTAAAAAAAAGTTTGTTTTTGTTTGATTTCCCTCCCGAAAGTTGATGCCCCCCTCACCTCATGATGTTAGAAGAAGATACTAAATCCTATATTTTCGTTTTACTTTTTGCAAGAAAACTGAATAGTTATATATGTCAATTCAGGAGGGGGGGGGGAGGAAAAAAAACAGTGAGTTCAAACCACAGTTACCTGTTTTCCGATAAATATTTCTTTTACGCATGAATTTATATTCAAATAAACAAACTGTTCCACCACGACCACCTTTAATGTATCAAAAAAATTCAGTTGATTCTATCATTTTAATATATTTGTGGCGTAACTACCACTATGATTATTAAGCATCAATTCACTAGTATATAAGACATGCCAACTTGATTCAATCTTGTGGTACCTTTTGATAGATGAAGGTTGACATTGTCTAATGGTATATTCCCCACATATTTATTAAAATTGAAGTCAAAAAGGCTTACATTAGGTGTTGTTAATTCATTTTTGAGCGAAGAAAAAAACAAAAACGGTATGGAATTCTGTCGAATAGCTAGTGACGAAAGCGGGTGAGAAAGTATCAAAACCTGGTTGAATGCTGGATGAAAAACAGAGGAGACAAAGTTGATTTTAATATAAAATTTTCCAAGCCTCATCTTTTATTTTTTTACTTTCTTATTTTCAGGTAAGTGTATGTTATCTCGAAAAATGGTTTAAATTTGGTTTGGTAATACATATTGTTGTCACCATTTGTAAAGTAAATGTAACTTGTATTGGCATGATTGAAGCTTGAACAACTCTAGCTAGTCGTAAAGTGGTCAAAATTTCGATCGCAAGATCGCAGACACGAAAACGAGATTAGTTAAAAGCAAACTTATAAAACTACTTAATTAGTTGCGGTACTTAAAAAAAAGCATACTCTAGCAATTTAATGAAATCATTCGAATTTGTTACTTTTTTAGTCAAACTTCTTCCAATTCGATACAGTTACAGAAAAGTAAATAATAAACCCAAAAGAATCAGTAAACAAATAAAATCAAAAGCACAATATTTCTTATCAAATTGAAACTTTCCTGGGCGTTAATTAAATCAAGTTAAAATAAGCATTCACATCGGCCATTCGCAACTGTTGTGCCCAAATTAAAAAGCAAGAATGCAGAAATGAGAAAAGATTAATTATTCAATTAAACTGACAAGAGTTTTGTACCAAAGACATGTTTGCACCGTTCCTCTCCCAGCTCCTGGGGGAGAAGATGTTCCCGCATCTAGCTCTCTTTCTCCAGCTTTAGTTATCGTCTGCAGTCGCCGAGTAGATGTTTACGCGTATGAACAACAAAAATATTCAGGAAAGGTCAATACAATCCCTGTCGTTGGAAACAAAATTCTAGGCTTTTAATCTAGGGGACCCATGGGATAAAGGGCCCCAATAAATATGATAATTGAGAACAATTCCATTCATTTAAAGAAATCATTGAATTTATTAATATAAATGATGACATTCTCAAATGAATTGCAACAATTTTTAAAGCACATAATAGTTAAAATACATTTGATAATTTTTAAAGCTCATAATAAACTGTAACAATGCAAAAAAGTAACTTTTCTTAGCAATTTGAAATACGGCCAATATTACATTTTGTGTGTTAATAGTCACGGCTCTGAAATATAATCAATTAAAGAGTTGTAGTTATAATTAATTGTCGTAAATGTTAACACATAAAATGCAACGTTAATTGTATTTTGAATTGTTAGGAAAAGTTCCTATTTTGTTTTGTTACAAATGTGTCTAAAGAATTTTTAAAACTCGTAAGTAGTTTACATGAGAATTTGCGAAACGCAAAATAAATTGTAATAATGCAAAACAGATTCAATGTAAATTGAATCTGTAAATAACAATGTAAAATTAAAAACAATTTTACGTGTTAATATTCGCGGCACTGAAATAAAAACTTTTGACCACTTTAATAGACTTTATTTTAGTTCCACGCTACTAAAATAAACACAATAATGATATTTTGTTTATACATATTGTATTGTGTTTGTTAAGACTGTATTGTATGTAATATTATATTGTGTTTGTTATTAGTTGCGTTTTAAATTTCAAAGAAAAGTTCCTATTTCGTATTGTTACAATTAATAATTTGCTTAAAAAATTATCCAATGCAATCTAGCTATTTTTAACACTAGAAAGACTGAAACTTAGTATACAACAGCACTTAACTTAGTATGAAACAGCGTTTAACTTAGTATGAAACAGCGTTTAGACTCAAGTATTAGTCGAGTATTAATCAATTATGTAGGTACCATCGCAATATACTGTGGGATTGAGAGTAGATAGAATCGTGTGTGCACCAACCGTAGTACAAATACATATTTGTACACAGTAATAATAAAAAACAAATGTGGCCGTACAATCTATATTTGAGAACTTAAAAGTCTTCATATATTGAAAATAATAGTTTTGTCTCAAAATTACCAGAATAATGTAATATGTACCGCTTTGGTAATGACTTTTCGTAAAAATATTAATAAAATATGGTTTTATTATCAAGCTGTTTCGTAATAAATTTGTTAAAATTGTACTAATATTTGTAGAAATTGCAGCACTATGAGGGAATTATCAGAAAACAGTGAAATTTGTCTTATATTATTACTTAGAGAGGTATATGAAATATGTGCAATAGTGATACAGGGACAATCGATTTGTAATTCTAATTATTTGCACGTCTTAGCACACTTTAAATTTCATATAAATTCGGTTCGATTTGCATAATTCCTATGGTGTTGCAATTTTCACAAACATTAATGTATTATCTAAAGGAGGAATTTAATCAGCAATTATTATTGATAAATGCTCTCATAACTTACATGAGAGATGATGAGCAATAGAAAGTGTTAATTAAATACAAGTAGTTTACTACATTTACTTTCTTGAATACGACGAGCTTGGTGCAAAAGGGTTCAAGTTCAAGTCATGACATAGTAGTATTTCGCTTTTCCTATTACAGGTGATCACGTGTAACAGGAATATATATACTCTTCAAATAACGGACACTACAGGCAGTCACCAGTTTCCAGCAATGCAAAGATTGAATACTGGTAAAGGACATGCTTTTATTCTAGTCTACGCCATCACCAGCAAGCAGAGTCTAGAAGACCCTGCTCCAATCTACGCTCTTATAAGAGAAGTAAAGGTAAGGTCATCTGAAATGAACTTTTATTTATTCATTCGGGGTGTTCTCTAATAGCTGCGCTTTATAGAGAGTGCATAGCTAAATATGTATTTATTCTCTTAACCAGCTTCAGCTGTGCGCATTGAAAAGGGTATATATAAGTTAAGTGGCAATCTCTGCAATAGAAGCCGCTTGAAGGCCGGGATAGCCTGGTTGGTAGGACACTAGGCCCATGTACGAGAGTTCGTGGATTCGATCCTTGCCGGTCGAAGACTCTCCTTGTAGTAAATGGTGATTGATGCCCGTTAAATCTGTCGAGTTGCAAAGTCCTCCCTGTTCCTATAGCAAATCAATACCACTGGGGGTACTGATCTAGGATTTTCCTCGTCTTATGGATTGGTTCGAAATTACAAGGCTACGGAGTTGAACATTAGTAGTCGTAAACCCAAAATTGGGTCGGCTGTTCAAACCGTGGAGGGCTCAGAATATAAAGGGTTTGCCTTCCATTGAGTTGAACCGGGTTCAAATCCCAGCGAAGGCTGGTCGGTACGAATTCCGCGTCCGACTTGCACCGACCACAGTGCTGACGTAAAATATCATCGGTGATACACGGATCACGTGCTAGAGTCCCCTTTCCGTGAGGATAATCGCAAGAGGTTTCACTTGTTTTCCTCACCGTGTAACGCAAATGCTGGTTAGTTCCAGCAAAAAGTTATCCACGAAGACAAATCTCTCCTAATACTTGATTTAGGAGTTCCCTAGTCTTCTGGATTGGGTTCAAAATGACAAGGCTGTGGAGTTGAGCGTTAGTAGTCGTAATCTCAAAAATTTGGGTCGGCTGTGTTCAACCACGGTTATAAAATGAAATAGAAGCCGCTCTTGGCTCCATATGGTGAAACGCTATGGGTTATAAAGTTGTAGAACTCTAATTTGGTACGGATGGATGTCATGTGTACATTTTCCCACCAGATGACACTGTAAACGACTTTTACTTAAATACCATCTTAATATATTTGACTGCAATCGTTTAAAGTTCAGAAGGTGAAGTATTAAGTAGGACTTCAACCCAAGTAAACTAGTTACTTTGCTCTGATAAAGCTCAATATTGATTCATGAAATTGATGACATTACTTAAATACTAATATGATTCCCCTGATGTGCACATTTTTTTGTCTTTTTAAAATAAATATGTAAGGAATAAATATGAAACATCATCATCCAATGATTTCTATCATGTGTAAGTAGATTTTGATAGGCAACAAATAGTCCACATCGCTCTATGATGTGTTGCTCTGATTGTATTTCATGATATGCTTATGTCCTATTGTTTTTCCATATTTTGTTTTGTTTTTTCCAAAAAATAGCAACATTTCATAATGAAAGATGGTGATCTACTAAAAAGATGCATGTTTTGCATTGCTGAATTTACAGTCTCCACTTTATGCTGGGACAATGTAGATATGGTGGGTAAACATCGTTCGGATGGTTGCCGAACATTAAAATCAAGGCCTGATTATCGCCTAGGCCCAATAGGCATGGGTCTAGGGCCCACAATTTCTGAGGGGCCTCAAAAATTATTAAAAAAGTCTAATGAAAGGTGGGATAGCTTTGTGTTGGTTTAATATAAAATAAGTCAGCTAATCAGTGACTTTTAGCAAAAATCACTGATTTCAATTGTTTGTGCTCAACAAACTACTTTTATTTTGATACAACATTTTGTTGTTTCATATTTGCCTTTAATTTATAGATATATAAACTTGATCTTAGAGAAATAATATTAAATTGTCTGCAAAATTTCTTAGAATGTTTCTTTTGAATCATGCAGTTCAATGGATTCTTTTTTTATTGTTAGGACTACTCTTCGGTAATTTAGCTTAAATTATTTCATAAGGGACCCGAAAAACTTGGTGGGCCTTGGACCTGAGTTTGTCTTGATCGGTTCCTGATTAAAGTTAGGATAGGCAATCATCATATAATGCTGGTGCTTTCAATAGTTATTTTTTTAAATTGCTACTGATGTTTTTATTGTCTTTTTTTTTAAATAGGGTAACCTTGAAGGTATTCCCATGATGCTCGTTGGCAACAAGAACGATGAGGAAGAAAACCGTGAAGTGCAATATCAAGATGGCATGGCCCAAGCTCACAAATGGAATTGCAATTCCATGGAAACGTCAGCCAAGAACAACACTAACGTCAAAGAGATGTTTCAAGAACTTCTGAACATGGAAAAGTCTAGAAACGTCTGTCTCCAAAGCGAGAGACGAACTTTAGCCCAGTTCAGGAAAGACAATTTGAAGGGCCAAATGCCTCATGATGTGACGTCACATCGATCTTTCGAGAATTCCATTATACACTATTTATTAGTGTTTCCCGAATAAACTAATTCAGTTTCATAGACATTATTTATTTTACAGAGAAAAGAGAGAGAGAGAGAGATATATTGTGCAGTATTTTTTTGGAGATTAGGAAGAGACCGTGTTCTTCCAGAAACTATGAAAGAAGATATAGCTTCATAGTCATGTGGTTTCTTTTAACGGACCGGTTCAGACTGGTTCCCTCCCAACGGCGATCATATGTTACGACTATGTAATAAAATATTATATCTATAGAAATAATAAGTACATCGTAAACATTAAAACAGGCTTTTTTTTTGCTTTGTAATTGTGTGTTGTTTTAGCAGTATTGAATTTGGATATAGCACGATTAAAAAAAATCATAAAAAATTTCACTAATGGAAAATAGTTCATGTGGTTTTTTTTTTTAATGAACCGGTTCAAACTAGTTCTCTCCCATCGGATATCACATGTTAAGAAGATGTCATAAAACATTATATTTGTAGAAATAAAAAATATAATGTTAACATGAAAGCAGTGTTTGATTTGTAGCCATTAAAGAGAGAGTTACGCAATGATAATATTTTTTTTAAAAATATTGAAAACCATCCACCATATTTGACATAAAACTGTCACTAATAAAATTAAGAAAACTTGGTGAGAAAATTCAAAATAAGAAATCTGGTGTTATATAAACAACATTGAGATAGAAAGAGAGACTTGTTGTCGGATAAATGTGCAACTATCGCTAACACATTCCGGATGATCTGGTTCTTTTTGATCTGAAGCAATATTGGATTTCAGCCACCACCGGAACCGAACCCCAGTTCTTTGCTATGACAGCTCAGTACCTTAACCAATGAATCATTACAAAACTTCTCTGTTCTAAAACTCTGAAGATGGTAAAAATTTTGGTTTCTTCGACCAAATTTATTGCGCAGTATTTTTTCAGGTGGTATCTTCCTCCTTTTCGTATTCAATTTTACCCTTACATTTAAAAATTAATGATCATTTCTATGCTCAAATTCAGCTCTATAAGTCGCGATGGCTCAGGGGATAGAGTGTTCGCCGGGGATCTCAGGGGATCCGGTTTGTACAGACCACAGTGCTGACGTGAAATATCCTCAGTGGTAGACGGATCATGGGTTAGAGTCCTTTCGCCGTTAGTGGGAGGTTCTCGTGGTCTTCCTCTCCATGTAACGCAAATGCGGGTTAGTTCCATCGAAAAGTCCTCCACGAAGGCAAATGTCTCCTAATACTTGATCCAGGAGATCTCTTGTCTTCTGGATTGGGTTCAAAATTACAAAGCTACGGAGTTAAACATTAGAAGTCGTAAATCTAGAAGTTGGGTTGGCTGTTCAACGACGGTTATAAAATAAAATTGTAAAAATTCAGTTCTATTACTTTCGACATGTTTTGCTTGATATCTAATAATATAACGACAGTTTGATTTGCATAAAGTAAAATCATACAATACACGCAATGAGAGAATATACGTATTTATAGCTTTTATCTGAATTATACAATTGAAATTTATGCTATTTTAAAAACATTTGGTGTACTTCCTTAACTAGAAACATTTAATGTTTTTCGTTGCTATGGAGACCACTGGTTTTAAATTTTTACCAAACAAATTAAACATTCCAGCAACATCCTGTTATAAAGGATTTAAAAAGATGGAAAATTCACAGTTTTGAGACAAACGCCAAAATAGTGGTAATGCGTCCAGCACAATGACCGCCTTCACTTAACAGCCAAACTTGTACCGATCGTTTTTAAAGCTGCGCGGATTTCAAAACGACACTGGAGATCGAACCCAGACTTTCACAATGACAGCTTAGTGCTTTAGCCACTCTACAATCGATTTTCAAATTTTTCACTGAAGTTGATATTTAAATTTTTTCTTAAAACCACTAAATAAGTAAATGAATAAGTGGATCAGTTTGTTTTGCAACACTGAATAAAAATAATGATAGCTAAAATAAACTAATAAATTTAATCAACAAAATAAACCAATAAATTTAATCAACAAAATAAATTAATAAATAAAAAATTAATAAATAAAATAAATTTATAAATAAAATTATGTAAGCTCAGTTTAGTGTAGTGGGGAAGTGGAACTCATATTTGCCCTAAGTATAGATAAACTCCTTAAGAAGGCTTAAATTTAAAGAGTCAATTTCCTAAAAAATGATTTTTTTAAAAAGAAAATATTAGTATCCTCCCTGTTTGTATACGTTTTACTTAAAGCAAATTTAAAATAATTTTTTCTATGTCAATTGTATCCTTTGAATAAATAAAAATGTATGGAAGAAATCTGTTTTTTATTTTAAACTTAATTCTGAAATTATCATTAATGTTATTTTTTCTTACATTTAAATTAGAATAACCAATTTTTAAAAATATTTTCAACAATACTTAGCACTGAAACTTTTACAACAATAAAGTTATAGAGAGTTATATAAAAATATTATGCAAGATACTATTTAAACAATTGTTCACATTGTTGCAAACGAAGCATCTGTTAGTTCGATTAAAAAAGTTTTTTTTTACTCATTCTTGTTTGAGATTTCTCAAATGCTGGTAGTCTTTTTGTGAGATTAAAAAGTGAGAATTATGGATAAAAGCGATTTATATCGTTTGAATCATTGGAGAAAGGAAAGGGAAAAGTATCCCCGACCTAATCGTAAGCATAAAATACTTTTAATGTTTTTATAATTTTAACTATTTATTGATATGGAACTAGAATATTGTTAAAGTGATATAAAACTTCTGTACAGTGATCAACATTAAACCTAAATTTAAAGAAGATTGAAGAAATTTCATAAACATTAAAAAAATTGAAATTTTTTTTAGACATTTAGTTAAATAATACTTTAGTAAAACTCAGAAGAAAAAAAATAGTGGATTGTTTAATAAAACTTTTAAAATGTTTTTTTTTTTTTAAAAAAATAGGTAATCTAATTTAACTTCTTTGCTGAATGGCATTATTAAAAAAAGAATAAGAGACAAGTTCAAATAGAAATTTAGAGGAATAATAGGTTTGAGTATAGAATAGAGTGCCTCTTAGATTTTGCACTGTAAACTGAGGCTTAATATACTGAATACAAAATATTTTATTTTCCTGATCTTTCTATCCCGATTTCTTATTTCCTATTCTCGATGTCTCAAAAACAGTAAAAATCTCAATTTTTAATAATTTTCCCTGTTTTCTGCAAAGACTTGAAAAAAAAACAAAAAACGCCAAAATAAGTAGGTCACCCAATTGTAAACTTTTACTGAGAAATATGAAGATGATACAGGTTTTATGGGTAAAATCCTAGACTAGCCCACCTCTTGGCGACTGTTTGAAATCTCGCCAAGTTGGTGATTAGTACTGGGATCAACGTTGCTTTTTGATAATTTAAAAAAACTATTTATTCAAACAACATTAACGATTTATTGAAACAATTAAATAATTGACGATTTTTTTGAACAATTTATTTATTAAAATTCTCCGAAATATCTTCCGGAAACCTAGTTTGGCGAGATTTAAAAAATCGCCACCGGTTGGACTATTCTAGGATCCACCCGATTTTATGTTTTTCTATATCTTATAAAAACATTAAAAGTAAAAAATAAAACAAAATAAAGTAAAAAACAAATAAAATATTACGCTAGAAAGTATTATTTACCCTTTGAGTGTTTTAAATGCACGTTGAAAGAATGTGGGGTAATATCCGAGAATTAGATGTTCAGGAACTATGAAAAATTGTGTGTTATTTCAAGTTAATACCGTATAGAGTGCTTACACACACGTTAGAGCACATGGCTAAATCTAAACTCCAATAAATGATAAAGCTTACACCAAGCTCAGATGCTTTTACTCCATTTGTGAAAAATTTTCTCCAAAACTTTGCCTAAATTCGGAAATCGTCAAACGATAGATGTATTTTTGTTAACAATCGACGAGAGAAGGTAAAAAGTTTGATTTCGATATTGAAATGCTGAACAGTTATGAAAAGGTATGTATATTTTTAGCTGTAAAATAAAGATAATTATACGAGCATGTTCAAAAATCTGCCAATTGAATTAAATAATTTTAGACTATTTCATTTCTATCAGCATAAGTTTTGTTGAGCCTTGTTCGAATTCAGATAATTATTCTCTGTGTGCTTTGTTTATGTTTGATTCACAAACTAATTTTATTTTAATAAATATTGTAGATATAAATCCTAAATTTATAACTCTTGTTTTATACTGTAATGTCACTAAAACTTTACTTATTCTTATGTATATCACACCCTACTGCAATTATAAATTTTTAGTGTCTACTTTACACCAAGAAATGTAAAAAAACATTCTTAGTGTTTCACTACATCAGGAAGTATTCTCGGTACTTGGTGTAGTAGAAAACCACTTGGTGTAAAAAAGTTGCCACTATTTTCAGTGTGAATTTACACTAAATTTTTTTCAGTATAGTAATTTTTTTAAAAAAAAATTCAACGCTTTGTGCGAAACATTTTTTTTTAATCCTTTTTTCTCTTATTAATAATTAACGTGTTTCATAAATCCAGACATTATCATTTAGGAACTATGTTTTATTTCTTTGTTAAAAAAATATACGTGACAGTTACAGTTTAATGAAGCAGTTTAATTAACGATGCAGTCTTATAATTTATTAGAATTTTTTTTTTTTGCATTTGGTACAATCTTTGAATGTGATACAATGTTTGATTGTATGTTACATTGTATCATTGTATCATAATTCAATCATTGTATCACATGATTGAATTATGATGGCATCATTATATCACATGAATCATTCACTTAATTATTTTATTAAAATGTTCTTTTTCAAAAATATGTATATTTTTTTCAAGAAAGATTTTCAACCTTTTTAATTGAATTTAAATATAAGTTGCGAAAGATTGTATGTGAGGTAGTATGTTAAATTTTCTCTCTTATTATTAAATTGAAGAAACATTTATTTTAAAACTTATTTAAGCAAGATTTACTTTCAAAACTATGTTTTATTCAGATTTTATTTTAATTAATATTTTAGCATATGAGGATGGTAGTGAATTCGATGATGAATTCGAAGGGGATGATTTGGATTTGGATGAGATTGAGGAGTAAGTAGTTATCCATAAAATTTTTAAGCTTTTGTCATTATTTTCTTTCTTTTTTTCAAAAAAGTATACCCTTTTACAGTATCTGAAATATTTACACAAAAAGCAAACACGCAATTAAAAACAATTAAATGAATGAGCGAATGAATGAAATACAGTCAAACCTCGCTATAGTGAACATGGTTTATAGTGAACTCCCGGATATAGTGAACGAAATGTTCGCTCTCGTGCCTTACTATACACATATAATATTATTTTTTGTGTATATAGTGAACCGAAAGAAGAGAAAAAAATTGGATATTATGAACTTTTTTCTGTCTTCGACTGATTTTCCTTCCTTCATTTTTTGGTAATTTTGAAATTTTTTCATAAAATACATGTACGGATTTTTAAAACCTTCTATTGAATGGAATGTAGGCATATGTATTTCTTCTTGTTTGCTTCTTCTATCNCTGATTTTCTTTCCTTCATTTTTTGGTAATTTTGAAATTTTTTCATAAAATACATGTACGAATTTTTAAAACCTTCTATTGAATGGAATGTAGGCATATGTATTTCTTCTTGTTTGCTTCTTCTATCCCAGTTTCCCATCCTTAAATAAAGGCCATCCCTAAATTTTTTGCACGCAAGACGAAGAGTAGAAAAAAATAAAAGTTATAACACATTTTTTTGTTATTACATATTGTTTTTTTTAATCATTTTTATATTTCTTTTAATGGGTTATTTATTTAAATAATGTGTCATAAAAGGGAGCAGTTTGGAAAAATTAGTTGAAATTGTTTGCAGTGCGGATATAGTGAACTTACTGTTTGAATCGAAATTTCGGTCCCTTGAAGGTTCGCTATAGCGGGGTTTGACTGCATAACTAAAGTACTAGAATTTACCTTTCGATTTATACACCAGTCTGCGATTTTTGTTAATAATTCGCAGCAATAACTCTAGTGACATAGCGAAATATGCAAATTTAAAATTGAGGGTGCAAACTTTTAGCCGCCCTCTTGATTGAACTATTAGGACCACATTTTGTAGATTATTTTTCAAACTTTGAGGATAAAAAACTCGAAACACAATTGAAAAAAAGACATATTCATAGAATGCGTGATTTTGTGTCTGATTTCTGTAAATTTAATTATAATATGTATAAATTAAATGGCTTTATAAGGGTGAACCATTAGTTTACATATTAGTTGGAGAAAATCCGATATTTAGATCAAAAGTTTTTAAGAAGCTCATTTTTATTTTGCACCACACTCTAAACCTAAAGAAACTCTGGAAGTCACATTCAAAGATCACTTAAATCACTGGATGTCACACAATTTGTTTTTAATAAAAATCTCTTAGCTTCTGAAATATTGAAGAAAATATATTCTTTTTATAATTTTAGTGGTGAAGAGTATATGATGGAGATGAAAGCTGAGGTGCAAACCTCTGATGAGGTTGAGGATGATGAGGTAGAGGATGGTGAGGTTGAGGATTATGAGGTTGAGGATACTGAGGTTGAGGATAATGAGGTTGAGGATAATGAGGTTGAGGAGTTCATTAGGTATGATAATTAGCATTTTTCTTTTCTTAATGGTAGTTTAATATTTTAGTTAAAACGAGCTTCAGTGTTAGAGTTTTTTTTTTTGACGTATTTCAAATAGTATTTTCGTAACTATTTTAGAATAAAATGTTGACATAAAAATTTTAATGACAAAAAACCTGCCGATTAGATTAAGTTTTTTTTTAAATCTCTATGAATCAATGGTGCAGGTGATTTAAAATAAATTTATTGCACATGAATTGAATGAATACGTCCGTCTATTTATAAAATTAAATTCTTCGATTTGCCAAAAGAAAAAAAAACATTTAAGTCTTTTTAAACAATTTTAAGTACATTAACTTTGCAAAAATTTGCTAAATAAAGTAAAATAATTAAAAATACAAATGCTAAAGGAAGGACAAAGCCACTGGTATAAACCAATTTTCTGAAAAGGATTCAAAATTCGTAAAAAACTTAATTTTTATGAAGTAGTTAAAGGTCTAAGAGATCTAAACAATTCTACGCAAGAAAAGACGTTTATTTTGATACAAAATAATTTTAAAATGAATTACATCAGAACATACTTGTTGTAGATTTAAACTCTTTATTTTACTGTTTTAATGTATTTTCTTCATAAACATCATTCATTTTTCCATAGACCATTCTCAATGAAAGAATTACCGAAAAAACAATATGAATTGAATAAAAAACAAAATCTCTGTTTCATAAATTTTAGATTAAAAAAAATGAATGTGGTTAATAACTAAATGGCAAGCATACTTTTTTAACTGTAAAATATTTTTAGATAATCCATAGATCCATAGAATCCATAGAATATTTTAGATAATCCATTATGATATCCACACAATTTTGGAATTTACTTATTATTGCTACTTTAACTATCACTCCTACGATGATCTACATGCTTTTTTATCAAATAAATAATTAAAACAAGTATTTAAAATAAATACTTCTCTAAACATTTTTAAAACATGTAATATTTGGTTAGTTGATAAATATATTTAATCTTTAACAACAAACTTATTAAACAAAAACACTATTTTGAAGTTGTAAGTTTAATGTTTTTTTTTCCTTTATTTTTTACTTTTAGAGATATCTTTACTTATCCAACTTACTTATTCACTGAGGAAAAGATTGCAAGATTATATAAGTTGGATGTAGTACATGATAAGGACTCCATCGAATATGGCATTGAGGACGAGAGGTATTTAAGCTTTTTGAAACGCTTTAAATATAGACATTGTTTTAGAACATATGTAAAGTAATGATTTTCATTTTTGCTCATTTATATATACATATATATGTATAAAGTTCTTTTTGTTATCTAAAATCATATTTTAAATATGTGCAAATCTGATTCGTGTAAATCCATGGTTAAAAAATTCTATAACTAAAAATTAACCTCCTCCAATATTCAAAAAATATTTTTTTAATAAATGTGAATAATTTCACACTAAAAAACCATCGAATAAAAATTTTGTATTTAATCTTTACCCTTTTTGTTTCTTCAAAATTTTGAATTATCCAGTGTAATATATTATTATCTTGCGCAAGTCCAATATTCGGGCCAATCCAAAGTAACCGAGAAATCAAATGCAGTTCTATACTTCAGTAAGAATGTGCCTTCAAAATATATCCCATTAATGTCTATTTATAGTTTAATTTCATATTTTGTAATCTTCCAACTTAATTACGAAAATATATTTAAATTTTTTTTGCAAGATGTTCATAAATAAGCGACCGTTCTCATTTATCGCTTTATGTTTCCATTTCTGTTTTATTTTGTGTTTTTCTTGATTTCTTGATTTTTTGTGTGATAATGTACTATTTAAAAAGCTTTTTTTTTTTGGTGCTCTTCACACTATTGATGTATTTTACTTTGGCTAAATTGATTAAAAAAACTAACAGAAAAATCATTTTGAATATTTTTAACTGACTTTAAGCAATTAAACTAAATTGACTAATGTAAAAGTTTTAAATTAAGAAAATTTGCACAAAACAATAAACTGAAAAATAAAATCTTTCGAATAAATCCATCATAAATTTGTTTCTCAGTGTAAATCAGATAACGGTTTTGACCATTGAAAAGCTTCAATTGACTTTCTTGAAATCTGTGCATTAGAAAATTTCTCTGGTTTTAAACACATTTTAATCTAAAGAAAAAAGCTTTTTATTTAAACAAGAAGCTGCTGTAACAGAACAAAAAATTGCATTGAGTTTCTAATAAAGTGAATGTTATTTTTGAATTTTAGATTGAAAAGTCGTGATTGTCCTTTAAGAGAGGAAAGAGATTTTTGGGAACGAAGCGATATTGAGCTAACAATCAATGAACAATCTGAACAAGAAGAGCAGGGATGCTTTTGCTTCTTCTCTCGAATGTTCAGGAGATTGTTCAAAAGAAAATAAATCACGACTTGGTCTGGAAGTAAATCACAACTATAACACCTAGAAAGTTGTAAATCTTTCTTCCTGTAGAACATGACATTCAAACATAACACAACTGTGACTCTTTAACAACTGTCAATTATTTTTCTCAAATTTGTCTTTCAAATAATTACATTATTGTGACTCTTTAACATCTGCAAATTATTTATCAAGAGTTTGACATTCAAATAATTACACTGATGTGACGCTTCCACATCTGTAAATATTTTTTATCAAGAATTTAACTTTCTAATAACCATATGATGTGACGCTTTAACAACTGCGAACTGTTTATCAAGAATTGGGCATTCAAATAATTATATTGCTGTAACTCTTTGATAACTAAGAACTATGTATCTAGAATTTGACGTCCGAATATCTATATTGATGTGACTCTTCAAAATCTGTAAGTTATTTATCAGGAATTTGACAATCAAAGAAATATATTGCTGTTACCTGTCGAAAACTATAAACAGTTTCTCAAGAATTGAATATTCAAATAACTATATTACTGTTATGCTTTAACAACTCAAAACTGTTAATCAAGAATTTGACATTCGAATAATTTTATTACTGTAAGTCTTCAGCACCTGCATAATTTGTGGGAATTTGACATCAAATAACTATATCGTTGTATTGCTTTATCGAGTGCAAACTGTTTATCACCTATTTGGCATTCAAATAACTATGTTGCTGTGGTGACGCATTAAAAACTGCAAACTGATGATCAAGACTTGGACATTTGAATAATTATATTGCTATGACTTTTCAATATCTAAAAATTGTTAATCAAGAATTTGATATTTAAATAATAATATTGCTGTGATATCCTTAATATCTGTATACTTGTTTTCTGAAGAAAATAAAATATGTGTCAAGTTCAAAGTATGTTTTATTTATAAATAGAGTAAGACATACATCTAATTTAATATTATTTACTAGTAAAAAAGTGATAGTATGCATTTCATATCATATCATGACGATATTTTTTTCTACCAAGCACCATTATAATTATAAAAAAGCACTACGCCTTAACATTGGATCCAATTATAAATATTTATGATATTATAATATTAGCATATGACATGCAGAAATACTTTGTAAAACCACTTTTCCTTTTCTTTGGGAAGAGAAACTGTCTTTTTAACCTATAATTTTGAATCGCTCAGACTTATAGCTCATGGGCTGCATATCTTTAAAACTCTTAAGAATTGAATATTCAAATATAATAATATTCAAATATAATAATATTCAAATATAATAATATTCATTGAATATTCAAATATAATAATTCAACTCAAAAACTATTTCGTTTTTTGAGTTGTGCCACTATCAATAATAGTGGCACAACTCAAAAAACCCAACTCATAATTCAACTTGAAGGTAATATTCGTTTCAGCAAACTAAAGCATTTTTTATACATTTTGCTTAGCAATGAAAACTTTAAACCCACTTATCTCAAAACTTCATTTTTTTAGTTGTGCCGCTATTGCAGCCCATAAGTGGATATCGTTATAACGTATTAAACTACAACACCAAGCCTCAAAATTATAGACAGATTAAGGGTCACACATTGGAGCATAATAGAGTGCACCCCATGCAAATCCGCAGAAATGTATTCGAAGCTTGATTCTCTTTAAAAGAGAATGTCCACTGTCCTGCAATATATAGTATTAAGCACCAAACTGCTAATCCCAAGAGCACTTCAAAACCCAGCGGTCTGCTATATTGTATGTAAATAAAAAGGCAAATTATACACTAAATATTTTTTTAATTACAGAATTAAACCCTTTTTTACAGTATGGTAATTTTAAGAAAATGTTTTAAATTATCGCTCTTAATATTCCCCTTTATGTTAAAAGTTCTGGGAAACTGGGAAAAATTTGTGAAAGTTTCTTGTGTTCTTTATATGTACAGTCAGCAAAAAAAAAAAAGATATCACCCTGAATAATTTTCGTTCTAATAATCGGATTTTCACAAACTAACGATCAGTCTTAGTGGCTCCTGGGGGTGACCTTAAGTATGCTAATTAATGAGTGCTAACTATTATTTAAGTTACGAAACAGACACAAAAACGTACTTTCTCTGAATAAACATAATTTTTTTTTTTTTTTTTACATATTTGGATTTTTCATCTTCAAAATATAGGGGGCAGCCGCAATCTGGAAATGTGGTCCCCATTGTTTGATCAGGAGAGCGATTCAAAGTTTGGACCTCTTAATGTTAATTTCGCTTTTTGCGTTTTCAGTCATATTTTAAAAACTAATGAAGCAATTCAAAAAAAATTGCACCCACTCATAAAACTCATTTACCCAAAGGTAATTTCATGAAAAAAATAATTTTTATCACGTATTTATTATTTTTTACTATTTAATTAAAGTGAGTATGAAAAAAAGTTGAATTATAAGGTATGAATTTTTTTATACCATTTTAATCGACATATTTTTCAATTGAAAAATCTAAAGTTTCAACTGTCTTTATTTATTAGAAGATGAGAAAAATTAAAATAATTTATTTAAAAAATAATAATTTGGCGATAATGAAGAAATGATTAAATGGGGCGATTAATATCAAAATGTGATAAACTTACGAGGAGCTTAACTTAGCGCGCGTAGCGAAAATTTCATTCTTATTTTTTTCGCTAATAATCGTTTGCAAATCTTTTTATTTTTATTTTTTTTAAACTATAAAATACGATGTTTCTTTTTTAATAGTCTAAAATTCTATTTGCAATTTAGTAAAGAAATTAGAATAAAACATCTTATTGAATAAAAAACATTTTATTCAACGAATGTCGAGTTTTATAAAGGCATGCTTCTGATAGAATATGATTATACACCAGATTGTGCTTATTTAATGTGATTATTTTTTAGTTTTTAGTTTTTTCTTCTCAATAACTGATACAATTTCAATAATATACATACGTATGAATTGATTAGGAATAAAATATTTATCAATTTCTTGAATATATTTTTTATAAATATTAATAAAAATACGTAGTAAACATATTTAAGCATACCTCACATCATCGCAAATTTCTCAACATTTTATATATCGTCTTAATGTTAGAAGTAATTTTTTAATCACCTGTCCAGAAGTGTTTCGCAGAACTATTTTACCAACTATTTAATTAAATTTTAACATTTTTAAAAATCTTATTCTTTACCCTACTACGTTTATTATTTCCTCATTAATATACTAATCAATTTTTTAGTACTTTAATTTAGGTTTTCTTTAAAGTGAAGTTCCTTTTTAAATTATAGTCAAGTTTTTTTTAAACGAATTATTGTCTGCTAGCTAAAAATAAAACCTTGTTAAGAAATTAAAAACATTCCACTGTTTACAATTATTTAATGCAAAACAGCTGATTATTTACTAAGCATACTATTTTTTTCGAAAAAGGAATATAAATCATTGATAGTCTTTTTTTTGTTTTGTTTCTTGTGACTTCAACATAGATTATCTAAAATAGTGTTGATGCCTTAGAAGTCACTACAAAGAGTATAAAGATACCGAACATAAAAAGCTGTCGAATACGTAGCCAAAATTTTTAAGCGTCTTAAAATATCTCAGTATCTTAAATGTCGTCCTAACATCTTAGTTGTGAAATTAAATTTTTAATTATCTGACCACACTAATTATTTCATTATATCTGTTACTCTTTCTTTATGATGATTACATGTAGATTTTTTTCTGGATAACATGCTAAACTATTTTGTTTAATTTTTTCCGAAGATATTATTGAAGTATAATTTGTTATCGGGAGAAATGTCTTATTTTGTTAAGCAGGAAATACTAAAAATTGAAATTTGTAAGAAGATTCCGAAGCCGTGCCAATTTTAGAACCATCTGATTTTTAAAAAAAATGCAATAAAAAATACGCAACTTCCGAACTTATTTTAATTAAAAAAAAAAATTAAAAATAAAAAATAATAAAAAAATTTTAAAAAAACGTGGCAAGGAGGCTAACATACTTTTTACAGAAATTGTAAAAACCAATTTTTTCTATATTTCGTCAAAAGAGGATAAGAATGATATTGCTCCAAGGGACCTACTCAATAATTTCGCTATTTCCTGAATGAAATCTGTTTGATCGGAATATATTTCCTTGAAAATTAAAACAAGAAAACAATTAATTTTATTATTTATCTAAGCTTATTCCATTTATTTAATGATAGCGGTATCAAGGTTAAGGATATGCGGTGGAAGCCCCGTTTACTATTATACCATAAATGCATTAAATCAGGTAGCTTGAATATTTTATTTTAAGCAAATTATTTAGTAATTTTAAGCAAATAAGGGTGTAAAAATAAACTCGATCAAAATACTCCGAAAGTATACCCTAAAATATATGTAGAATAAACTTTGGAATCGATATATAAAAAATACCTCTTCAAACAACTTTGAGTAGGACGNTTAATAATTTTAAGCAAATAAGGGTGTAAAAATAAACTCGATCGAAATACTCCGAAAGTATACCCTAAAATATATGTAGAATAAACTTTGGAATCGATATATAAAAAATACCTTTTTAAACAACTTCGAGTAGGACGGAAACGCAAACTTATTTGAAATAGTTGTCCTTGTAACTATTTAATTTCGATTCCTGGTGCTAGAGGACATTCCATTTTCACACTCGACTTTTGAAATTTAAGGCTTGCAGCAAAAAAAAATTGTACTGCATTGATTTTTTTTACAAAGTAGTGAATTATTTTTTTTTTTTTTCAATCTAAGAACCTGTGCCTATAACTTATATAAAACTTATTTTAATATCGAGTGAAATAACTTAATATGTTGTGTAACTAAATAGATAATCCCAAGAAACTGAATCAAAAATATAAAAACTTCATTGATTTAAAAAATAATAGATTAAAATAGACATGTTTTGAGCGTCCAATAATAAAGGTCACAAGTTATTCAAGCTTGACAAGTTTTGAGAATGGGCGATTATATTTGAACGCTCGAAATATGTCGACTTTTACTTCCCTCTTCATATTTTTTGAGGCCAGGCGAGTTTTTATCATCAATTATACTGTTTTACATTTGGGTCTTGATCATTATTTTGATAAGGATTTTACACTCGTTAAAGTAAACATAAGCATTTCTATATTTTAACAGGATTTATGTGGTCTTTAAAAACGTCAATAGCAAATCATCAATATTGTAAGAGTAGTTATATTTAACTTAAGAATTAAAATTTTGAGACCAGATATTTTGAGTTAATGAAATTAAATATTTTATCTTTTAAGTTTTTNTATTGTAAAAGTTATATTTAACTTAAGAATTAAAATTTTGAAAACCAGATATTTTGAGTTAATGAAATTAAATATTTTATCTTTTAAGTCTTTGTGTCCCCATTTCAGTATCTTAAGGAACTTACGAGCTCTGTTTAAAAAGAGAGTATCAGATATATATAAGAAAACAAAAATAATCATAGTAGCAGTCTTTGGGGGTAAATGTAGCTTATCGTAAATGAAGAATATGCTGTGCGACACTTTATGGTGAATTTGCGAACGTAAGTTTCAAAATGTATCAAAACATGAGGATGCTATTTGCTAATCATCTTTATCCAAAGAAAACCATGTAACCTAAATCCATAGTTTGGTCAGG
>NC_092205.1:96379842-96385753 GCF_043381705.1 Parasteatoda tepidariorum
TGTTTTCTATTAACTATTAATTAAACCTCTCAGAGCAATCACAAAACATTATTTCAATTTTTTTACAGTCAGAAATTGGTTGCCTAGCAACCTAGTAAAATTAAGCGTTTCTCTTTTGAATTAGTCAATGGGTTATCTTAAAATATTCATTTGCGCAGGCGACTTTTTTTGGCGGTTTTCTGGACTATCGCCAAATATATAAACCTTTATTGTGACCCAATTTACGATCCAATTTTTTTTAAATTTTGTCTACACCCCCCCCCCTAATTCAAGTGTCTAGATTCCTAATATGTAAAAAAAATTATATGCTTTATGAGAGAAAGTACGTTTTTGTGTCTGATTTCGTAATATAATTAATAGTTAGCACTAATTAATTAGCATATTTGAGGTCACCCCCGGGAACCATTAAGATTGACTTTTAATTCGTGAAAATCTGATCATTAGAACGAAAGTTATTCAGGGTGGTATCTTTTTTTTTTGCGGACTGTACCTATATTGCTCAAAAGCAGTCAAAATGTCTGGATTGTGAAAGAATAATGTGTGAAGAAATTTAAAATTTTTTAATGTTTTTTATACTATTTACAGTTATATAACAAGTTGTTAGTAAATATTAACAATAAAAAAATTATATGTTGCAATACTTTGATATGGATTGTCTTTTTTATGACTTATGCCAACTTTTCTTTTTAGTTCGCTGGAAAATTACAATTTTAAAGTTTTAAAATTTGTTTTGAAAATGACAAATTTTTAAAGGCTTAGTGATATAAAAAAAAAATTACAAACGAAATATTACAAATCGTTACAAATGAAATAAATAAGATATTTAATAAAATTTTAAACTACAGGCTATTAGATATGGCAGTATGAAACAGTGTGAAATAAAGTAGTAATCTTGTGAATTCTTGACCACGACCCACGAAAATNAAAATTTGTTTTGAAAATGACAAATTTTTAAAGGCTTAGTGATATAAAAAAAAATTACAAACGAAATATTACAAATCGTTACAAATGAAATAAATAAGATATTTAATAAAATTTTAAACTACAGGCTATTTGATATGACAGTATGAAACAGTGTGAAATAAAGTTGTAATTATGTGAATTCTTGACCACGACACACGAAAATTGCAATTAAATTTAAATTTCAATTTTGGGAGAAGAAACTGGAGGTATTCTCTGAAAATTATTACCAGAAATAGGCACTATTCTTCTTCGCATTGTATATAGTTTTTAATGTATTCACCCAATAAATATATATATATATATATATATTACAAATCACACCGGAAGTCTCGCAAGTCCTCTTCTGACGTCATAGTTCAGTTTAATTTTAAATAAGATTCCTCTATAGTGACAGTAGTGTTATTTATGAAATATCCTAAAAGGAAGCATTTAATAAATATAGTTTTAAGTCAACAAAAAACTCAAAAATGTTCTGTTTTTCTTTTTTAAAAAAAAAAGACTGCAATGGATAAGTTATTCAAAACCAGGATCAGATTTAGATGAGCGTAACTCTAATGCAAATATAAATTTACTGATTCTTTTCCATTTGCTAGGTTTTTTTATTATTTTTTATTACTAAAGAACCAAAAATGTGTATAAATTGTTTCTATCTAGAAATGAATAATATTTTTATTTTAAATAACTGTAATAAGAAATTTTTTTATGAATTTGTTCAAGCATTAAAAAAAAGTTTCCAAAAACAATGTAAATCGATGTATGCGCAAACACGCTTTTCTTTACGAATTACCCTAGTTAAGTATGGCGCCTTTTCTAGCGATAACTTGCCAAATCTTGTAGCTCTTCCACATTGGGAGACGAGTCAGTCTCTCTAATTCAGGGGCTTTAAATACTGCATTCGTATCATCCAGAGGAAATTATAAATGCCTCTTATTGTACTGCTATATGTTGATAATATAGAGAAGCACCGTCAGGTGAATTGACGAGTTTACTGCTATAAATCATATTGTTTAGTGCTATTCAAGTTAATAGAAATAGTCTTTAGTTTCAGAAATATGTTAATATTTTATTCTTACTTCATTGATTTCTATAAATTCGAAATATCAGTCTGTTGTTTTTTTTAAGAAGGATATCATTTTGGATGTATTCAAAAGCTTCATTTATTAAGACGCTGCAAAATTTGAATAAAGATTTTCATAAATACTGTATAGTAGGCCAATATTGGCGATCGAAATGGGCTACATGTGGACTAGAGCAGAACTCTCTACCTATGGCAACACTTCGCATGCTTTAACCATTAGCATGTGGAGGGTCATAGTAGAAGGAAGCACGTTAGTTTCTGTCTTGATTTTAATGTAGATTAAAATACTTCAGGCTGGGAAATTATATGGAACTGAAAACTAAATTAAACATTGTTCTAAACGGAAGCACCATGGAAATTTAAATAAAATATTTTTATTAATTAAAAACGTAAAATTATAAGAAAGGGAAGAATATCGTAGTTCGTTCCTATACAACTAAAAAGAGAAGGGGAGAGGGTCAAGACATGGAACCGGTCCTCTCCCCAGATGGCGTATTCGAGCGTTGAGATCGTCTAAAAAAAAGGAGTCACAGAGCGGCGAGTTCGTGCACGATTTTCATCCCATCCCTTTAATTTCTTTCTAAAATACAACCGCCGTAGAATAAGAGCAATGGGGCCGAAAATTTAAAAATTTTCTCCAACTAAAAAAGTCAGCTAAATCAGATAGTAAGCATTATTTTTAAAAGATTTAAATCTTAGAAATAATAACACGTTACGAGCGAACGAATATTCGTGTAACATATTGCATTAATATGCCATATTTCTAAACCAGATAATTTTTACGGAGGTAAAAAAAATAAGGTGTTTCATGAGCAAGCTCACTGATGTGTGTAAAATAAAATTTCAGAATTTTATTGCAATAATGCTTATTAACAAGATCCCGATCTTAAGCTCTTAAATTTTTGCTGAAATAAAGCGATATGAATGATAGGATATTTTTAAATGTTGAATTATGACACAGAAAGTGTAAATTTAAACGCTATATTGAGTAAAACATAGTTTTAATTCTCAAGAAATTATTTTTTTCCAGTGCAACAAGGGACTTTGAAAATCAACTTTTCGGAGGAAAAAAAAAAGCTATGCTTGCCATTTTGCATTGACGTTTTAATTAAAGAGATAACAATTATCTCGGCAATCTGACGTTAACTTTCAATTTTTTTTCATAAAAACAATATCTTTCTTTTCTTATTTTCGTGTTCATTAAGTTTCCTAAAATCGTGACATAAGCTTCAGATGATGATTAAAACAATTGCTAAGGATTTACTTTTTTGTTGTAATAATTATAAAAAATTATTTCGAAATGCTGCGAAAAAAATATTCCTCAGATATGAAAGTATTTTTACATTACTAAAGATACACAATGCCTTTATCTAGATTCGTAGCACGCGTGTATTAACACATTTTTGAATGCAGGTAGTTAACGTTTGAGATAAGAGGTGGAAAAAAAACAAGAATATTTTTCTAAATTACTTAATTTCTAATTAAAAGGCATAAAACCAAGTTTCTCGTTAGCAGAATTTCGAAAAATATCAGTTTTTTCGACCTCATCTCTCTCTTATATATACATAACGCACTTTAATACAAAACCCCTCTATTCACGCTTTTACCTTAATTTGCCGCTTTTGATTTCATATTTTCTAATCTGGCAATCTTGTTACGAAAATAGTTTAAATCATTTTTGAAAAATTTCCCGTTCATGTAAGTTCATTTCAATTTGCTACTCGCTTTATAAATTACATTTCATGTTTTATTCTATTTTTTCTTTACATTTTGTTTTCTGTTTTTAAGTGATATTTTTACTTAATGTGTTCTATTTCATTTGTTGTAAATTTTATGTAAAAAAAAAGAAAAACAATTTTTTAGTGCTCCTTACACTATTGTATTGATATATTTTGCTTTGGCTATATTGATACAATATTGGAAAGCACTCCTTTTTGCGGATATAATCGTGTGAGCTGATGAATAGATTATATCTTTTATTTTCCGGATTTTCTTTATTTTTTTTCCCTTTTTTTCCGGTTTCTTGTTATTTTTATTATTATTTTTCTTTTCCCCCCTTTTTTCATTGTTCTGTAATTTTTTCCATGTTTTCTTTACATTTTGAACTTATTTTATGAGTTCTATTTACTTGCAATTTATGCGCAGTAAATGAAACTTATTATTTTTCTTAATTTTCATCCATGTTTTTTTTTGTATTTGTTTATTATTATATATGTTACGTGAGCACAAAAGGACCACCCTGAATAACTTTTGATCTAAGGATCAAATCTTCGCGTTCGACTCAGTCTAAATGGTTTGAGAGAGTGACCTCAAATATGCTAATTAATTAGTGAAGACAATATTTTAAGTTACGAAATCAGACACAAAAACGTACTTTTTTAGACTAAATTTATAAAATTAATAAAATTTTTCGAATAAACATATCTTTTTTTTTTACAAATTCGGATTTCTGACTCGCTAAATATAGGGGTAGCCTCAATCTGGGAAATATGGCTGGAAATATGGCTCTAGTAGTTTGGTCATTAGATGGGTCCAAAGTTTGAACCTCTTAATGTTGATTTGAATTTTTGCGTATTTCGCTGTCTATAAGCTAATTGAAAATTTTTTGAGCACAATTATAAAATTCGCTGTTCAAAGATAACTAATTACACTCAAAAAATATTAAAATATTTATTATTTTTTATTGTAATTTTACATGACAAAATCTCTATTTGTTTTATTCTGATTTTAGTTTCATGATAAATAATACTAAAATTCATATTAGTCATAGAATTAATTGTAATGAAATTAATATTAGTCATGGAATTATTTGCAATGAAATTAATATTAGTCATAGAATTAATTGCAATGGAATTAATATTAGTCATGGAATTAATTACAATGAAATTAATATTAGTTATGGAATTAATTGCAATGAAATTAATATTAGTCATAGAATTAATTGCAATGAAATTAATATTAGTCATCGAATTAATTGTAATTAAATTAATATTAGTCATAGAGTTAATTGCAGTGAAGGTAATATTACTTATAGAGTTAATTGCAATGAAATTAATATTAGTCATAGAATTAATTGTAATGGAAGGATAGGAGGGTATTGTTACTTCTCCATCGAATATTGTGAGTTTTATAATTCGACTTAAATTTCAAAAATTTATCAATGTAGCTGCTTGTGCTCTAAAAAAGTTAAATAACTGCTTGATTCAGACGCAATGACCTATCTTAAGAGTTCGAATTCACATCAAATGAATAAATTCTCAGAATTCATTTTTAAGAAATCACTCTCCTGACCAGAACTTACATAAATTCACCGGGATGCATAATTTCAGCCCGCTTAACAATGCTCTTTATGATCATAGCGCATTTCTCAAATAGCGCAGCAGAATCTAGAGATTCATCTGTTTCAGAAATTCACTGTCCGATGGTTAATTTCGTCCTCTCTGGCTTTTGAATAATTTAGATGCAAAATGTAGCTTTTCCACATTCGAAGAATTTTCCAGTTCGCCGAATGAGAGAAACAGGGATTTATGAAACGGTCATTAGCTGCAAAACATAAATAAAGGACACGTTCCGTTCCAAGATTATCTCTATTAATTTAAACGCTGGATTAAAATGCTTTGCATTATTCTGCTACATTTTGCGCTTACTTTTATAAGTTTAAACAGTTTATTTAGATGACACCTAGTGGATTTAATATTTAGTCTTTTTTCAAACGGTGCAATGTGAAGCTATTTGGCGCTTTCTTTTTCACTTATTTTATTTACACTATGCCGTAAAGAGATAATATTTTCAATTTAAGAGATATATTGATTTGACTTTCTTTCACGGTGCAGTGAGAAACCACGCGTATATATATATATATAACCGCCG
>NC_092205.1:96385886-96387531 GCF_043381705.1 Parasteatoda tepidariorum
ATATATATAATGTGTATTACTGGATATGACCGAAATTGGTGGTGGTTGACATCCACCGGTGAATGTTGACAATCACATAGTCGCTTTGGTAAATGTTCGAAATATATACTAGGTCCAGTTCAGTGCCACTGCCGGTATACACTGATGTTTCTCCTAATCCAGGGGATTCCAACTTACATGAGGCCGAGGGCCACAATTAAAAACCCAAATCAAATGGCGGGCCACAACTTTATCAAACTTTTATGTAGGTCTCTTTTATGTTTGAAGGAACATTAAATATCCCTGTCAGATTTTTACCAAGTTGTACAAAACAAAAGTATTAAATTACAAATTAAAATAAGAAGTAGATTTTTAAAAACATTTAATTGCATATTAATTACATTTAATTGCATTGGGCTACAATAACTTTAATGTGCACCCATGTATTAAACAATTAATGTGCAACAGATATCTAACTGCCAAGATATAAAACTTTAAAAAGGTTGGTATTAAAACTTACATAGTAGCACACAAAATGTTCAATGACAAAATTGAGGTTTGTCTGCTGCAACCACCAGAGAATAGATATTTATATTTTAAATTTAAAATTTGCAAATGTGTGAATAAATATTTTCGTCCAAAATGAGTGATTTCAAAAAGTTCAGTCGGAGGATTTCTTCGAGAAAATTTCTGATACACACTTGCTAAATTATATTCACAAAATACAAAAAAATTAAATAAAAAATAGCAACATACACGATTATTTTTGTAGTTGAACAAATATTTTCTTGGATGCAAAACCTGAGAAAAAAAATTTTTTTGAACCGTTAGTATGATAAATTTCACAGAAACGAAGAAATTAGGTTTTTATTAACGAGAAAAGTATTTTAAACCCATATAAATTTTTTACGAAAATTGTCCGCAAAAAAATGACAACTAATATATTTTAGCTCACTGGCCGCACAAAAAAGCTTCGCTGGTCGGATGCGGCCCCCGGTCCGCCAGTTGAAAACCACTGTCCTAATCTATCCTCAGTAGATATTAAAATATCAAATAAATATAATAATACCAACGAGTAAATTAATATCAAATTGGATATAACAAATATTTCGGACATTCACCGGACTATGTGACTGTTGACATTTACCGGTGAAAGTCGACATTCTCTAGATTTCTTTCATTCACAGTAACATATATATATGGTACAAAATTAATATTTATGTTACTTTTCTAAGTAAATATTAGATGATCTAAATATTGCTCGTATTTTACTACATTTTTATTTATTTGTTTTCGCGTTTGTGAAAGTGGAATCTCGCCATCGAAATTTCAACTATTTTTCTGACCTGTAACGATTATCGTAACTGTAGGGGAGAGTGTGGTCAATTGTAACAGGGTACGATTGTAACAGAGCAAAAATTTCGAGTGTCAGATTTTAGATTTGGTTCCTAGGTGGCGCACAAGGTGTATTTAATAAATCTACATGTACACCCCTGCTGGCAACCATTTTTATGTACTTTTGAAAGAGTTACATCGCAAAAGATATTTTAACACTACATAAGTACTTTTTTTGGTATTAGAATATTATATTGTAACAAAGTAATTTTGTTTAAACAAATAAAAATTATTAACCGAATATGTAAGTGGACACCTTAATTAACATTTT
>NC_092205.1:96387759-96456098 GCF_043381705.1 Parasteatoda tepidariorum
TCTGTCCAATACGTAATCACGACTGTCAAAAATTGTTAATAACTAATATAATAACATTTAAAATAAGGTATTTTTTTCTTTTTTCCAGTAGAGGATAGTCTACTTTACTCGTCTGTCAATTAATACTAATAATATATTGGATTTTTTGTTAGTTAAAAATAGTTAAGCAAAAAATGTTACAATTGACCCCACTCTCCCCTACCTATGCTCCTGCTGATAATACAAAGTTGCGGTTTTTTCCTAAATCAAATATAGCTATTTTATCGCCAATTACAATTTAGACTTTATTCTATTATTATTATTAATGTAAATGTAACCAAAGAAAATAGAATGTCTAAAAACTGCGTTTTTACAAATGAACTTATAAGGAGTCCACTTGAAAAACGCAGTTAAATATTTTTTAATAACCCATTGTCAAAATGGGTCTTGCTTTGGATTTGATGGCGTCCACACACTTTTCAACTGTGTTCAAGAGTAATAGTAAACAGTGCGCATGCGTCGTCATTGCATGCGCTGCTATGACGACCGCTGCTGTTTTTCTTTTTATTTTCACTAGCAGGCATTTTTAATGTTTACATAAGAATAATTTAAAGTATTTTTATATTCTTTTTTATTATTAACGTATATTGACTGTCTCGACGGTGATTTCAATATAAATATAAATGCTGAAGAAAGAAAAGTATTTTGTGACGTCTTTAAACTCGTACATAGGATTTGAAAATCAATCCGACGACAAACATCCATTGAGACAGTTTTTGCAATCCATGATTTTAAATGTCGTGGCATTTAACGGATTCAATTCAGAAAGAAAAAGCATTTGACCAATGGGTAGCCAGTGATTGTAATAAGACGATCACAACTTTTTTAATTTCGAAATGTACATTGAAAATTAGGTATTTCAATTAATTACACTTTGAGGAAGTTCAAATATTGTTCAGGATGTAGACCTGTGTTAAACAAAAGCTTTCACAAAAAAAATTATCAAGAAATGCTGCTTTTTTTATTTTATTTTATTATTTGCTTTGTAATACATAGAAACGGAAAATTCTAATTTTATTCCTTACTGTTTATTCAAACGAAATTTTTAAATAAATAAACCACTTAGACTTCTTTTTCAAAAAAAAACTATCAATTTATCATCTTTAAATTACAAACATTCAAAAGAGGCCTCTTTCTCTATATTTGTTCCTTTTACCACCAAAAGGTAATTTTATCTAAGCACTCCCCGAGTAGGCTCTGAAAGCAATAATTAGACTTTCTTTCTCGAAATTAAAGATAATTAAAAACGGTTTTAGAAATTGCCGGAGTTTAGTGTTTTTTTCTAAGCAAAAATAATATTTCATTTTGTTTGGTTCTAGACAAGTATTTAATGGCGAGTTAAAATGAAAAAAAATAAAAGAACACCTTACGTCAATTCCAACATTCACTAAGTAATGATGTTTTATAATTTGTTTCTAACACGCAAGTGTTACCAAACACAAAACTGTTTTTAAGACAACAGTTTGTTAACCTTTTTTTTTTCTCCTCAATTTTTCTCGAACACGCTTTTCTTCTGATTGCTACTTTCTGCGAAAATTAAATTTATATATACATATATGTGTGTGTATATCTATACATATATATATAGAGAGAGAAAGATTGAAATTAATTTTTCGAAAACTAAACGAACAAATTCAAACCTATCAATCAAATACTATAGCTTAAAATTTAATTTATTTGTTATAGTGGAATTAATTTTCACTGCAGTATTTATTATTTCGCTTCTTAAAATGGATATTAAAGCATGAATCAATCACGGCCAGTTGGCGAGCTTTCTAGCCAAAATGTATTTGGCCAATGAGCTTCTACTTGCGTCAAGTAAACTTAAGGCGTGAAACAACGTATTTAAAAAAAATAAAATAATAATAATAATATATATATTATATAAATATCGAGAATATAGAGAGTTTAGAATATAGCGAAAACGTGAAAAATAATAAAGATAAATGAAAAAAGACGAAAAATTATTAAAATAAAATAGTTTTAAAAAATATTTAGGAAAAAAGAATTAACTTAATAAAATATTAAAAATGCCGGAAACCAAAAAATTGAAAAAATATAATCTTTTCTTCAGCTCACACGATTATGTCCGCAAAAAGGAGTGCTTTCTAATATTGTGTTAATATAGACGAAGCAAAACATATCAATGCAATAGTGTGAGTAGCTCTCAAAAAATTTTAACGAAAATAGAACACACTAAGTAACAAATCAAGACAAATCAACAAATAAGAACAAATCAAGGAAAAAAACGGAAAATGAAATGTAAGAAAACTACAGAACAAAACTCGAAATGAAAATCTATAAAGCGAGATAGTGAATTCAAATGAACTTACACGTACCGGAATCTTTCAAGAATTATTTAAAATATTTTCGTAATAAGATTGCCAGATCACAAAATCTGAAAACAGAAGCGCAAATAGAGGTTTGAAGCGTAAATAGAGGGTTCTAGCGTGTTCTTACTGCAATACTGAAGTGCGTTCGATTTGTTAGTTACCTTGGATTTGCCCGAAAATGGATGTGCGAAAAGTAATAATATTATCCTGGATAATTTAAAGTTTATAATTAATAAGGCTGATATTTAATTAGACAATTTTAATGATTTTGGAAAATTAAAATGTGTTTAAAAAAGGAAAAACGATTTACCCGGTTTGCACAGATTTTTAGCCACGGGTTTGCCCGAATTGGATTTGCACATGGTAAAAATCTAAATTTAGTAACTGAAGATTGTAGTAAAGTTATTAATAATAACAACTCAATAATTTCACGCAGAACTTATTTGCATTAGTTGGATATTCATTGTCTTTTCTTTATTAAATTTTGAAAGAGTTTGGCCATTTGTTTTTTGAATAAATAAACATTACTACATATTCTTTTAATTCTATTCATTAAATTAAAAATGGTATTTAAATAAATGTTTTTAGAAACATTTGAATTCCAAGTAATTAGTTTATTTATATTAAAATTAAAATCATTTCTTTTATCGTATAAATCTACAAAGCAGATATTTTCTTCTTTTTTTTTAATACCCAAATCCAAAAAATTAAAATCAATATTATCATCATGATTACGAAGCAAGATGAATTCCTAGGAGTAAATAATATTGAACAAAATTCTATAATCTTGAAAATTAAAGAGGATTAAACCATCAATAAATCTAAAAACAAATTTAATATTATGAGTATATTTTTTTTCATAATAGTGTAAAAATAAGTCAGCTAAGAGGGATGAAAGATTAGATCCTTAAGGTATTCCATCAATATAAAGAAAAATATGTTTTCCATTGTAAAGATATTATTAAAAAGGCAAAAATTATTTAGAATTTCCCAATAATCAAAATCTCAATTAAGGATAGTTGTAAAATTATAGTAATAACACAGAAGTACATATTTTAGTTTATTAATATATATATATATATATATGTTTATTTGGAAATCGCCAAAAATATGAGGGGGGACCCCCGATTATAAACTATTACAATAAAGTTTGCTACCATAATTTTGGTTTCAATCAAAAAAATAAATTAATCTATACGCATAATAAAATAAAGAATTTGTGTGTGTGTGTCTTTTACGGGATTAAAGGTATGCGGTAGATTATATGAATAAAAACAAGAAGCTGAATGAGCACAATTGTAAACTTATTACGAAACCCGATTTCGGATTTTTAAATTCAGAGACATTTAAGAATTGGAATTTTCACATTGGCTTAGCAAAATGTTTTTTTAAAAGTTAATTATAGTCCCGCACTGGACGGATCGTCAAGATCCCAGTAGAACACCGAAGTCAAGCATCACTAACTGCAGTCAGTAAACGGGCGGGTGACCAATTTGATCAGCTTGCGTAGGGACCGAGGGTGTGCGGTATGGGTCCTCGTTAAACTGTTCTACCGTAAAGTGCTCGACTTGGCGTGCAGGTCGTCGAGCTACCGAAGCAGGGGAGCCCTCTGCAGAGGATCAAAATTGTGATCATCCTCAGAGATGTTTCCCAGACAGTCTGCCCATTGTGCATCTCTAGTGCGACGTAAGTAAAGTACCTATCTACCTAAAGTAACGATTCAGTTTAGTCAACTATTTTTAAAATAACATCAGTGCTGTTAATTAGCTTACAGTTCTAAGCAAACAAGCTGTTCATTGCGCGCTTTGTAATACTTAAATTTCTTTGCATTATGCCAAGTTATCTCAATTGGGTACTTGCACTCCCATACTTGTAACCTATGACCATCCACTGATCATANATAATTTATAGGATATATACTTTCTTTATAATGCCATTACATATTTCTATTAATATAAAAAGTTTCAGAGCTTTTTATTCACTTTACTTTTTTGGGATTTTATGAACTGAAAAATGACAGTTTTCGTGAGAATGACCCATATATATATATATATATATACATTTCCTGGCCAAATTATTAGACACACTATAAGATTCTACGGAAAATCTTAGTTATCACGTGATACTATACAGCTATGTTTTTTACTCGGATGAAACCGGTTTGCACTTGTTTACGTTCGTGTATCAGTTGGTTAAATCAGACGATATATAATATAAATTCGACGATTGGATAAATTAGAGGATATATTATATAAATATAGAATAATTATTATATCAGGTATTATATTAATATATTATAATAATTAGACAAAATTATTACACGCGCTGTGTTTTAATGCTTGCATGTTTTGCACGAGTTTATAGGCAATACTTTTATATTTAAACATACATGTAATGGGTCTTTATTCAGGATATTTTTTATATACTTCCTATTTGTGTTTATTTTTGCACACTGCATTACAATGTTAACCAATTGATACACGAACATAAATAAGTGTAAACCGGTTTGAGTAGTGTAAAAACAATAAGGCTGTATGCCTGATAATTAAGATTTTACATAGAATCTTATAGTGCGGCTAATAATTTGGCCAGGGACTATATATATATATATGCTTAAAAAAGCTGTATTTTTTAATCAGTACGAAAGCTTGAAATAAATTCATTGTATTGTGTCCAGATCAGTACATACTCAAGTTGAAGTACAAAAGTTCAAGATGTTAACAAATTCATTATGTAATAGATGGAAAATATTGAAGTACAGTTAACAATTTCGAATTTCAAAGTACAGCATTTTCTATTGATTGCTTTTATGAAAGCAATGTCTGTAATATTCACATTCATAGTTTTGCGGATCGAAGTTTGATGGCCTTAACGAACAAGAAACAACGAAATTAGAATTATAGAAGAATAAATTCAACAACAACAAAAAGTATCAAGTATCAACGCAATGTTTGAGGTTATGTTTAAAAAAACTTTACAATGATTTCATTCATGATGTTTATTTTAAGAATGCAAAGTTTGGTTATTAAAGTCATAAAACATTTTTAAATTAATGGTGAAATAATCATAAACATAAATAAAATTTTACGATCTTACCTTTAAAATTCATGCATGCAGTCGAATTCTGGACACAAATTTAACGGGTTCCTTTCCCAAAACATGAAAAAGTCTTATCTTCATCTGTCGATTTTTTGAAGACCATATACGCAAAAACGTTGTTTTCATATAAACAGAAAGGGATTCTGATGATTTTTTTTTTAAAAAAACCTCATTGAAAGAAACCGAAATTTTGAGAAGGAAATTTGACTGGTAACAACACTCTTAAGTTTTTTTTTTTTAACCTTGAGTACTATCTTAGATGAAGTATTAAAGTTGTAGTTCATTTACGTCAAAATAGAGCTGCACAATGGGCTAATGGCGACGGTCGGGAAAACATCCCTGAGGATGATCCGAACACATGCCATTACAATTTTGATCCTCTGCAGAGGGGATGGCACCCCCGCTTCGGTAGCCTGACGACCTGCACGCGAAGTCTAGCATTTTACGGTAGAATAGTTTAACGAGGAGCAATACCGCACACCCTCGGTCCCTACACTGACTAATACAAGTGATCACTGACCCACACACTGATCGCATCCAGTGATGCTTGACTTCGGTGATCTGCTGGGAACCGTGTCTTAACGATCAGTCCACATCGGGACTTGAAAAAGTTGCATAATACAAGTTAGAGAAGAATAATAGCCAAGAATAGAATTCTGGTTTAGAGCGAAATTCGAACCCTCTACGGAACGACGATACGCCTCAACTGGAGACCCCCAAAATCATGCAACAGATAGCGTGAAAGTTAACAAATTGAAATAGTGGCTCAGGGTATTGTGGAGACTCAGGGATAGAGCGCTCGCTTCCCAATGAGGTGACCCTGGGATCCTAGCAATAGCTGGTCGACTCGAATTCCGCACCCGGTTCGCACGGACCACAGTGCTGACGTATAATATCCTCAGTGGTAGGCAGATCATGGGTTAGATTCCCCTTGCCGTCAAGCTGTGGAAGATTAGTGGTTTTTTTCTCCGTGTAGCGCAAATGCGGGTTAGTTCTCTTCTCTTCTGGATTGGATTCCGGCTACAGAGATGAACATTAGTTGCTTTAAACGCTAAATTGGGTCGGGTATTCACCGACGCTTAAAAAATTAAAGTAGTAGAACCGGAGTAGCTCAAGGGATAGAGCACTCGCCTACCAATAAATTGATCTTGGTTCGAATTCCAGCGATGGCTCACACCGACCACAGTGCTGACGTAAAAGGTAGCGGGTTCAAACCCCATCATAATGTTGTAGGTATCATTTCATTCTCTAACATACGCTATCTTCAACTTTACAAAGGCTTTAAGTTGAACTTTGTAATGAGTTCACATACCTGCACAGTAACAATAAATAAATGAAATTTTGGCAGAACTTGATTTCATGTATGGAAAAATATGTAGTAGACTAATGAAGTATTAATTTAAAATTATTGTTAAAAAAAACGCTCAATAAATAACAAAATCCTATTTCAGTGAGTTCAAATTAGAGCTGGGAAAACGAATCATCTAAGTGATTCGAATCAATAGAATCAGTTCACTTTGGTGATTCGAATCAGTACCAACTTAAGTTCATATATGCTTATCACTTAGTGTTTTAAAATGCGTAGTTTTCTATAAATTGTTTTATCTTAAAAATGAACATAAAATCAATACCAAGGAAAGATAATACAAAGCATATTTTCTTGGTATTGATTTTATGTTCATTTTTATTTTAAAAAAAAAGATGAAATGCATTTGATTTTTATAGGATTTATTTTTCACAATTTTAATCTATATGTCACCTCTAAGACAACGAAAAAATCGTTTGAACGATGAAAATATATTAAAATACTTGGTTTTACTTCATTAGCTTTTACCAAAGGTGTGTGCTGAATTCAGTCATTTATTACCATATGTTAAACACTATTTAATTACTTTTTCTTTAAGTATGTATGAAAGTCCAAAACGATATTTTCACTAAATTGTACACTTTTTAGTTTTAATTGATTAAAGTTCGCTTTGGAAAAAAATTTAAACTCGCCTTATATTAATTATCGGTTGTAAAGCTGTGCAAAGTTAAGTAGCGTTTTATTGAAGAAAATTTAAATGAAAGTTAAGGCTGAATTATTGGCTAAATACAAAGCATTTCAACAGAGATAAGTTAAAATATTGGCTTTTATTTGTAGCAGTTAAAACTTTTTTATGTTACAGCAAATGGACGAAATATGGTCCACTTCCGAGAATATCTAAGTCCAATTTACTAGATTCTGGGAGACAAACTTTAGGTGTTAAAAATGTAATTTTGCTACACTCAATTGACATTTTTATTTTGCATTTTGTTTCAACTTTTCTTACAAGGGATGGAAAATTAACTTTGAGTTGAAACTTTTCATGAGTACTCACCTCTTAAAAAGAAATAATAAAGCAAACGAGCTAATTTTGAGAAAAACTCAGTTTTTAAGAATTCTACATATGCAGGATATCTGCTACATTTTATATTTTCAAATTCATGACTTCACGAAGTTACTATTTTCTCCTGGACAAAAACAGAACAATAAATTTAAAAAGCATTATAATAACATTAATTGAAATGATAGGTATAACCAAAACAGTTATACTCTGCATCTTCATATTTATAGATTTTAAATTTAAAAAACATAGTAAAGAAAAAGTTGAAACAATAAAATAAGTTTAAAAAAAATACAAAAGCAAATAATTCTTTTTTTTTCCTGCAGAATTATATTCTAAAGATACTTTTTTTGTTCATCGGAAAGGAAAGAAATATTTCTGATTTTTCTGTTCTCATTTCAGAGTTTAAAAAAATTCGCCAATGACTGGTTTGCTTCAGCTAGAATTTTAAACTGATGAAATAAAAATAATAAATAACAAAAATTCTGAAATCACAGAAATTTAAAAGATAATTCGCTCTAGAAATGATATTTTATCTTTCATTTCTTTTTTTATAAGAACACCATAGTTTTTAAAGAACATGATAAAAACATTTTATATTTCAATAAAATATGAATGAGGGATTGAGGACTTAAAGGTCACAGTATTCTATATCTACTTAGCAAACTCAAGTGATATTTTTATACACTGCATGATACTTGGTGCTATAAATATAACTAAACTTAAGATTTAGAAAGTTTCCTATTATTAAAATTACTCCTTTCCCCCCTTAAGTCACAAAAATTATTATAATTATTTTTTTAATAAATCTAGAGAGCACAAATATCTGCTTGAGCAGTAATAATTTCAGATAATACAAAAATTCCAAATTGATTTTATAATCAGTACTAAATTTTAGACTACTAAAATTTTTCTAAAAAAAAATTTACTTTAAAGTTACTTTTAAATTACTAAAAGAATTTTATGAAAAAACAAATCTGATTTGAAGTAGCTTAGAACCAACACCCACATCAATTAAACTATTTTAACTGAAAACTGCTCAATACAACCATTTTAATTGAAAATTTTTCATCGATTTGAGTCAAATTTAATATAGATAAATATTGTTTATATTTTTTGAAGAGAGGGCTAACATCAGCAAATAACTTTAAGATAACTATAAGAATTAAACTTTCAAAGTATATCAATTTCAGTAATAAATAACAAAAACAACCCACAAACTAGGTTGGTGTTGTTGCTTTTTGCATTGAATATTGTTGTATAAGACGTCTAAGTGCAATAGGCATTTTTTTTCAAACTGCCATTCATACTGCCTTTGAACTGTCAACTTATTTTGATGATTTGGGTACATAAATTGACAATTTTTCTTACTGCAGAAATCAAATGCTTAGTACAAAATAAAATATACTTAGTAGTTAAAAACTGATATTTTGAATTACAAGCATAAAAATTTTGAAGTTTTGTAGCCACTGCATATTTGCTTCAAGTGGCTGACACTCAGCGTGGCAGTGGTAAAGTTCGCTTCTAGTGGAGCATTATTTTCTAAAAAAATAAATCATCTATATAAGTATATTGATATATGTCGTCTATATAAGTATACATAAGTATATCTATGTAAAATAAATATATCTATATAAAATTCAGGTTTGACAAGGAGATGAATTTGAAATAAACTTCTCCCAATATATATTTGGGTATAACAATACAATGCATTAAATAAATAAAAAATTACGGAGTAATACCCGGGCATTTACTTAGAAAATCAACTATAAAAGAACAACAAAAAATTACTTTTGAAAAATGGAATTTTATTGAAAAATCAGTGTGGGGAAGTTGTTCTCTGTTTACCTAATCCACTATACCCCGGTCTATATGCGAAATAATGACAGAAATTTAGTAGACTGTAATAGAAAAATAGACAGTACAAATTGAAGAAAACTGATAAACTTTTAGCATAAATTTAATTTAATAATGCCAACACATTAAAAGTCATTTTGGAACATAAAAATACAGATATATTTAACTGAAATAAGTAGAATTTAATTAATTTAAATTAGATATCATTGAAGTGTATATAAAAACTTATAAGTCCATAAAATTAAATATCAGAACCACCAAAACATTTCTCTGTGATAGACAATAACAAATAATTATCACAAATGTGTTAGATTTAATTGCACAGTAAAATATCAGGGATTGCAACTGCTCCGCTTTTTGCAAAAGTTTTAATTAATTGGGTAACGAATTCAATAGTAAAATTTGTAGAATAAGAATAGTTATTCCCACTCTTTATAAGTATCACCATGATATAACTGCAATAAAGTTGCTTTTCATATGATACTTTGAATTTTAGATACGACCTGGTGGAAAAATTACAGGGTGCAGGCACAAATTTTAGAACAAAAAATAAACATCTCTAAAGCACTTTTCAAGCACTGAAAAAATATTCTTAAACTCTATATTTAAAAAATATATATAAGGGGATATTTGGGGATCTGTCACGTCAACTACAATTGCCATGGTGCCAAATAGATTTTAAACTTGCAAAATTTCTTTTAAAAAAAATAGATGTTTGCCCAGGGATGGCGACGAGTTAAACCATTCAAGTTGGTCCCTTCCTGTGATGTTTTTTTTGTAAATTACTCGCGGGTTGCTGCCCGGAAGTTGCCAAGAACTGGCGATTATTCTGCCACAGGTCACGATACAGAAATCTCCTCAAATATAATTAGGATATGAGCACTAATAAAAAACATTTCCTTCCTATTATTGAAAGTTTATATTAGATATATATATGAAAATATATATATGTGAATATATATATAATGAACGTTTAATAATAGGAAGATAAATTTTCTTATTAATGTGCATATCCTAATAATATAATCATAGTGGTTGAATGAATTGTGAAAACATTGAGTAGAAACATTGTATGAAAACAACACTTTTTGAATAATTCGTAGCTGAAACATACATGATCAAAAAAATCTCATTTTGAAAAAGGGAACATTAAGGACTTTCTTAAAAACACGCAATGGAAAAAAGCACCTTTAAGGGCTTTAAAAAAATAAGCACCTTTAAAGAAAAGCTATGCACCCTGAATAATTCAATAACTTAAATTTAATACCTAGGAAATATTTCTTTTTTACAAAGCGGAGCAAGTTGGGCATCTCTGAAATATTAAAAATGAACCAAGGTCAAAAAAAAATCAACCGGGATAACAAACAAAATGAAAAAAAAAGATACACATACATTTGTTCAGCTAAAAAAGGCAAACTTCCATCAATCAAAAATACATAACATGAAGCTACTCTGATGCATAAATAATATATATATATATATACACTGACAAAAAAAATGGAAGTATAAACATATCACTATTATCACAGATAGTCTATATACATAAAAACAGTTGTTCCTTGTGAAGGAATTTAAAAAAAAAATATCAACTTATTTCAGAATACAGCAAGGTGTGAATAAAAGAAAAAGTTTATTTAATGCAATGGCAGTCTTTGAACAGTCTCAGCTTTGAACTTTTTTGTGATCACAAAATTTTTAACTACATAAATAAAAAGTCGATCAGTCTTTAATACTACTACATAATGGCCCTTTTATACATTTTAAAACATCACTGAAAAGGGCCTATCTTGATGTAGGAATAAAAATTATTCTTTCCTAAGTGAATATACATTAACTGCCCTTGTTTTAAAAAATTAAGTTAAATCAGTGTCCGAGAAATAAAGACGGTGATAGTAAATCTCTCGAGACAAGTCCGTTTTGAACACAGGAGAAAGAACAGAACTAGATTTCCATATCTTCCACCTCCCTCAAGAGGCGTATGAGGTTATCTAAACCTAACAAATAACCAGTGTCTGGTCCATTGTGGATGGTCGTATCACCATCGTAACCTTCGTACGTGGTGTGCGCAAAATCGATCATGCGCACGTCGACATCCGGCCCGTGGGACTCTTTGCACTTCTTGTTTTCGGCAGACTGCCTGCGCCACGACAGAGAGGCGCTGGCAGAAGTAGAATCGTTGCTGCTCTCGAGCGAAGATTCGTCGTCCATCATGTCCTCGAAGCAGGAGCTTTCACTCTCGCAGGGAATGAAGAAGGGGTGCTTATTTTTTTTAACACAGCCTTCGTATAGTATCAAAAGAGAACTGGAATAGAAGCGGAAAGTTTGTTGCTTTTCGACGGCCTCTCTTAATTCTATCAGGTACTCCAATACCCTATCAATCACAGAGGAATTTAAATACAGACCGTTGTGGAAAAATTGGTGCAGAGCTTTACGGACACCACTTTCGTCTAATGTTCGACCGTAGTATTTGTCTTTCCACAGATATCCTTCGTATTTAGCTTGATAGACCTGTTTCATAAAATAATGGAATAATTAGACATATCTGAATGTAAAATATATTAAATATTTAAAAAGATTTAATTGCAAATTATACAAATTAGTTTTTGAAAATAAAACTATTTTTTTAATTGGATAAATATTACAAAAGTATGTTTTGGAAATTTCAAAATCCTCCTTGCTAGAAGAAGAAAAAAAAGCAAATCACAACCTTTTCCTATGCTTAAATACAAAGGTTGTAACAACCACCTCCCCAGGTTTTTTGTCTAAACTTTGAATTCTACTGTAGTAATATAATATTTAAAATTTAATTCAAATAATAAATGTAATTTTTATCTTATTAATTCTTTAGGAGTATGTTTTGCTTTCTTACTGTGCTCAAAATTATTCGAAGAAAAAAAAAACCTTTTTTAAAAATTTTTTTCTTAAATTCCAACTTTTATTCTAAATTTTAAAATTTTCTCAATGTAGTTTTTTGTGACATTATTTTTTATAATTTCATTTAAGAAAATTTTGAAAATAAAAGGATCTTAAATATCTTACATAAAAGCATTGCTCACCCTTCCCTTGTCACCAAAAATTAGTCAGCAAAAACGACCTACCCCGTTAGGAGTTTACCTGATATTTGAACGGTCCCTAAATCACATTAAAAAAAAAAAATTCTTCTTTTTCTCATAACCAGAGTCCAACAGTAATTTTTAACAAAATTATAATTTTTAAATTTATGCAATATAAATATATAACTCTTTCTTACTCAAACACTGAAATTAAATAAAAAAATAATATAAATTATTTATTTACTCTTTTTACACTGAAAAGCACTTTTTTGATAGTATTATAAATTCTAATTCCCAAAATTAAATATATACATAAAAACACTGTCTGTAAAAAGAAGTCAAAATTTGGTTTGAAACCAAATTTAAAAATCTCATAACTCTGCAAACTTATTCAAAGGAATTTTATTTAAAAAAGAAGTACATTTAAAAGTTAAAAAACAAGTTTTTAAAAAAATTTCAAGAGTTTTTTCCTGTTCCGAAAAAGAAAGGTCAAAATTGAAAAATATGATTAAATCGGATACTTAAAGAAATGTTTTGCATCTTAAAACATGTTCACAAACTCATTGTTGGGTGCTTGCTAGCTGTTAGACTACATGTTTATTACAAATTATGAGGATTTTTCTTTAAAGTACTGAAACAGTTAAAGGGTATGGTTATTGTTGTTAAGATAGAAAATAACTTTGACTCTTTAATGTAACCACTATAATTGTGAAGTTTTTAAAAAAAATTGTATTATTAAAATCACTTTTAGGTTTAATTATATTTAATTAACGAGCAATTAAATCTAAAACTGTTTTACTGTGATTTAACAGAGAGACTTTTTATTTTAAGTGAGTAACAACTAAAATACAGCACAAAATATTTGTAACTTGTCTATTCCAAGACATTACAAACTGGAAAAAAACAGACATAAGATGTGAAAAAAAAGAGGAAAAAAGACATGCATCTTAAAAACAATTGTATTTAACTATTTCAGTGCAGTAAATTTATTAAATAACAATAATCTTGTTTGAATGCTTTAAAAAGTATCAAATTTAATAGAATGATTTATCATTATCATATAACTTTATTACACAATAATTTACAGTTAGTTTTTAATTTAAAAAATGGATAAATCATATTAATAGACCAGAAAATAAAACTGTTAGTCAATATCCATTTTTCACTAAGGATTATTCATGTCATTTTATAAATTATTTTTTAAAGTTTTAAAAAATAGGAGACATTTTCCCATAAATAAGAACAGAAAGTTGACGTACCTGCATTCCACATAAACGAACACCAAGCCTAGCAGAAGTGCTAGCTGCACATTTAGCTATCTGGCTGCTAGCTTTATCGGGTGAAGCATCATCTCCGTGCATTCTGGTGCCCATTTTCAAATCAAGAATGCAAGGGTGGTGAAAATTCGATGCTATGTTCTCTAGCAACAAAAAATCTATCATTATGAATTAAGGGCAATTCACTTAAAATAGATTTTTATAAATCTATATTATAAATATTAAAAATATTTATTATAATAATGTTTTGATTTAAAAACATTTCATAAAATTTTACATTTAAAAAAAAAGTAAATTTTTAATTACATAAAAACTTCTTTAAAATAATTGTAGTTTATTATAATACAAGAATCTGATGAAGTGACTGCACATAGCAAAACACATGACATGTTACTCATAAAAGGATATATGAAAATGCCTTTAGAAGAAAGTATTGTACTGTTCATGTGTATTATTATTTTTACCTATTACAATACATCTTCGTTTGATTTTTATAGGTTTAATTTATCATTAATACTAATACTTTGCTAAGTAAGGTTGGCAAAAATCATTATTTTTCAAAAATTTAAAAAAAAAAATAAGAAGAAATCTGATTTCTTTGATTTGAATATGGTATTTTCTTATTCAAACCAGAGTTTACCAACCAAAGCATCTGATAAAATAAATATATTAACAATACTTAACTTTGTTAAAAAACAATATTAGCAAAAAACATTATTATTTCTGAATAATATGGTGAAAATTATCATTGAAAATTAAAAACTAGTCACAGAATAAATAAACTCCATATTTTTTTAAGCTCGAATCTCTAATAAATGCTAAAGATTGAGAGACAATTTGTCAAATAGATACACAATGAAGAGAAAACTGATTTAGATCAGAAAACATTACAGCAAAAAAAATATTTATTTTTTAAAAAGTTTTCTATGTAGAAGAAGTTCTTCGTTACTACTTTACACTAGTTACATATTTAAAAAGTTTTAAAGCACTTTTTTTTAAATAAATATAAAACTTAATGGGTATGATTGAGATATGTTAATCACCAGTAAATTATTTTACAAACAGCTAATGGAAAACTATAATTTTAAAGTTTGATGTCAATCTAAGTCACCTTTTCTTAAAAAATCCTTTGAATTACAATAATTGACATTCATCTTTTTATTTCTTATCAAAAAAGTTAAGTTTCATTTTTAAAGAAATCAGTCCCTTCACGGTTGATTTAAATCAATGATTTTTTTCTAAAAAATTATCAAGTGATTTAAATCACAACTTTAATTATGATTTAAATCATTATACCAAACCCTGCTGTTAAAATAAAACTGTAATAGTATAGAATAAATATCACAAGGTAAAATGTCAAAGTATAAGACATTAAAAGTAAAAATTTTTAGCCAAAAGTGTTATGCAGTTATGAAGCTAAAGATACGTATAATGGTATGTAATAAATTAGGCATGCATTTTTTTAAATATTTCTTTCCTTCATGAAATAGACAAGATTACATAGTCATTACTCCATAAAAAAAATTAAACAATATACATAAATAGGACTGAAAAAGAGATTGCTTAGCTTAATGAATAATTACTAACGATGCACCTAATAAACATGGATACTTTGTGCACAAAACTGCAATGCTAATGCATTCCATAATATTAAACTATTGGTATTTTGTGAAGCAAAATTATTAACAGGTGTCTGAAAGATTCATTTAATTTGTCATAATAGAAAATTTATTGGTTATAACCCATTTTAAAAAATACATTCAAAAAGATATTTCAATAAGAGTTTCAAAACAAATATTTTTGGGTGAGAACAGGGTGAGTAACCAAATTTTTCAACCAAAAATAAGCACTTTTAAGTACTTTGCAAGCACTCAGAAAATATTTTTAATCACTTTCCAAAAAGAAACAAAATCATAATTAGGATCTGTGCAATAATAAAAGTTATTTTTTCCATTGTTTAAAGTTCTTAATTTATAAACATAAAATCAATAAAATTCAAAAACATTTTCAAAAACTTTACTTTATCATAATAAAATAACTAGTTTTTGATAAATAGTGTTTTTTTTTGTAATTTAGAACAACAATTGACATATCAAAGGAAAAAGATCTAAAGCACTTTTCTTTTAAGTAAGATTTCTAACACATTTTTTACAAACCCTGAATTTAAAAAAAAACACGTTTAAAGGCTTTTAAAAAACGTAAATAAAAAATAAGCACCTTTGAGCACTTTTCAAAAACGCTTATGCACCCTGGAGAGAGTTAGTGACATAAGCAAAAAAGTAATTTATTTATATAATTTTTTTTTAATTGAATGTGTTTAGATTTTGTAGAAATAATTGGTTTTGTGATGAGAGACAAAGATGATCGCAAAAGCATTCATGAGACAATTAACAGAGGGTTTTTGTTCCCCTAATTGTTTAATATAGGAAATGGGTCAAATTTAATTTCACTTGAAACTACATGAAATACATGTGAATTTCCCATCAAAGAAAGAAAACACTTCTTTTTTTCAAAATAGTGACTCAAGATAAAGTTCTTTTACCAAACTAAAGAATTTCACATTAATGAATAACCAATATTTAAACATTAAGAAAATAATACCTATCTACAATAACTCTTCAAACACTAAACATGTTTGATTGAATTGTCATTAAAAATATCAATAAGTACTAAATATTATCATCATCATATATAACATAGCCAATATGAACTACATCAAAATTACGTAAAGCATAATGGTGATGTTACTCATTTCACCAGTTACCTCAATATATACTGGTGGTGAAACATATTCTGGTAATAAATACATTGATAATGCACATTTTATCAGCATTATGTAATTATCAGATAAATTTTTTAAAAGAATAAAAAATATTGACACAAAAAGGTCACTAGAAAATACAGATAAAAAAGGAGAGGGAAGCATTAAATCTTAGAGTTATCACTTGGTTATTTTTCCAAAATTTTCCCTCAGAGAGACTAAACAACTCGATAGAAAAAAAGGACACCTATATCTTGTTATCAATAACTATTTTTAAGTTTAATAAAATGTTGCTATGTATGAATTGTATTAAATAATTAATATTTTTATCTATAGTATTCTTCTGAGTAAAGTTATGGATAACAAATAAAATAATTTATCTCTTCCAATTTAACACGATTAACTTAAAAATATATTACTAAAATTAACAGCTTGTATTCAACATAATTTTACATTATGTAATTTTACTTGCACATAGCAACAAAAAAAGGCTAAAAATTACAGTTCTATATTTAATTGAACAAAAACTATCAATGCAACACGTAAAAAGTCAATGTGCAACTGCATATTCATGTAATTACACAAATGAGATTGCAAAAAGAAAGAAAAAAGAAAGCATATGGAACATATTTAAGAAGATGCATAAGAAAAATAAGTAAAAAAGATATTTTGCTTTGTGAACCTGTGACGGTTTAATAATCAAATCTCAATGATTCCTTAGTTGTCCTCGCGAAGGACTGCGGATTAATAGGAAGGTCGATTAATAGGATATTAAAAGGATCTAACAGACGAGCTACAGTTTCAATTTGTAATGAAAAACATTTTGCATCCTGTACTCTCATCCTGTTCATCTCATCCTGTACTTATACACTGAGGAAGGGTTTTCATTATAGAACCAAAAATTTTGCAATATTTGTGTATGAGAAAGCATTAATTGTGCAATTGATTGAATTGAAAGCATTTTTTCACATATTCAATGGAATATTGTAACATTAGTTTCAAGTGAATGATAAAACTACAACAGAAAAGTAAACATGAAAGATATATAGCAAATCAGTTCGCAGAAGCCTTTGTTTAATTGAAAAAAACTTTACAAAAATTAATTGCTAAACGATCTACTAATAAGCAACATAGACAAATCCCAGTAGCTGACCTCCATTTTTAAAGATGTATTCATACAGTCTATGTGAAGCGAAACTACTTTTTTGACTAAAGAAAAACAAGTGAATAAAGCACAAATAAAGGTTGTGCTTTACTTACATTGTTCTTTTTTATTCATACAAGACAAAAAGTATATTATATCCTCACTTGTTTGATTAGTTATTATTCATTTAGAAAAACACTGAATAGAAAATTTCCTAGCAAACCTGCTTTTTTTTTAAACATTATAAGGGAGATAACGAATAATTGGAAAATGATAAAAACAAATGGCAAAAATTTAGAGGGAAATTGTAAAACACAAAATCACATTTACACAAGAAAATAATTCCTTCACATACATTTCATAATAAATCAAATAAAAAGACAAAAAATGAAAATGCAAGATGGAAGATTGGAGGAACTACAGAATCTGTAAGGCAAAAGAATGTCATTTGAAGTTTACTATAAATCTCTTTCTATAAATTTCAACTTAATACTTTTTTAAAAATCTTTTTCAGTGTGCATACTGTTCAGTTATATAAAATAATAAAACTGGCATTTTTAAAAAAAAATTTATATATGTGTTTTTTCCCCTAAACTCCAAATAAATTTAAAATAAAATTGAAATTATTATAAACTTAAAGAAACAGTAAATCAATGTTCAATAAAAAGAAAGGATACATCTAGAATTAGAGCCATTAAGATGACGTTCTTTGACCAATTTTTTATCACTGCAGGAATTTATTTTCACTCTGAAAAATATTAAACAAAATAATTAGAACTAGTAATTATTAGACTACAACTATTATTTACAACAATAATTGAACTACAACTAATAATTAGAACAATTAATAAGTAAGAGTTAATAATTTAACTCTTCAACACTAACCATGGGTATTAATTTAGGTAATAATTTCTAAGAAATATAAACAAAACTAATTTTATAATGCTCACTTAAAAAGAAATCAATTGGTTTAAAAATAATTTTGTACAATTTTATCAAACAAGCAACGATTTTTCATAGCCTGAATACTTTCAGATACTTTACTCTATATGATTATGAGTTACAGTTAGATACCTTAAAGGGTGAAAAATAATAAATAATCAATAAATCAGTAATATATATAATCATAATATAATTATAACAGACAATTATTCCATATAATTATGTTTTCCATATAATATGCATAATTATGTTGCACAGAAATAATTATATATATTATAATCAGGGTTGGCAAGTTTTTGACACATGACCAGTTTTTACCGTCATGTCAAAAACCCATAGTTTTGGTAAAATAATTTTGAGTATTTAATAAAATAATTTATAAGTATTTGGTAAAATAATTTTGAATCTTCTCAAATTTTGGACTCATTCATACTGAACTGAGAAATCGACTGGGCAATGAAAAATGCGCAAAATTAGTCACTTGCTATCGTATGCTTTGGCACAGTGACCCCCGACTACTGAACATGTAATTTTGTTTGTAATTAAGTTTTGTTTAATGTGCTTTTGTAACTAAATAAAAGTTTTTAACTTTACAAAATAGCAGTAATTCTTGACTTACAGTTTGTTAGTAGTTACAAGTTTTGTTTAGCTTATTTCTATATTTAAGAAATGCCGAATTTTAAATTCCTTTTAGTTCTTGAATTTATTAATAGTTCCAAGCTTTTTTGTTTGCTTGCTTATTTCTAACAATTAAGAAGTGCAAAATTTTGAATCCTTTGCAAATCAAGCTATTATGATAAAAGTAAGTATCACTATTTTCAATAAGTATATTACAATATTTCTATATGAATGTATATCCTTCTATAAGAATACATGTATATAGTTGCAAAATCAATAGCAATCATTTACAACATTCATTTATAAAGGCAATTATGTGAAAATGATATATAATCTGCTATATGCCATAAATTAAAGAAAACAGTAGGTTTTTGACAGTTTTTACCAGTAAAAACACGGTTTTTACCACTGTCATGGCAAAAACCCAACCCTGATTATAATTATTCCTGCGCAACAATAAATCAGTAATATATATATAATCATAATATAATTATAATACAGATAATTATTCCATATAATTATGTTTTCCATATAATATGCATAATTATGTTGTACAGAAATAATTACATATATTATAATTATTCCTGTGCAAGGCTCAGTTATTAATAAAATTCAGATATTTCAATAAATGTTATTAATTATAAAGATACACAAAAGACACACAAGTAGCGAGTCATATATGCAAAAAAAATTGCAGTGAAATAGATAAAACTCTTAAAAGCTGTCATTATGACTTTTCCAAATTGTCATTCAGGTGAAATTATCCTGTATAATTAATGGTCATTTTTAAAATTGCAAAACAAAATTTTTTTCGAAGCTTGTGTGAAAATTACCTCATTTCAGAACTTCTGCAACTTAGTGTTCTTTCCTCTCTTCTGCGACTTTTTACAGGGTGATACACCGTTGTTTTATCATCCATTTCATGCACTTGAATAACACCTAAAAACAAAGTAATAAAAATTAAGTTAACTAGGCATTGCAGCAAATACTATTTCAGGATTGATATAAAGTGTCAATGGCTATTTATAGAGCTGAGGTGAATCAACTTCTCGCACAGATGGCAAAACAGAATTGTAAAATATTATAATCAAATTATAATATTTAACAATTCTATTTTACATTTCTTCTCTATTATAATCTAATCTGTCAACATATTGCAAAATCAAACCTGGCAACACCCATACTAGAATAATCAAAACAAGCCTTCCAGCTTGCCTGCCAGTGTCGACATGATGTAAATTTTTTCTACCGCTTTATGATATATCATTGCCTTTTTTTTCCAAGTCTGTCTTACAACTTGATATAGCATTAGCAACATGCAACTTATCCTTTTTTTATTTTTGATATTATTAAATATGTTGATTGCTAATTATCACAATTTAATTAATAATTTCCATTGGATTAACTTAATCACCACACATTTCTAACTCCTTAAATCAACAATGTTTCAATGATGAACATTCTCTTCAAAAAATGTTTATTTCTAAAAATGTTTATTTCAACAGCTTTGAACACCACCCTTCATAGAATTGTCATTTTTGATAAGGTCTCTTTCTTATTACAACTGTTGAAGACAATATTAATAGCTTTGATTTGAAAATTACTTTAAAAGCCAAAATATTTGTAAAAAATAATTCGCATAAATATTTACTTAATACTCTATTGAAAGAAACATGTCAAAATTCCACAAAATTTCCCCCACATTATTTACAAGAACTATGTATTTAGTACTCCAAACATAAATTAGTACTATTGCAGGGTAAATTTACTACCGTATAGCAGTACATTCACACATTCAACTTTAGGAAAAATGGTAGTTTCACAATTAAAAAAGCAGATTTTCATGCAAACCCCGTTCTCATTGCAATATACGGAAATTTTAAAAGAGTAGCTTTTCTGAAAGCTGCCTGAAGCTCTCTCTCTATAAACTTAACAGGAAGTCTAAATTCAAACATTATCTTAAATACTATTGTAAATTTATTCTAACAGACCTTTATTTTTTTTATGAACCATTTTTTTCTCTGTAAAATTTGTTTCTGTATGACCCAGTTGAAAATGTTCTTATAATTAAAATAACTTTTAGTACTTGTACTGCTAAATGCATGTTTTTATCAAATTCAAGTTGAAATTTAACTATGGACAATGATTTTTACGGATTTTGAAATTTGGATAAAAGTTTTAGCCCAAAATTTCACAATAGCAAAATTGTTTTTGAATATGTGGGGAAAAATATATAGAAATTCACCAGTCAAAAATTATTTTTATTTGTAGTGAAAATTTTTGAAAATATTTTCTTACCTTACCATCTTCTTGTGTTAATTTATTAGAATAATTTTTACAAAATTGATAAGTTTTCACAAAATAAGTACCTCTTAAAAAACCAAGACCAATTCAAAAATTAAAATTTGGCTTTTATGAATTAGAGGTAGGTACTTTATTTACGTCACACTAGAGCTACACAATGGACTATTGGCGACGGTCTGGGAAACATCATTGAGGTGTTTAGAGGATTTTATAGTTGCATTAGTGTCAGCAACAACTTGAAAAATCAGTCACCAATGCATTATCTCAACTAAATAAATATATAAAAAATCACCTTTATATTTTGGAATGAAGCTCCTCATGGTACGAGGGACATTCAAATAAAAATGTAACTCTCTCAGAATAAGAGGTTTGCAGAGAGTACTCCTGTCGAGCATGAGTAGTTGTGTGTGTCCTCCAACTTGCTGCGTATAAGGGTGGAGGACAGTAGTCGCTTTCGCCTTCTCCAGCGATGATGCTGCCATTTCGCCATGACTTTCCATGTTATTGGTCGCTGCATCCGTGTACACCATGACCTTTGGCGCGGAACATGTAGAAGGTGGGTACGATGATTCTGTTTGTCCTGCACTTGCCCTGAAGGCAGCAGGACAGCAGGCTTTTCGTCGTGCACTTTTGTGGCCAAGTTTAGCACAGCAACAGACCTGCAAATAGTCTATGGTTAGTTTTAACACACATATTTAGGAGAATACAGAGAATTCTACAAACGAAAAAACTAATTTCATTATCTATCAATCATAATAGAATCTGCCATGTATCAAATTGCCACTGCTTTGTTTTTGTAAGTGGATAAACTTAAAAATATAGGTGTCCTTACCAACGACTGGAACAAAAGCCCATAGCTTAAGATGTCTGATGAACATCATCATAGGGTATGGATCTATTACTCACACATTTCTGGTGGCCCCCTAAATGCTGAACATTTTTGTTGCGTGTGCCTGCGTTTTCCCCCCTTTAGAATTCTCAATTAGAATCAGAAATTGTTTGGTTAGTATAAACCAAGGCAGTTTAAGCTATAGGTTATACAAAACGGTAATTTTTCTAAAAAAAATTTTTTTGCATTAGTTTTAAAATGCATTAGTTTTTAGGGTACTCAAAATGTGTTAAAATCAGCTAAAATTATTGCAATATTAAAAATACAAATTTTTTATGTATGTAAAATTTTTGTAGCTCGATTTTAAACAGTATAACATGTTTGAAAGGAAAGCACAATAAGTTTGGGAGTTATATGAATTAAAAAGAACTGTCATCAGAACATATACAGGAAATAGAATAACTAAAAAAAAAAATAGAAATAATAACAACAGAATAATAACAATATCTTGAATAACAAAAAATTCTCCCACATAGAATGTGCATAAACAAAGTACAAAAATGAAAAAAGGTTATAACTGCTGTATTTTATCTTCTATTTATTTTAATTTTTTTTTTTTTCGCAGAACAAAAACTTGGTTATTTAATCCTAGAAAACAAATTAAATTAAAAAATAAATAGATTTTTAACTTTAATTAGTTTATACATACAATTTTAACTGGTTTATGCAAACAGAATGAATGTTTTGAATATTTTAATAATTTTTGCAAGCTACGGAATTTTAAATACTCAACTCTAAATAAAATATAATAAACAATGTAGTTACCTTTACGTAACTTATTCCCTGCAGGTAACATCATTGATAGCATATATTGTTTATATTAAAAAATTAAATAAAATTAACTATTTCCCACTTATAATAATGACGAACAACATCACATAACTATTGCGTGCAGAAGACGAAAGCGAACTAACTCAACAGGAACTATCGATGTGAAACAAGACTATTTCAGCGCTGTTGCCATTCCATATTTATAAATTTTAAAGAAAGGTCAGTTCTCTGAGACGTAACTTAAAACTGAAAAGTTCAATCGGTTTCTCTTTTTGTTATAAATAAACGATTTCGTGTAGTATGCAACTGTTTTGAAAACAAAGTTTTCATTTTAAAACATATTTTTAAACGCTGCTTCCACAATATTCTTTTATCACTTTTTCATCAGAATAAAAATTCCTGTAAAATACATATTAAAAATTGAGAATTTTATAGGTACATTTAAAGTAAAACAATCAAACCACATTCGATTGGAATGTTTCATAAATTGGAAAAAATCGTTAATTATATTTTATTATTCTTTCGATTTAAATTTTTTTTNATTTTTAAAAATGCTGAAGTTTTTAGGGTACACAAAATGTTAAATCTGTCAAAATTATAGCAATATTAAAAACACAAATTTTTTATGTATGTGAAATATTTGTAGTTCGATTTTAAACAGTATAACATGTTTAAAAGAAATGCAAAATAAGTTTGGGAGTTATATGAATTAAAAAGAACTGTCATCAGAACATATACAGGAAATAGAAAAACAAAAGAATAACAGCATCTTGAATAACAAAAAATTCTCCCAAATTGAATGTGCATAAACAAAGTACAAAAATGAAAAAAGGTTGTAACTTCTGCATTTTAATGCTTATTTAAACTTTTATTTATTTTAATTTTTTTTTTGCAGAACAAAAACTTGGTTATTTAATACTAGAACACAAAAATAAATAGATTTTTAACTTTAATTAGTTTAAACATACAATTTTAACTGGTTTATGCAAACAGAATGAATGTTATGAATATTTTAATAATTTTTACAAGCTACGGAATTTTAAATATTCAACTCTATATAAAATATAAAAAACAATGTAGTTACCTTTACGCAATTTATTCCCTGCAGGTAACATCACTGATAGCATATTTTGTTTATATTTAAAAATGAAATAAAATTAACTATTCCCCACTTATAATAAAGACTAACAACATCACATAACTATTGCGTTCAGAAGACGAAAGCGAACTAACTGAACAGGAACTATCAATGTGAAACAAGACTATTTCAGCGCTGTTGCCATTCCATATTTATAAATTTTTAAGACAGGTCAGTTCTCCGAGACGTAACGTAAAACTGAAAAGTTCAATCGGTTTCTCTTTCGTGTAGTATTCAAGTGTTTTGAAAACAAACTTTTTATTTTGATGCATAATATTTTTAAACGTTGTTGCCACAATATTCTTTTATCATATTTTCATCAAAATAAAAATTCCTGTAAAATACGTATTTAAAAATTGAGAATTTTATAGGTGCATTTAAAGTAAAACAATCGAGCCACATTCGATGGGAATGTTTCATAAGTTGGAAAAAATCTTAAATTGTATTTTATTATTCTTTCGATTTCAATTTTTTTTTTTTATTGTAGTTAATTTTCTGAAGAAAAAAAATATTTAAATATTGATTTACGTGAAAATTATGAATTGAAACAATCGAAAAATTAACCGTTGAATGATTTACAACCGTTTATGATTACTTCTTACTTCTCAAAAGTTGAAAACATTCGGAGCGGGATCCAAGAGCCCCGATTCATGGGACAGACCCATTGTGTGCATGATTGTTATATCTTAAAAAAAAGACGGAAAAAATTTTAGTAGGGGCAAAAAACCCTATTTGAAGTATGCACTAATTAAAATTAGCTGATTTTTTTAATATTTTTAGTTCATTGATATTTTTACTTTCTTCATGTTCTATTTGTCATTATTTCCCAACAAAAGCTTCATTATTTTATGCAGTAGTAAATTTATAAATATTACTTGAGAGCAGGATGATCGAATTTTGGGGGGGGGGGGAAATGATNGGGGGGGGGGGGAAATGATGTACATTTTAGTTAAATTTCTGAAATATAGTAATTATAATTTGTACGTAGTGCCATGACTCTTACAAAAACCTTATGATTCACCTCTGATTATTAGAAAAAACTCATACAAAAAATTTATATAAAAAATTTATATAAAAAATTCATATAAAAGAGATATAAGGGAAAACAATTGTTCTGCTGTGCAAATGAAAAATCAACGTTTAAGTGTGAAAAAATTGCACTTAATGTTGTTTTCCCAATTGCACGGCAATATTATCACAATTTAAAATTATGTGAGATTACAATAAAAAAAATCCTTACAAATGCATGAATGCAAAGAAATTAATTAATTTAACCAATTCAGAGTCAACTATCATTTTTCCTCTGGAGAGGGGTAAACTATATATATTCCGGGAAAAAAACTTTCTTAAATACAAAGTATAAAACGAAACTAAATAATATTTTAATAAACATTTAATTAATAGTATCGCTAGATCAACCTTTTAAATTGACCGTGGGTGTAGTGAAGAGATACACGTCATAATTCTCCACAATTTTTTATTTATTTATTTAATTTTTTTTTTTAAATATGAGTAACACTCAACATTTTTTAATAAAATAATTAAAATAGGAACAAGTTGATAAAAAATGATTTTAAGAAAAGGTGTGATTTAACACATGCGTTACAAATGGTGAACCTGAATTTTCTAATTTCCGGAAACAGAAACCTCAATATAAAGATCGATCAAAGTGAACAAGAAAAAGAAAGAAAGAAAGAAAAAAGAAAAAAAACTGATATTTACAGTTATTTCCATGCAACAATGAATTACTTCAAAACTAAATCTGATGTAATTTACATACTAAAGAATAAATGTATACAAAAAAAAACAACAAAAAAATAAGAAGAAAACGTAATGCATCATAATCTGAAAAGAAAACCATCAACATAAAAATAAATAAAAAAAATAAGAAATGAATTTATTATTTATTAAAATAACTGGTCATTCAAAAGAACTGACCACTTTGATCAGCCAACGTACAACTTTAGTCAGCCTGAGGGTGCTCTGTATAGGTCCACGTTAAACTGTTCTACCGTAAAATGCTCGACTTCGCGTGCAGGTAGTCGGGCTACCAAAGCGAAAGAGCCATCGCCTCTGCAGTGGATCAAAATTGCGATGGTATGTTTCCCAGACAGTCGCCAATAGCCCATTGTACAGTTCTAGTGCGACGTAAATAAAATACCTACTTTGCATTGTCCATAAAAACTAACTAAATATTTATTTTGTGGCCGTGCAAATATTGCGAAAGTCCTCTAAAAAAGATTGTTGCGGCTTTCTGTCCAGCATTGTGTCCTTAGTGTCCAGCACAATAATGTCGCAAAAAAGATATAAATTGGTTGTAAAGCATTTTTTAATTAACATATATCTTGGCTAAGCAAAATATTATTAACATATTTGTCCCAAGAAATACAATATTTTCCTCGTCCCCGTTATTGTTGAAAATATTCTAGATAGTCCAAATTTTTTTTTTTTTTTTAAGCATAATAATTCTCTAAATAACTTCTTTCGTTATTACCTTTTTCTTGTGTTTCCATTACTTTTAATTTAAGTTTCTGTGGCGATATCTTTCGAATTCAAAAAAAAAAAAAGTTTCAAAATTTAGCTATTGCACAAGAAAATCAAAGACTATTACAACAGGCACTACTTATTAGATTGGCCCCCGTTCAGACATTTTCATAAAATGTTCTCAAAAAGTGATAAAATAAAAATTTATAAAATAAACTAAAGATAACTGACTACTGATTACCTTTCCCGCTCAGAAGTTGCATAATAGAGTTTCCTTTTAAATGTCTAACCGCAAAAGAAACTGGCTAATGACGTCACAAACCAATTCACGGAATTCTAACACAAAGCAATAACATACACTAATAAAACCAAAAATTGCACTTCAAGTGCCGTTTGTTCACAACACGAAAGAATAAAGTTCTTTTTTTCCCCTAGTAGTGAAAGTCCTTGTAAACTATAATTACAAAGAAGAAATTCAAAGTCTGTTCTAAGAAACAATACAGCGTGAATATTAAATAGTTATGAGTCATATAACGTCAATATCTTTCTTCGCTGTCAAGCAATTAAGATTTAGGTTCCGAAAACTATTTCACTGATGCTCGGAAATAATGAAAACGATTTTCTCCTTTTAGCAGACTCAATATAATATTCGTTGTTTAAAGTAGTTAACCATTCCTTTTGATCAAATGTTACATTTCCTAAAAGGAATTTTTTTCGTAGCATTAATTACCCACAAAACTGTTAAGTGCCCAATTGCACTAACAACTTAATAATTTAATTTTATATCCATGCCCCGGATGTCCCTAGCTGTTTTTGAGATAATAACGCTAACTCTACATTTTTTCCACCAGCTAGAGCTGTATGATATCCACTTTAGATATTAATTTCAGAACAGTTTGAACTCTTTTAAAGGGGTGTTTCCTACCTTAAGAGAGTATTTTGCATCTTGGGCTGGTGGTTGCAATGTTAAGCTTTCGTTGCAAAGAAAAGCATTGTAAATAAATAAACAATGTTTTTATTCTTGTCGCACATTTTGTGTTCTTGCCCTGAATATGTCACTTTTTATTTCATATTATAACCGTCGTTGAACAGCCGACCCAATTTTTGGGCTTACGACTACTAATGTTCAACTCCTCAGCCTTGCAATTTTGAACCCAATCCAGAAGACAAGGAAACTCCTGGATCACGTATTGGGAGAAATGTGCCTTCGTGGAGGACTTTTTGATGGAACTATCCCTCATTTGCGTTACATGGAGAGGTAGACCACGAGAACCTCTCACGGTTAGCCTGACGGCAAGGGGATTCTAACTCATGATCCGTCTACCACTGAGGATATTCCACGTCAGCACTGCGGTCGGAGCAAGCCGGATGCGGAATTCGTTTCGACCAGCCATGGCTGGGATTCGTACCCGGTTTGCCTCATTGGAAGGCGAACGCTCTATCCCCTGAGCCATCGCGGCTCTGAATACGGCACTTCTAACTATACATTATTTTATCCAAAACGAAGTGTTTTAATAAGATGTTAATTCAGTAGTAGTAGTACAAGTATTTAACATCGCACTATAGAGCTCCACAATGAGCTATTGGCGACAGTCTGGAAAACATCCCTGGAGAGAACCGAAAAATATGACATCATAATCTCGATCCTCTGCAGAGGGGATGGCTTCTAGTCGAGACGAGTTGAGTCGAGCACTTTACGGTAAAACAGTTTAACGAAGACCGATAACGCGCACCATTGATCGTTGTGGTCATTATCATTATGATCATGATCATTGTGGTCATCCACCCGCTCACTGCCAATGATGCTTTACTTCGATGATCTACTAGGAACCCTGTCTTATGATCTGACCACTGTGGACGTTAGTTCTACCTGTACCATCAATAATTAAAAGTCTATTACATGAGCCTATAATCACAAATGCCTCGATCTACAAATCCCTAGCGTCTCCTGAAAATCCCAACAAATAACCCAACATTCTTGACTGGCACCTAATATTTTAATAAAATTTAAAGATATTATACTACAAGCCAACCCAGAAGACAAGGGAATTCCTGTATTAAGCATTGAAACAATAACTACCTTTTTTGAGGATTTTTGGATGGAACTAATCTTCAATTGCGTTACATGAAGGGGAAAAGCACGAAAACATCCCATGTCAGTCCGACGGCAAGGGGAATCCAACCTATGATCCGTCCACCACCGAGGATATTTCACTTCGGCTCTGTTATAGGTGCGAGCCAGCAGTAGAATTCAAACTAACCTGCCATCGGTTGGATTTGAACTTGGGTCAGTTCATTGGAAAGCGAGCACCCTGAGCCTCCGTGGCTCAACTGACTTAAATGTGTCGATGACACTGTGACGGCTGTTTCACAAGTGTGGATTGAAAAAAACGTTCAAGGCGTTATTGTTAGTAAATTAGCCTAGGCTTAGTCTAGCTAACTAGTCTAACATGGTGTACAAATAATTACATGATATGTTAGGCTACACACGATATTTCAGTCAAATATTTGGTATGTACTTACTTTTATCCTGCGAACGTTAAAATCCAAATCACTGTACATTTTAATAAGAAGTAGAAGCCAAATTGAGAAGAAGTTTATTTTCTTAATCGAACCACAAAACAATAGACGAGAGCAATGGATATTCTATCTGTCCCGCACGATTCTTTGACTTGCTAAAAACCGTATTTAAAGCATCGAAAAATGACATCTGATGATCCTTTTAGCGATAAAAATATGCAATAAATAATTTTTCTTCTCAAGGATATTTTGGTTATTTCTTTCAACTTCGGTGTTTAAGATTAAAAAGAAGAGAGATTCAAAGGTGAGGATTAATTGCTCGTAAAATAATTTTTTTTACAAACAGCTTGACATTGACCTGTATTTATTTGATAACACATCTTCCGTCTCGTATACAGCACCGTATATTTCAATGGATATGCTCTAATCTCAACTCTTTTATGTTGATTGAAATGAAGAAAGAGTGCGTTAACGATTAGATAAGATTCCGTCTTATCCGATAAAATATAGAATAATAATAATAAAAAACAATTTTAAAAAAAAAGCGGAATATATTAATAGGTATTATTTCAAGGTGAGTAAAAGAAAGAAAAAAAACTGCTGCTTTCAGAAAAGTTCAGCAAAAAGTGGCATCAATTTTTTTTTCAAGCAAATTTTAAAAAAGACGACACTATACCAAAGAGGAATTTTTTCTTGTTAAATTCTGTTTTAGCTATTGGGATTTTCAAATTTTGAGAAAATTAAGTTAGTAAACCACATCAGGTTTCCATAGCAACAGCCCTCTGCGAGATTACTTAGACTAGCTAAGAGTACGAAAGAGTAAAACCTTACTTTTAAACAATTATAATTTTGTAAATTTTAAATCAAATTAAAAACTCATCATTATAGTTGGCCAGACAGCCCAATGTGAGCCAATGCCTTCCTCTGAAGATTTCTCGATGACGACTCTCCAATTCTTTGCATTAATTGGAAGAAAATCAGACTCCACTGAGTCAGCCCATCTCAACCGCGGCCTTCCCCGATTTCTTGTTCCAGTGAGTCTAAAATGCAGTATCTTTTTTTTTTGTGATCACTCATTCGAATCACGTGGACCATCCAATTCATTCTACTTGAGCCGCAATGGCTCAGGGGATAGAGCGTTCGCCTTCCAAAGCGGCGAGCCGGGTTCCAATCCCAGTCGATACGAATTCCGCATCCGGCTNGTCTCATATAATGCAGCACACCTCCCTCCGTCACCATGCTCTAAATAACTGGATTTTCACAAAGGGGGGCGTTGAAATGTTTTTTTGCTCCTTAAGGGGGCGGCAGCGTTAAAAAGGTTGAGAATCAATGGGATAGAGCGTTCGCCTTCCAATGCGGCGAACCGGGTTCCAATCCCAGTCGATACGAATTCCGCATCCGGCTTGCACCGACCACAGTGCTGACGTGAAATACCCTCAGTGGTAGGCGGATCACGGATCAAGAGTCCCCTTGCCGTCAGGCTAACCGTGGGAGGTTCTCGTTGCCTTCCTCTCCATGTAACGCAAATGCGGGTTAGCTCCATCGAAAAGTCCTCCACGAAGGCAAAATTTCTCCCAATACTCGATCCTGAAGTTCCCTTGTCTTTTGGATTGGGTTCAAAATAACAAGGCTACGGAGTTGAACATTAGTAGTCGTAAACGCATAAAATTGGGTCGGCTGTTCAACGACAGTTATAAAGTAAAATAAAACTCATTCTATTTATTTTTATGTAAATTAAAAACTAAAGTTTCTTATAACAGTTCTACGTGTAAATATGCATAAAATATTGGTATTTTTAGAGTGGGGCCGTTCAAATACAAAGTATTATTTTGGACTTTGTAACGCATATTTTGTACGTTATATTAGTATTTATTACTTAATTATACTGCTTGGTAATTACTTATTTTTTTGAATGTCTACGATGAGGATTACGATTATTAAAAATTCACCACACAATTAACGGTAAATAACCCAACAAACCATTAAATTTCAAACGCTGAAAAATCATTACAAAGTATCAAAATGCAAATAAATTATTGCAAGATTACTTTCTCACTGTGCAATCAGCCATAATTTGTTTGTATTTTAATATTTTGAAGAGAAAAAAAAAGGTTTTTCCATTTGAAAGACAAACCAATACCCACGCATGTGATCTATGACGTCCGCACCAGCTGATCTTTATCAATTTTTATTGATATGGAGTATTAAAGTTGAACTAAGTTTCTCTACATAACTTAGAATGTTAATTAACGTTAAGTTTATTAAATATAGCACGTCGAATTTTTTAAAATATAATTTTTTCTAGTCTACTTCCTTTACCTAACTTAGATTTATTATTTGTTTATGCATTTTACTGTAACCGTGATATATTTTTGTTTTGTGTACCTGGCAAACTTCGATGTTCCACATGGCTTCGTGCCTGTCTTTGTGTTACGTAAGAAATATAGAGTGAAAGAATTGAAATCTTTGTGAAAGAATATAGAATGTGTCACTTAGAGGAATTGATACTTGACAGGCTTGGCTTACTCGAAATAGAATGGAAAGAATAGGCCATTTTTCATTGTAGGCCGGCTTTTCTTTGCAACCCGGCTCACATGAAAACCATGGGGTTTTATATCTTAAAATGATGATAGTAAAAATAATAAAACACTCTCTTGTATAAATTGGAAATGTGGCTTATTATTATATTACTCCAAGTCTTTCAAAGGAATAGTAATTAAAGAAAGGATTTTTTTCTTTGATAATAACTCATTTTGCAAGTCAATACACTATCCAGATTTTACCGAAAAATTACAAATAGTGTTTATATGTATGCAACTCAGGCAAAAATGCAAATTACAACTTTCATTTTGAAAAGAACAGAACAGCAACTAACAAAATTTGGTTTATTTCATTTCAAGCTATGAGTAGTCACTTTTTTTCAAAGAAGTCTCAGAAGAGGCTGAGTTTTAAGACTTAACCGAAGAAAATTTCATGAAATATTGTTCAAACGTTTAAAGTTTGAATAAAATAATTATTTCATTATATTAAACAATGTGAACAAAAATATCTTACTTGATTGCCTTTCAAACTCATTTAATAGACTCTTGAATGATTAAGATCTTACACTTAATACCTAAAGGTGTTCCGTAGAGACCATCCTTAATATATGTTTTTAGAATCCTTGTCAAATATTAAAAATTAGACGAAATCAAACGCGAAAATCACTTTCTCTGAACAAACATAATCTTTTTTTCAAAAGATCTGGATTCTTGATATTTAAAATATTTGAGGATAGATGCAATCTGGAAAGTATGGTACCAATAGTTAAAACAGGCAGGGGTCTGTCCAGACATTTTGTGAAAGGTCCGTTTTTCGTGAAATTGTGAAAAAATTACTCACATTTTTTCAATCAGGGTCCGCTTTTATGAATTTGTGCAAATAGGGTCCGTTATTGCAAAAAAAAAACTTTTTCAAGGAGTTTTTAAATTGTAAAGACATACATGATAATGCTCAACACTGTAAAATTATAATTAAAAAAATTAAATTTTAAAAAATAAACAACAATTGCTGCTTCTAAATTAGAGATGCAACATACAAATATTTGGTATTTAGCCTATACTGCTGAACGCAGAATATTAATTTCGGACGCGAATAATGGAAGAATCGTCTGCCGAAGACAAAACTTAATTCGTTTACATCCATCTTTCTTGTTTTCTGCCCTGGAAAGGGTTTATTCGATTCACAAAATAATAATGACGATAAACAAATTTGTGAAGGGTCTGATTAAAAGAAAAATCATTTTGTGAAGGGTCCGTTAACGGACCCAAATTTCTTCTAAACAGACCCCTGACAGGAGAGCAGTCGAAAGTAATAACCTTTTAATGTCACTTACAGCATATTTCGCTAAAGGCATTTCAAGAAATTTTTAATCAAATCGAAAATATTTACAAACAATTGTAAAATTCGTTTAAAGGTAATTAATTCTATTTAAATAATACTATTTCTTAATAATTATTTATTATTACTTTATTTAATAGTCAAATTTGAAAAAAATTCGAGCTCAAAATTCTAGTTCAAAATTTGAACAAAATCGTTTGCATAGTTTGAAAAAGCGTACATTTAAAATTTAATCAATTTTTTTAACTAATGTAACAAGTTCCGTTATAAATTTTGTGAAAACCACCATTAGGAAACTTACTCTTTTTTGGTATTTTATACGTTCTTTTTATCGAAATGCCCTGCAGTAAGTACTTCTGAAATCATTTATCTTTCATCGGTCAGATAAGTAAAATAACTAACGCCTGTGTGAGAAGTACAGGTAAAAATAGTAACGGTGCTTAAAATGTTTCAAAAATAGAAAACGAATGGTCCTCGTGAGAGAGATTCGAATCATTAACTTATGAAAAACGTAGAAAGATTACTTTAACCAAATAACAGTCACTAGAAATAACATTGTTGGTTGCTACAGAAAAAAAATGAACAAAAGGGTTGCTTTTCTGTAGCTTAAAGCATGAAAATATTTGCCAGAATAAGAACAAAAATACGACTGAAATTTTATTAAATGAATTAATTGTCATACTATGATCCAATAGTCCATTTACTTTTTATATAAACGTTAGAGTTCTAGCACTAAATTTTTATATAAAAAAATATTTGTATATTTGCAGAAAATTAGATACTTTTAATTACTATAACTCATTCAAAAAAATACTTTTTCATAAAAAAACCCTTCCTTTTTTTAAAAGAAATTTCCATTATATCAATAATTGATAAAAGGGTTATTAGGGGTAAAAGGGTTGATTTTATTGATATAATTGACTATTAAAAATAGGTTTTTTTTAAAATCATGCGGAATTTTGTAGCAATAAACGTTGAAATGGCGATCGAGAAACAAAACAGACTTACAATGGAATTTGTGCAAATTGTACGACTTAAAAAATGATAATTCAAATAAGCAATTCAAAATGTTAAATTTTTTTTTATTTTTTATTTTTTTTAAATTCTGTGTTTTGGAGTTTTCGAAGGCAGCAGGTTTTCAACCCAATTTATGCTTAAAAAAGCATAGCTAGGAGTACAGAAAAGTCTCCCAAAAGTCTTTTTTTTTTCCTGAAAATAGTTGCTTAAAGCCTTTTCAGGCAACAACAAAAAAAAGGTGGCATAGTCGCCTAGTGCCGAAAATAGTTGCATTTTAGTCGCTTGCGGCAACCCTGAATATATTTTAATAAATAAACTACCGAATTAATAATTTAAGTCTGCAAAACAAATTTAAAATTTAAACAAAGCAGTGTTAATGAAATAAATAATAACAATGGCAGAGAAATAATAATAATATAATAGCGACAAAATTATGCTTGTTTATTAAATGTCGCAATTCATTATAACCCGTGGTCAAAAAAACTATATTTTTGTAGTTTACTTAAACTTTTTTTTTAAATGTAGTGACTACAAACTATTTTCAAAATGTAGTCTCGCTCCTTCATCACTTTAAGGAACCGAACTTTGTTTCAGAAATTTATTTGCACCTATGTTCAAAATTGTTTTGAATAAAAAATTGGCTTATATCAAACATGAAGAATTACTTAGAAATACTAATGCATGTTTACATGGGCCAGTTTCTTATTCTAAAACATTTTTTTCGAATTCGTTCATTTAATTCAACTTTTTATGCCCTTCTCGACAGCGAATATTTTAATTTAATTAATGCTAGGAAAATATCAAATACTTGTTAATTTCGTGAAGCGTTTAATGCTCTTTCATTTTTTCTAAGAAATTAAATGCATCGAAAATATGTTCCCGTCCTTTAAAATAAAATAAATGTTTCACGAGAGCGCATGTGAAAGTGCAACATAAGTGATAAATTATATATTATTCGTAATAGCTAACTTAAATATTGGCTATACGTATTTCAAACAACGCAATTCTTGTTAACTCGCAGTCCTAGGGGCATTTTAAATTGCGTCCATTGTTTGACCCGCGAAGAATTGTACGCATCAAATTCGAAAAATTAGTTGTGTTAGAATCCTGTTCATATACTAAACTAACGTAAAAAGTAGTAGTCAGGAATCTCTACAGCATTGCACTACTTTCTTAAAAAAATAGTACACTACACTACAAACTACAAAAAAGTAGCGACTACTTGTAGGGCGCCACTACCCTTGATAATCGATGAATATAGAATACAATTTTTTATTTATTTACATATTGATAGTTTAAAGAATAAAATTTCTTTTACTGAAATCAAACTTACCATAATTTTCTCCAAGAACTGGCAAAAATGTGATTTTTTTGTTAACCCTTCCTGGGTTGCATAATTAAATTTCATTGAAACACAATAACTTTAACAACCGCAAAACTAATTCGCAATCAAAAAGGTGATAAAAATTTATTTTTTTTATCTTCAGCCGAAAGAATACGTTGCTGCAAAAAAACAATAATTTTATTGTGATTAGATTTTCGAAGAAAGCGTTAAGATAAATATATAATCGTTCCAAAACTCACGCGAAATTTAAATCTTTCTCAATCTTTTAAAGTTCTAGAATGACACTATTAGAATGATGAGTGATCTTATCTGTTTTATTCCCCACGAAAAATAACAGTTTTCCAGATTGAAAATATTTAAAACAATAATCGAGAAATTTCTTTTCTCATTCGAACTGGAAGAAGAAAAAATATTTATGTTTCAGAACACGCTTTGATAGTGGAAAGTATTTATTTTTACTAGCATTATCGTTTGACGCACTTAAAACGCTTGCTTCTCTTTCGTTAAAATTGATTAAAGCGCATAATACGAACATAATTTACGTAATTTTTTTGAAGGAAAATCAGGAAGGAATGAAACACCTCCACTTTCGTCATGCAAATATTACGTAAGCAACTAACGGGGATTTGTGATTTGCCAATTTTTGCTAACATGGGGGTGGAAGTGGAAAGAGCAATGATGACGCAAAACATTAAAAGATTCCTGAAGAATTATTCTAACGATACTTAATATTTTATAAAATGAATCAAAGCGTAGATTTTGTTTAATATAATATTACAACAATTATAATTTGACTTCAATCCTAAAATAAGATTATTATTAAAAGAAGTTAAAAACCGGAAGTTGAGAATTTCATGAGAGGAGGAAAAATAAAAAAAAATGTCACACGAGTCTCAAAAATTGTAATGCAGCGTATAATGTTTTTTTCTTTTTTTGATACAAAATTCAGACTACGCATTCTAGTTTTTTTTTTTTCCCCAAATGGCTAAAACGAACGATTCAAGCGATAGGAACATTTACTTTCAAATTTTAATTGATTTGTAAAACTAATAATTTAATAAGTTCATCCTTTTTTATAGTTAACAGTTTTAATTTATTATTTTGGAAGTTATTATACCAGTAGAAATAAAAATTATAAGAAGTATTTTTGAAAAAAAATGCTCCAATGCAAAAATTCTCCAATTAAAGAAACATTTCGTTTACTTTTGCTTCTTGTTAAAATTTCGGATTTTTCCTTTTTTTCTTCTTTTTTTTATAAATTTTTAACTTGATTTTCTATTGATACGTAATTTACTTTATTTATTTATTTGCTCTTTCTTTCTAATTACTTATATTTTATTGATTATTCGCAAACTAATTCCTTTAATAATATCCGGAGAATGATTTCCAGAAAATGATTACTTTACTTTTTTAAGAAAGACAGATATTCAAACACTCGTATAATATAAAATACAAATGTATGTTTCAGAGAATATTTCTTAATTTATTAAACCAAAATTTGTCCCGCAGTGGACTGATCGTTAAGACACGGTTCCCAGCAGATCACCGAAGTCAAGCATCACTGGCTGCGGTCAGTGTGCGGATGGGTGACCACTTGGATCAGTCTGCGTAGGGACTGAGGGAGTGCGGTATTTGTCCTGGTTAAACTGTTCTACCGTAAAGTGCTCGACTTCGCGTGCAGGTTGTCGGGCTACCGAAGCGGGGGTGCCATCCCCTCTGCAGAGGATCAAAATTGTGATGGCATGTCTTCGGATCATCCTCAGGGATGTTTCTCAGACCGTCGCCGTTAGCCCATTGTGCAGCTCTAGTGCGACGTAAATGAACACAAATAAAGCAAAATTGAACTAAATTTAAGTTTAATTACTTAACTAAACCTATTTTCTTAAATTACTTTATTAAACCTCAGGTTTCATTAATTTATAGAACCTAGGACAAAAATTAAAAACGGGGAAAATGTGGATTTTAAAGAAATGAGCTCGCATCAAATATTCTTAATTTTTGGAATTTATTTTTATTAATAGAAAATCTCTGTCTCATAAGAAAAATATCAATGCTTACAAATCGTAAAAGTAGCAGCAAAAATGTCGCGATTAGTATTCAAAAGAAAAATCGAAATTTAAAAATGTATGTGAAACCTATCTTTCAGAGTTCACACAAGGAAAAAAAAAACTGAAAGTTCAGATACCTCGTCATACTAGGGTTGAAGGTTAAAGAAAGATTTGTCATGCTGATTCCATCAGAGAACAAAGAAATAGGTTTAACATTAGCTTGAGAGGAGAACTATGACGAACATAAAGCTTGATATTTAAGTTTTATATATATATCACAATAAAGACGATAAAAAGGATAAAAAGAAAAGAGAGAAAAAACGAAGAAAATTAATAAGTTTTATTTACTGAGCATAAGCTCCAAGTATACAGAACTCATAAAATAAGTTTTAAAAACAGAGAATCATGGAAAGTAATATAAGATTAATAAAAAGAGAAGAAGAAAAATTATTATGATAAAATATTTTTAAAAACATTTGAAAACAATTTTATTTTAAAAAAAATGAATAGAATAAAAAATATTAAAAAGCCGAGAAACAAAATTATGGAAAGGTATAATTTCGTCATCAGCTCACACGACTATATCCGCATAAAGGAGTGCTTTCTAATATTGTATTAATATAGTCAACAAAGCAAAAGATATCTATACAATAGTATGAGGAGCACTAAAAAAATTGAAACGAAAATCGACCACATGTAAAATATATACGAAATCAAACATATTAAGCAAAAAAATAGATAATAAAACGTAAGAAAAATACAAAACTCAAAACGTTAATCTATAAAGCGAGTAGTGAATTCGTATAAACTTAACACGTTCCGGAATCTTTCTAGAATGATTTAAAATATTTTTTGTAATAAGTTCGTTAGATTACAAAATATGAAAACAGAAGCGCAAATAGATGTTAGAAGCGTAAATAGAGGGATCTTTTATTGGGAGTTCTTACTGCAGTACTGGATTGGCCCCATAATGAATGTGCGTAAGGTAATAATAATATACTGGATAATTTAAAGTTTATAATTAATAAGGTTGATTATTTATTAATAAATTATTTACCCGATTAACTTTTTCATACAAATGCAAAACAAACAAAAGGTAATTTGAAACTTAACCAAACACGCACTTTAAATTTAAAAATTGGAAATATAACTAGGACTGTTGAATTTTGTTATTTTAATACTGATTCCCCTTACGCCAAATTAAGTTTAATAGCTTATATTGGATTTCAACTAGTGATTGATTTTGTGAGACATGTTGTAATGCAAATTCAGAGAAAACTGATAACTTTTTTTCTGATTTTAAAAGCTACTTGTCCTTACACATTTCTCCTGAAATCAAGGTTAAAGATTGCGATAAAAGCACTGATAAAAAAGTTATAAATAAAAATAAGAAAAGACAGTTATAAATAAAAATAAAGAAAGTAAAAATTAAAAAAAAGGAGAAAAAGAATGTTTAATCGAATAACGATAAACAAAACAAGGAAAATATTCATGCAAATGTTGAAGAAAATAAAATTTTGGATACAAAAATAAGAATATAAAAAATGTGAACAAGGTGAACTTAAAAATAAAAAACAAACATAAAATTAAAAATTTAAATAGCAAAACTGAAAATCTTGAATTGTTCTTGAGACTTATTATAATAATGGGGGCCATTGCAAGACGATGAAAAAAAATTCCCAACTTCAGGGAATTTTTACAATTTTTTTTTCCAAATATTTTGCTATTGACATGACAAATATAAAACATAAATAAAGAGAAATAAAAACAATACGGAAAAGTCTTAAGAATAACGACCACTATATAAAGAATAACCAGAATAAGGACCACTGCGTCATTTTTTTTTACAAAACGAAGATATACAATACTGAAATCTCTAACTTCAGATTAAATTTTTTCCTATAACAAAAAAATGTCATCTCCTATTTTATCATGTTTTTGAAGAAGAGCATTTACTGGTGAAAGACTGTCATCAAGAAATATAAAGCAATAAATGACTTCAACCTGACAGAATTTCAGAAAAAGTTATTATTTAAAAAAAAAAAAAAAAAAAATTATCTAATTGTAAAGTAGGCTCACAGAAATTTATTTGTAGCGAAATTATGAGTTGAATTTTTGTCATTTTTACATAAGTGTGTTTTTTACATTTCATATTACTTTTAAATATTGCTTCTATGTTAAAATTACAAATTTTATTCTTTTCAATGTTAATCGTGTTTTAAACATAGGGAAGGTTTTAGCACACAGATAGGTTTTTTAAACAATTTTAGATAGCATTGAAAAATTTTCGGAGAGGTGGGATGTAACATAAAAAAGCTTCAACTAATATTTTTTATGTTATTCCTTTATCTAATTTTTTTTTATTTGATTATTGAAAACTAAACACTTACTTACATTTTAATATTCACATCCTGTCTTTTCATCGATTTTTAGTTCAAAGTATGCATAAATTAACTTTTTAACGTCGCCCCTATATTAACTGTGACTAACATACTTTTCCCTCGATCTATTTAATAGAGTAATTGTAATTACTCCTTTTTCCCTAAGACAAAACATTATTACGGGACTATTAGCAAAATTTTTCCCTATTTTTATTCGAGAACAGTTCGATTTGTGGATAACTTGAATGCTAACTCTTCATGAATATGCCTCCAATAAATATTATTTACGTATAACCTATTGCCTGACACTACACTAATTAATTAATGCAGACGAAGCAATGAAATCTGGCACCCAACTACAAACAATTGACCTAATAAATCGAATCAAGTAGCGTTTTTTTACAGGGTATCTGCTACATTTTAGATATTAAAATTCATGACTTTTCAAGACTTTCCATGACTAATTCCAAGAATTTTTCATGACTTACGAAGTTACTGTTTTCTCCGAAAAAAAGACAACAATAAATTTAAAAAAGCATTATAATAACATTAATTGAAATGATAGGTATAACCAAAATTGTTATACTCTGCATCTTCATAATTATAGATTTTAAATTTAATAAACAGTGTTAAAGAAAGAGTTAAAGCAAAATAAAATAGCTGAAAAAAATACAAAAGCAAATAATTTTTTCTTCTTTTTTTCTGCGGAATTAAATTCGAAGGATATTTTTCTTGTTTATCGGAAAGGAAAGAAATACTCCTGACTTTTCTGTTCTCATTCGGAATTTTAAAAAAAAAATACGCCAATGGCTTGCTTCAGCTAAATTTTAAATTGATAAAATTAAAATAAAATAAAAAATAATAACAAAAATTCTGAAATCACAGAAGTTTAAAAGATAATTCGCTCAAGAAATGATGTTTTTTTTTCTTTCATTCTTTGAAAGAACACCATAATTTCTAAAGAACATGATAAAAACATTTTATATTTTAATCAAATATGACAGTGAGTGGGAATTTTGTTACAAATTTAGACATTCAGAACACCATGAAATTGGAGGGGAATTTGGATTAAAATTTCCACTTTAAAAATTAGATTTTTTTAGCGATCTAAATCCATGACTTTCCATGATTTTTTTAAAATAAATAGTTAAAATCATGACATTTCATGACAAATTTTGTTCAATACCGAAATTCATGACTTTCCAGGTGCGCAGATACCCTGTTTTTATCACAAAGAGGACGTTCCAATATTTAAAGACAAACATTAAAATTTTAATGGAGCTATTTTTATATTGATTTATAGTCTAATCAAGGAGTGAGACATTTATTGTGAAAATAAATGAAAAATTAACAGTTTAATGATGTTGTCATTGAAAATAAACCAAAAAAAGGCAACCCTTTCCCAAAATGAACGGAAGTACAGTTTTTGTAAATATAATAAAACAAAAAAAAAAAGAGTAAAATAATGAATGGTGCGTTCGGAGAAAAATGTAGTTGCACCCTGAAAGGCTTTCCATTCAAGATACTATCTTTATTATTGAGTAGTTAGTTAATTAATTAGTTCAGATGATATTTCAAGCAACGAATTTTGATCTGAAATTAATATCTATCTAAATCAAATGAAATGCGTTTTTCTGACACTGATTGGTTGTTCTAACATCTTAAGATTAAAATTGAACAATCATTTTTATCATTAGATTACTTTTTTTATTATTATTAAACAGGGTGCGTAGCCAAATTATTCAACAAAAAATAAGCACCTATTAAGCACTTTTTAAGCACTCAAAAAATATTTTTAAGCATTTTAAAAAAATATAATTGGGCAGGGTTGGAAGGTTTTTGACAATTGACGGTTTTATCTTGTTTCAACCATCATGTCAAAAAAAAAAAAAAAACGTTTGGTATTGTTTTTGACAATTGTTAAAAATCATGAAGTTTTGAATCATATAAAACGAATGGCGTTTTCATACGCTATAGACTGACAAAGCGCCAAAATAGATTGGGGTTGAATGAATTGTGAAAACGTTGAATAGAACAATGTGAACTGCGTCTTTTCGCATAATTCGAAGTGAAAATAAACATAGTAAAGGAAAAATCTCATTTTGAAAAGGGGTAAATTAAACACTTCTTAAAAACGCCCAATGAAAAAAAGCACTTTCAAGGGCTTTTAAAAAACGAAAATAAGCACCTTTAAGAACTTTTTAAAAACACTACGCACCCTGTTATAAATCATTCTCTTTATGGAAAAAATTTCCGTCTGAATCGAAGAGTTTAACTAAACTTTAACACAAATTTATTATGAATTAGATAGTGTAAAAACAAGCTATTTTATTAATCAAAATAAATAATAATAATTTTGTAATTAACACAATGCAACTTCGACCCGTGTAAATTATTAGGTAATGGCTTAAAAAAGTTATCTATTTTAGACTTTTAAACTAATAACTTTTTCATTAATAACTTTTAAAGTTATCTTTAAAAGTTATTTATTAAGTTATCTATTATTCGGCATTAACTGAGAAAGGCAGTTATAAAGTAAAAATTAAATAATTTATTATTCAATATTATTAAAATTTTTTGAATGAGGCAAATTCAGTTGAAATATTCTAAACAATTTTATGTACTTCAGGCATATATGTTTTTCCTGCAAATTAAAAATTTTCTATTAGTTCCAAATTAATTTTTAAAAAAAATTGCTATAAATTAAACACAAATATGAGTTTTGAAATAGTAATAGTTGTGAAATAGAAAATAAAATAAGTCTTTAATACAATCTGTATACTAGGTATAGAACTAAAAATAAATGAAATGTTATGACATTAAGTACAAACATATTAGTTTTAAACAAATGTCAGTAAAGATCTCCGTAAAAAATATCAATAAGCATTAATTTACTTGAAAACCACCTAAATGTTTTAGGTATACAACATGTTAGTAATGAAATATTAATAATCCATTACATAAAATGTAAAAAATTTTATTTTAATCGATACATAAAAAAAATTTATAATACAATACATTAAAATCAATATTGTATTATTTTTCATTTTATGCAGATATTTTTGGAGATATTCATTTTATGTAGATATATTTGGAAAGTGCCATTAATCTTGTTGCTATGCGTTCTCTAAATTCACAGCTCAAAATATTCTCCAAGAAAACAAAAATAAAAATATTAATTCCTCCAGAACGCAACTGACTCGGATCGAAGTTATAAATAAAACTCTGAACAAAAAATCCTTGCTGCCAACCACTAAGAACTAAATTCCGATGAGCAGACGATGACAAACAGGATGTTATTGTATAATAAGCAAAATCGTTTGGCTAAGAATGTTAGATATAGGTATTATTATTGTTTTTTACCTTTCGGGAACTCGAGTTCAAAGGATGCAGTTCGCGCAGTCTTCTCAGGATGTATGGTTATGCTAGAAGAAGATCGATGTAACATAGCCTCGAAACCAGGAGAATTCCGTTCAGATTCTGGGAAGGCTGAGAGTGGGAGCTTCATTCATAAATAGAAGTCACTCCACTCAAAAACCGCGAGTGTGTGTGTGATCGGAATAATTCATACAATAATCATGTAAACTTAATGTTAACAACACTTCTAATAAAAAGGTCTAATGACTGCATGGTTATAAAACCTTGTCTTTAGATAATGCCTTAATTCCGTATATTATGTAGTTGACTTAATATTGCTCTTACATAAAGTAAAAAAGAAATTATATTTTCCTGTTTTTTTATGAAAAGTAAAATAAAGAAAAATGTTAAAATTATCGCTCAACCAAAAAAAATTTGCATTTCAGAAAAATTGTAATCTTATGAGATGCTTTACTGAAATGGTTGAACCATTTCCTTAGAATTATATAAAAATCAAAACCAGCAGAAAATGCCATAACTAACTTTTAACATCCGATTCAAATTACTGCCATTTTTAAAATTATAATTTGACACAAAAAAAAACTATCAATAATTAACTTTTACCTGTCCAATTCAAATTAATAACTAATATACCTTCTTACATTAGAATCCACAACTCAAACAAATTAGCTCTTGCTCTAAAAAGTACATTTAAAGAGGAGAGCGAAATTTTTACTCGCAAATTGGCGACCAAATATGTAGGGCTGGCGAGTACGTTTTGTCTTTTAAAATGCCGTGTCTCAAATATCAAACTACCGTATTTGACACGACTTCCGTAACCTTACGAGACCACGGACTCAAAATTTAATGGAACTGAATTGGACAGAATAAACATAAATACTTCCCACTGGCCGATCTTTAAGCCACAGGAATGGAACTACAAAGCTGAAATTTGACTAGCTGAAAAGGCCAGTTCTGTTAAGGAACTTAACACAAGCTTTATTTTTCTTTCTGAAATTTAAATTTGTTTCCAAGTTACAATAACAGATCTTTTGTCGCAAATATTTTCTCATTTCTTTTTACATTACATTTTGTTTTGCTGTTCAAAAACAATAAGATTTCAAAGTTTGAAATTACGATGGGCCATAGAAATATGTACAGGGGGCAAGACGGAATTAAAAATTTTAACATATGACTATTAGTTAGTGAACTGATATTTTTGTAGGGAAAGATACCATGTTCGGTTGAGCTGTAGCCCGATGAAATACAATTGCGGAGTTAAAATTTGATGCGCTGGAATTACATTTATTGATTAACGTGATTAAAGTGAATTTTATTTGGAAATTCCTATTTGTTCGAAAGTTATTGCAAATTTTAGTGCTTTTACGTGATTTTTTTTCAATCTTTTTGCATAAAATATACTGCATTGACTGTTAATCTCATTTTTATAAAAAAAAAAAAAAAATTTCCCCCCCGCGAGATCTTTATTTTTTTATTTTGTAAACTCGAGATATTATATTCGGTGTAAATCAAAAGTAGCGAAAGAGCGAGAGATTACGTGTTTTGTCACTATAAATGCTAAGATACTATAAACTGATCAGTTGTCAGAAGTAGAGCGCTACAAGAACTGAAACTACTGTAGTCGCTACTTTTTTTAGTAGTTTGTAGGGTAGTGTGCTATTTTTTTTTTTAAAAAAAGTAGTGTAGCGAATACAAAAAAAAAAAAAAATAGTTTGTATTGATTGTTGGTGTTGGCAACTATTTTTAATGTTAGTTTAGAAAAGAAACATGGTTCTAACGCAACAAATTTTCCGAATTTCATGGGTACAAATCTTCGCGGGTCTGCCAATGGATGCAATGAAAATGACGATGTAGCTGAGCGTTAACAGAAATTGCGAATTTAAAATCACGTATAATTAATACTTAAACTAGCCATAACGAAAAACAGATTATTAATCACACTTTCATATGGGAAAGCACACTCGTGAAACATTGATGTTATTTAAAAAGTAAAGGAAACGCATTTTTTTATAAGCTTAATTTCTTTGAAATAAAAGAGCATTAAACAATTAAAAAATTGCAAGTACTTGATAATTTTTCATTTTTTAAATGAAATATTCGCTGCCGAAAATAGCAAAAAAAGTTCATAAGAAGGTTAAATAAACAAACATGTAATAATTGAATAAACAACATGTTCATAAAATGCATAAGAAGGTTAAATAAACAAACATGTAATAATTGAATAAACAACATGTTCATAAAATGCATAAGAAGGTTAAATAAACAAATTCGAAAACAATGCTTTGGAATAACAAACTCGCTTTTGTAAACATGAATGAATATTTCTTAATTATTCCCTTATATTTAATATAAACCACTTTTTTTATTAAAAACCATTTTGAACATGGTTGTAAATTAAGTTCTGCATCAAAGTTCGTCTCCTTAAAGGAGCGAAATAGTTACGAAATTCCAAAGTAGTTTGTAATCACTATACTTAAGAAAAAAAGAAGTTGTAGTTACAGTTAAACTACATTTGTAACAAAGTAGTTGCAGAAAACTACAAAAAAGATTCAGCTTCTTCAACCAGTGATACCAGTTCTAAAGGAGTTGAAATATTTATTTAAAATTTGATGCACCTAATTTCTCAGAGGAAAGAGCATTTGACACTTAACATAATTATTCGATAATTTCGCAGTTTTTAAATTAAATATTCGCTGACGAAAAAGGCATAAAAAGTTGAAGATTATATGAACAAATTCGAAAAATATGTTTTGGGGTAACAAACTGGCTCATGTAAATATGAGTAAACATTTCTTAATTATTCCCTTTTTATAATGTAAGCCAATTTCTTTTTAAAGACCATTTTGAATATCGGTGTTACTCAAAATGTAATCAATATATGTATCTATGTAATCAATATAGTGCCATGGTATACGTAGTTTCTTTTAAGAATTGAAATGGAAAGGAACACAAATAGCGTGACACAGTTTTAAATCAATGGAATAGTTGCGCTCTCTCATAAAAATGGAAAACAGATAGTTAAAGAAAATTTTTTATTGGCTTTATCGAAAGAAATTTTATTGGTAAAAAAACTGAATTCCATGGCAACGACTACAAAAAACACGCTACCAGACAAGCCATAACAATATTGAAAAGTGAATTTGATTAAATTTACTAAGCAGTGAATGTGGGAATTTTATTAAATGAGAAAAATAAAAACTAAATTATATTTCCTTAAACCGATTATCGGTTGGTTCACCCCCTCACAAATTAACCACTAAGTAAGTTACACTCATTAACCACTAAGTAAGTTACACTAAGTAAGTTACACTGAGTCTCTCTTACCGACTCGCCACTTTGTGACTACCAATTGGTGAACAATGGATAAATTTATAATTAAAATATATAAAGACAACTGTGGACGCATTAGCCAATAGAAGACAATATTTTGAAAATAATTAATAAAAGGAAGAAAACAATTTTATTGTCTCATCATTAATAGCCTTAAATTAAACTTTAAATCTAACAATTAAATTTGCAGTCCTAAAGCTGTATTTAGTTAAAATCACGTTTTTTTTTTTTTTTTTTTTTTTTTTTTTTTTTTTTGTATATACATAAGCTGAAAATAAATAAAATAAGCTGAATTAAGTAAAATAAATAATCCCTAAAAACTGAAGCAGAAACGCATACTTGATAAAAAAATTGATGTTTATTTTTGAGCGTTTTAAACTTGTTGACTTTTATTTGAATTAAGTCGAATTAACTGTGAACAAATGCTGAAAATGGTTATTCGAGAACCATATTTCTTTATTAAAGTTTTCATTTATCTCCTCTTGATTTAACACTATATTGCTTCTCACACTATTGTATTGATATATTTTGCTTCGGCTATATTGATATTATATTAGGAAGCACACCTTTTGGCTGATATAACTGTGCGAGCAGATGAAGAGCAGATTTTTTAAACAATTTTCTTCTTTTCTTTTTTCATTATTCTGTAATTGTTTCCATGTTTTCTCCACATTTTGAACTATATATATATATATATATATAGTATATATATAGTTAAAGGGTTCCTATAAAAAGTAAACTATTCCTAGTAAAAGTTAAAGGGTTCCTATATATATACATAAGCGCATATCCCTAGCATCGTTAATTACCTCGAAAATGTTATTAGAATTTTTTTACGAAAAAATTTTGTTTCTTTAGCATTGTCATTTTACTTAAAATAATTTATTAAAGGCAACCTAATGCTAAATAAATAATCGATCGTTTATTGGATTCAAACTATATTATAAGGTTATAAAAATCATTAATAATAAAATAAAAAAACAAGTTCAAACACTAGGAACCCTTTAACTTTTCCACGGAACCCTAGGGTTCCACGAAACACCATATGGCAACCATAAATATAGGGTATTCCAATGATTACACCCCTTATTTCAAGCGAATCTCATTGAGGTAAACCAGCGCGCCGCTGCTGATAGAGCGGTTTCTTAAATAAAGACCTTTTAAAATAAACCGTGCAGAAATCTGAATGAAATAAATAAATAAAAAAGAAAGACATTCTCACGTAATCAACAAAGTAAAAGAAATTAAATGTCAAACTAAAATATCTCGCCCAGCAGTCTGGTAAAACCAGGCTATTGTATTACTTACGACCGTTAGCGGTAACCTTCACGAATTCTAGAAGCTTCTACAATAGTTCGTTCACAGGTATTGCCACCTTTACTTGTTCTTACCTTAAATTAATCTCGCTTTTCTTTGAATTTATTCCTTTCTATCCTCATACAAGGATTTCCTGTTTCATACCCCATTTCAGCGTAGGTTGATGATTGTCTGAGAAAAGGTATGAAGGGGGGGAGGCATCATGCCAAATTTTTTTTGTTTGTTCCTAAACGCGTCGAGTCGTAATAGTATTATGTTTTATGACGCAATGAAAGTGTTTGTTGCATCTTTCCTTAATTAACCCTAAATGCTCATGCAGTATTCAGGGTACGTAGCCAAATTATTCAACAAAAAATAAGCACCTTTTCAGCAACACTTTTCAAGCACTCAAAAATATTTTTAAACACTTCACAAAATATCATAGTTAGGGAAGGTTGGAAAGTGTCTGACAATTGACGGTTTCTGGTTTTAACCGTCGTGTCTAAAAAAAACAAAAAAACCCCAAACTTTTGTCATTGTTTTTGACAAATTGAATTACGTAAAACGAATGGCGTTTTCATACGCTAAGGAATGACAATACGCCGAAATAGATTGGGGTTGAATTAATTGTGAAATTGAATAGAACAATATGAACTGTGTCTTTTTGCATGATTCATAGCATGGTAAAGAAAAATTTCATTTTGGAAAAGGGAAAATTAAGCACTTTTTAGAAGCACCCAATAGAAAAAGCACCTTTAAGCACTATTTAAAAACGCTACGCACCCTGATACAGGCATTTCAGAAGTACAGTGAGCCAAGAAGAAAAAGAGACAGAGAAAATAAGGAATAAATCCCCCACCCCTAAAAATCAATCTTAAACTATGAAAATTTAAAAGTACATTTTTGAAAAGTTATTACTCAGGAGCTATTCGCCCTCCGATTTAGTTAAAATTGTTTACTTTTTTTCATTTTGAAGTAATTTTCTATGTAAATTATGCATAGTATAAATCCTAATAGTTTGATCAGGAGAGCGGTCCAAAGTCTGAACCGCTTAATGTTAATTTTACTTTTTGCGTATTTCGTCAAATCTCGAGAACTTTTTAAACGAATTGAAAATTTTTTGCCTTCAATCATAAAATTCATTTATTAAAACATAATTCAATGCACAATATAATTTTTAATTAATATTTATCATTTTATTTAACGGTAGTTGGAAAAATGTTGAATTGTAAGGTATCCAATTTTTACATCATTTTAAAGAATGTAATCTTACAAATAATAATACAAAATCTAAGTGAAATCGGTTGAATACTTCCTGAGAAATCGAAATTTTAAAAATACTGAAAAATCGAATTTTAAAGATTCGTCTGAATTAACAACAGTAAAATATCCTTTTTGACCATTTTTATGTAGTTTATCATTGTTTAAAATTATATAGAAATTCACATACTTCAGAATTAAAAATTTTTCCGACTATTACTAAATAAAATAATGAAAAAATAATCACTTTTTCAGGAAAAATTATCTTTGGATCAAATACATTTCATAGTTGTATGCCGAATTGTTTCGATTCGCTTGAATTTTTTTTAACTTTAAAATGTATATTAATATTTTTTGCTTTTTTTCATTTTTATCATTTTATAAACAAGTTTCTATATTTTCTAAAGTATATTTTCCTTCAACTACTAAGTATTAAAACAAATAGTTATACTAAAATAAAATCTTCGCTGCTGAAATGTATTGAACTTGAGTAAACGATAATGTCTTTGTTAGCTTACACTTTTCTGTCATAAATCATTTGATTTTCTTTGGAGTGACGCACGCTTTACAAAGGACGATACGACGCACATCTTGCTTTATTTCTTTCTGCGGATCACAACTAGGCATGATTCACACTTTTGTTATATTATATATATTACGCAGAAATTTATTGAAATTGATTTCTAGTAAATATTTAAGTAGTTCTCTGTAAATTTGAGTAAAAAAAATTTCCGAATTAATCAATAAAAAAAACTGGATTCGATACATAAAAAATATCACAATCTATCAATTAAAAAAAACAGGATTTGATAGACAAAAATTTCGGTACTTATCAATAAAAAACAGGATTTGATAGATTTATCAATAAAAAAAACGAGTTTTACAGATAAAACTATCTAAATTTATCAATAAAAACAGCATTTTATCGATAAAAAATGTCTGAATTTATGAATTAAAAAAAATAGCATTCGATAGATAGTTCTTTTTTTTTTCTTTTTTTTTGACGTACTNCCTGAGACTGGGTATTTTTTTTTTTTTTTTGAAAAAAAAATCAAACGGAAATTTTATTTATTTTTTAAATTATCAGAATAGAACAAATAGAATTTAAGCTAATCAGAATTTGAGCTAGGGCAGGAATTAAGCAGGTTTAAATTTGAATTAAATTTTCTAAACATATTAATAAGAATAAATATTATTTTTTTAATTAAAATACTAATAGTGAATCATTAATGACTATAAGAAAGATAGTAATTGATGATTTATCATTTTTATCACCTTAAGTTTGGACAGGAATTATAATTACGAAATGAATAAATTAAAATTGATAAAAAAAGTAAAGTAAAAAAAGATTTATACCCTAACCATCTTTTGACCTAATAATTGAAGTTTTACGTCACAAAGTTTCAATCTTTAATGGATTTAGCAAAAGGAACCCATTTAAGATATGCTCATTAATCATTCATTTCGATAGTTAAAGCTTTGAAATGAGACTTTTTCAAAGTTAATAGTTCCTGCGCAAAATAAATGTTTTAAAATAGTTTTATTTTAAATTTTTGAAATAACAGTAATCGTGGTTTTTAAATATAGCGTTCAATTTTTTTTTCGATCATCATTAAATTAATTAGCGCAAATTATAAATAATTTATAATTGCATAGCATTAACATTGCATACGATTATTATTGCATTTTAGGATTAATTGTGGGCCGCACTTCTTTGATTAGCGCAATCTCTTCAGAGCTATGGTGAAATGCGTGAAAAGTAAAATTAACATTAAGGACGTTGAGAACGAAGTATATAAAAAAACATGCAATAACTGTTCTTTACAGGTTGCATGGAAGGTTTTTGCCTTATCCGAGTATACAGTACCGGACCAAATTATCAGACGCACTATAAGAATTTATGTAAAATCTTAATGTTCAGGTGATACTATACAGCATTGTTTTTACGCTACTGAAACCGGTTTGCACTTGCTTACGCTCGTGTATCAATTGGTTAAATTAGAAGATATATTATATAAATATAAAATATTTATTATATCAGGTATTATATTAGTACATTATAATAATTAGACCAAATTATTGGACGCATTGTAGTGTGTATTAATAATTGCATGTTTTGCACGAGTTTATAGGCAATACTTTTATATTTAAACATACATGTATCGGGCTTTTATTAAGGAGATTTTTTATGTACTTCCGATTTGTATTTATTTTTAACGTATTGCATGACAAATGTTAACTACTTGATACACGAACGTAAACAAGTACAAACCGGTTTCATCCAAGTAAAAACAATAAAGATGTAGAGTATCACATGATAATTAAGATTTTATCTAGAATCTTACAGTGCGTCTAATAATTTGGCCAGGGACTGTAGTTAGAGGGATACCTTGGCGTCCAATGAAACTTTGCAGTGACATAAATATTTTGATTTCGAGCAATCCCTCAAACTTACATAGCATACTCTAAAGAAAAGACGTTTTTACAAAGGAAGTCCAATTTTCATGACAGCTGCTTAACATATTGTTTGAACAAATTAATTGCATCATTCTAAAAGTTATTCTCTCAAAACAGAAAGAGTGCAGCTTTGTACATGTGAAATTAAATTTCATAAAGACGACTTTCTTAAAATTTGTTACACTCGAGAGCGCTTAAATTTTGCTCTGAAACGCTCTCTGATTCTAATTTTTTATTTTGCCATTTAAAATTACAATCTTTAAAAATGCAACAACAAAAAAATTTGTATACCTTATAATTCAAAAATTTTCAAACTTTTATTAAAAATAGCAATAAAAAAAAATAATTATAAAAAATTATTTTCGTGGAATTATCTTTGGATAAATGAATCACATGTGCCAAAATGTTTTGATTCGATTAAAAAATTAACGAGAACTGACGAAATACGGAAAAGGTAAAATTCCAAACTTTGAACTGTGCCAAAATATATGGGATCCTATTTTTCCAGATTACGGCTACCCCCTCTTCAAATTTTAAGAGTAAAAAAAAAGTCTTTTCATTCAGAGAGAACGTTTTTGTGTTCGATTTCGTAACTTAGAAATATCGTCTGCATTAGTTAATTAGTGATTACGATTGAGTGTTCATACATGAAAAAATTCCGATCATTAAATCAAAAGTTATTCAATGTGTTTTTTTTTTTTTTTTTTTTTGCTCATTGTACATTTTTAGCGTACTATAATTTATATTCATAGAAGATTTCTATTGCAATTGAGGAGAAAAAACAAAAACCTTCAGTGTTCTTTTTCACCCATGATTATTTTTCCTTTGAATGGTTAAGGCGCCGTATACCATATCCAAGTGAAGTAAACAAACCAACATCTTCCAAATACCAGACCGACAGAATTATAAAAGAAAACGGGATGTAATGATAAACATAATATTTTATTTATTTTTTGGAAAAGTGCCATATTTTAGCCCAAAACTATTTCAAGTTCACACTCGGAGAAAAAGAACGTTTCTCTTTTTCTCGGGGAAAAAATAAGATCCAGTCATGCTTACGAGAAATCGAACTTTTTTTAAAAAAAAGGCACCAGTTATAATGTTGAGAATAAATAATATATTTCCGTATCGTGATCTGTCGCGCTAACTACAATCGCCAAGGTGCCAAATAGATTAAAAATTTGCAATTTTTTAAAAAAAAAAAAAACATGCCGATGTTTGCCTGGGGGTGGTTACGATTTATACCTTTCGAGTTGATCCCTTTCTGTAATGTTTTTTTTTTTTAAATTTTTTTTTTTAGTTTCTCTTGCGCGCCACTGCCCGAAAGTTTCCAAGACTTGGCGATTATTCTGCCACAGATCACGATACGGAAATCCCCTAAATAATTTCGGTACGGTACTTATTGAACCATGAAGCGAAATTTACGCACGCATAACGAAAGATTCTGCTTTACGCACGTTACAGACTACGTAATATGACACAAAGGCGTATCAAGTACGATAATATCTCAATCATTATCGACACTATCACATACCGAAATGATAATATTGTGAATATAACGAGGCACACAATAATATAGTATTCGATGACGATAACCATCAAACACCATATTATTGTGACGTATAAATGAAAATATTGACCGATGTAAAAGCAGTATAAAATTGATAAATTGGAAGAATAGTATGATATACATTGTTAAATAGTGATATTTTTTGACGATGCTTTGTGATATTAAAATTTGTATACATATTGATGGTTATAGGTTATAGTGATCTATGTTTATGTGCGTTGGCGGCATACCGGAAAAGCAGTCGCCAATACGTAATCGATAAATACCCCATTTAAGCACGAATCATGTTAAAATATTGAAATACAGATGTTTACTTCAAGCTATATGGTTTAATGCATCCATGGTATGATGGTACATGGAGCTTTCCAATTCATATTCTTATCCTAGAATCTAGAAATAAATCACAATAGCATAGCAAATTTGAATTAAATAAGGTCCTTAGCACTATTATAGCATCTATTACCAGGGATCTGTTAAGAAGAGATTTGGGTCCGTTAACGGACCTTTCACAAAATATTTTTTCATTAAAACGGACCCTTCACAAAATAATTTATCTTTTAATGGGACCCTTTACAAATTTCTTCATCTTAACTTTTGTTTTTTCTATCGAATAAACCCTTCTCGGGGGAGAAAAAAAGAAAGACGGTTCGAAACGAACTAAGTTTTCCAAGTTTCCCTAAGTTTAAATTCCAAATGTAGTATTCTAAATATTTCAATATTTACAAACATCGTGTCTTCATTCTTATTGATATTAAATGATAATTTTTTTTGTAAATAAATAATTGATCGATTTATATTTACTCATGAAATTAATTAATAGTATATTACGTAAATAAAAATTAATTTCTGGCAAATTTTTAAATAAAATATTATAAATTTAAAAATTGTTTAAATTTACTTAATGCGTAACACATTAACAGTGATACATAACTAAGTTGTGTTATTTAAAATACGTCAATTGAAATTATTAAAAATGCGAGTGATTTTGTTTCCATTATTCGTCCGAAATGAATATTCTGTGTTGAGCAGTATACGCTAAATACAAAATATTTGTATGTTGCATCTCTAATTTAGTAGCAGCAATTGTTGAGCAGAATCTTGTATCTATTCACAATTTAAAAACTTCTTGAAAAGGTTTTTAGCAATTTTTGCAATAACAGGACCCTATTTGCACAAATTCACAAAAGCAGGACCCTGGTTGAAAGAATGTGACTTAACGCTATTCACAAATTATGAGTAGTTTTTTCACAATTTTACAAAAACAAGGATCTTTCACAAAATGTCTGGAAAGATCCCTGATTACTAGCAACAGAAATATAATTTTAAAATGGCATATGAGGAGTAGAAAAGAAGAAGAAAAAAAAACTCACTGCAGACATATCCTTTAATACTCCATAACTTGCACTTGATAAAAAAAATCCCTTTTGAATAAGAACCTCATTTTTCTATGCCTCATTAGGAATGCTCGATATGTTCTTTAAGCATCGCGATTTAGAATGAAATCGAACTGATTGAGTTGAGGCGGTGTCTCACATATGATGTAGCCGCGTGAATGTGATCTCATATTTTGAAAAAGGAAGGGAAACAAAAAAATAAATAAAAACTCAGGAGAAGGATACGCAATATCTCCAACACGAGTGCAGCGGATGACATAAATATTTCATTACATCATACTTTTCTGAACAACAGCAGGGGTATTCCTGAGTTTGCACAGCTGGTAGACCGGTTTCACAAAACTTTTTTTTCCCTTAAAACTTGTCAGATGAATTATAATTAACCTCTCTCGAGTTGTAATTAACTACTTATTATGAGTTACGAAGGCGAAATATTTGTGTGACAATGAAATAAATCATCCTAAAGAAAGAGAAAGAAAAAAAAACCCTATCATGATCGGTTTCTCATACTTTTACACGATCGTTAGATTTCATTCCTTCTTGAAATGTAGAACAATGAAATGTTTTGTAAAAATTTCCATTGAACATGTGGATATTCTGATGAACCTTTCAAAAGTGGAAATACCGTCGAAATTAAACGTTCAATAGAAATTTCGTCAAAAAATGAAGAAATTTTCATCGTTTTCCCGTTTGGAAATTTCTTTAAAGAATCCACTTTTCTAGGATTCTTTCATCTAAGAATCTACTATTTAATAAAAATTTCATGAAAGAATCCATTTTCCAAGGAACATTTCATCTAAGAATACACTATTTAATGGAAATTTCATCAAAGAACTCACTTTTCAGGAGACATTTCATCTAAGAATCTACTATTTAATAAAAATTACATAGAAGAATTCATTTGTTCATGAAAAATTTCTTGAAAGGGTAAACTGCTCATGGGAAATTTCATCAAGCAATAAACTGTTCATGGGATATTTTACCAAATTCCTGTACAGTTTGTCGACAGGAAGAACTCCCCTCGCTACGAAGTCGAAGGTAGTTGGCCTGCTATGGAAACAAGAAATAGCGCATTTCAAAGAGGGGAGCTTCTTTCAACCCTGATCCCCTTTCTCTCGCCGACCTAAGCCAAAACCTGTCTTAAATAATGACTCACTTGAAATAGTACAAACTCGTAACCATAGTCACCGCCACTATTCCAGACGAATGGTCAGGGGAGTTCATTTAATTAGACAAACTATACGTTACTTGGCAGTTTAAAAGCGGTTTGTTAAACTTCTTTGTTAGTATCTGTCGATACCAGGCTTTTGATCATGGCGGGAACATTGACTGAGAAAACATCTTGCTTTAAACAACGTGTGAAATGTGTTTAAGTTAGCATCAGGACACTACAATTAGACGGTCCAAGATTCCCAAATACGGTGGTCCAATATACATACAATATAAATAGCATAATAGATAAATACAAAAAGGACAAAAAGACAAAGAGAAAAAAACGAAGAAAATTAAGAAAAACAATAAATTTTATTTACTGCGCATAAGCTGCAGGTAAATAGAACTCATAAAATAAGTTCAAAATGTAGAGAAAACATGGACCAATTACGGAACAATGAAAAAAGGGAAAAGGAAAAATAATAATAAAAATAATTTAAAAAAATTCAGAAAAAAGGAGAAAAAATTAATGCAAATCCGGAAAATCAAAGATATAATCTTTTCATCAGCTCACACGATTATATCAACAAAACGGAGTGCTTTCTAATATTGTATCAATATGGCCAAAGCAAAATATGTCAATACATTAGTGTGAGGAGCACTCAAAAAAATGTTTCGAATAACGTTCTAATGTTTTAAATAACATCTATTTAAATATCATTTTTAATCAAATGAATAGAATTAAAAGAATATGTAGCAATGTTTATTTATCCGAAAAACAAATAGACAAACTCTTTCAAAATTTGATAAAAAAAACAATGGATACCCAACTAAAGTAATTAAATTCTATATTAAATCATTGAGTTAATTGTATATTATTGTAATAACTTCTATAATTTATATAATTTTTACCATGTGCAAATCCATAGCTAAAATTATGTGCAAAACAGGCAAGTCATGTTCCTTTCTCTTTTCTATTCTATTTTATTTTTTTCTTAAATAAAAGTTAATTTTCTAAAATTATTAATTGTCAACTTCTTTAAATTATCCAGTATAATATTACCATGCGCACATCCATTTTCGGGCCCATCCTTGGTAACTAACAAAGCAAACGCACTTCAGTGCTGCAGTAAGAACGCACTACAAATCAAAACTCCTATATTTACGCTTTTACCTCAATTTGCTCTACTGTTTTCATATTTTGTAATCTGGCAATTTCGTTACGAAAATATCTTAAATCATTCTTAAAAAATTTCCCGTTCATGTAAGTTGATTTAAATTCGCTGCTCGCTTTATAGATTTTGTTTTATGTTTTATTCTGTTTTTTCCTTATATTTTATTTTCTGTTTTTACGTGTTATTTTTACTTATTGTGTCCTATTTTATTTGTCGTAAATTTTTTGTAAAATTTTTGTGAGTGCTCCTCACGCTATTGAAGTGATATATTTTGCTTCGGCTATATTGATACAGTATTAAAAAGCACTTTTTTTTGCTGATATAACCGTGCGAGCTGATGAAAAGATTATATTTTTTATTTTCCGGATTTTCATTAATTTGTTTTCCTTTTTTCGGAATTTGTTTTTTCGGATTTTTTTTAAAATTATTTTTCTTTTTCATTGAATATATATATATATATATATATANGAAAAATCTCCCGATCTTTTATGGTGGCTGTATGGTCTTATGAAATCAAGAAAACTAATGTAATGTTGTAATGTATATGGTCTTATGAAATCAAGAAAACTAATGTAATCAATCTTAAAAACTAAAAATTGGAAAACACTAGCAAAAAAAAAAAGGTTAGCCCGGAAAAAAACTTCTTGAGAAGGCCAAGGCCCACCCTTTGCTGTAGAGCCATTGATGATGATGATGATGATGAATGTAATCAAGAAAGAGTTCTTTGTCAAAAACTAGTTATTTTATCATGAACTATCTTTGAAAATTATTTAAAATTTTTTTAATGTATATAGTGCTTAAAAATATTTTTAAGTGCTTAAAAAGTACTTAAAAGGTGCTTATTTTTTGTTTAAACAGTTGGCTACCCACCCTGGAAAGTCTATTTGCAGATGTCAAGAAATGAATGAAATTTAGATTGACCTGCAATACAGAATTGAGTGTAGCTAGTTGAAAAGGAAGTCGAAATTTCAATCGCAATAATTCACTCTCACAAAAGCTAGTTTTAAAAAAAATTGGAGGTGAGATTTCTTCTTTACGATAAAGAGTAGTCGAGAGTTTCTTAATATTTCATCAATTTTGTTCTATAAATTTACTTTATGGGCTTAAATAATAAAAGATGGCACTTCTTTTGAACGTCCAATCATTTTTAAAATTTAAAAAAAGGAAAAAAGAAGCTAGAGTTCGAGAATTGAATAGCGTTCCGTACCATCTGCAAAAATAAGAGAACGGAAGAAGAAAAAAAAATTTTTTTTTTTCGTTTCGAAACAAGTATTTACTTTCAAAGAAAAATATTTTATTCAGAATGCGATTTATAACACTCTCGGTGCTTCTTTCTGTGTAAATAGACTCATAAAAGTAAATCGAAACCCAGTCGAATCTTAAAAGTAGAAAAAAAGAAGAAAGAAGAAAAATAAATAATGCAAAAGCCATCACAGCGAGAAATATTTCAAGTTAGATATAAGTACGGCAAAAATAAAAATTAAGGTTCACTTTTAAAATTATTTTTATTTTCTGTATGCTTGTCTGTTAGGACAAACGCTTTCCGTTACGTTAACAAACGTCAAGGAAGGTAGGAAAAATCATTTTTGCTAAAACTAGTTTAAAAGCTTCGTGATTTCTTTTTCTATGGTTAGAAGGTAATTTGTTTTCAATTAAAGTCCCTGGGTAAATTATTAGACGCACTGTAAGATTCTATGTAAAATCTTAATTATCAGATGATATTATACAGCTTTATTGTTTTAACACGGCTGAAACCGGTTTGCACTTGCTTACGTTCGTGTGTCAATTGATTAAATTAGATGATACAGAATAAAAATTTGACGATATATTATATAAATACAGAATATTTATTATATCAATCATTATATTAGTATATTATAATAATTAGATCCAATTATTAGTAGCACTGTACTTTTTTAATAATTACATGTTTTGCACGAGTTTACATACTATACTTTACAATACATGTAATGGGTTTTTACTCAGGAGATTTTTTATATACTTCCTATTTGTATTTATTTTTAACGTATTGCGTTACAATGCTAACCAATTGATACAGGAGCGTAAGCAAGTGCAAACCGGTTTCAGTATCGTAAGAACAATACAGCTGTATGGTATTACCTGATAATTATAATTTTACATGGAATCTTATAGTGCAGGGGTGGCGAACCTCTATACACCAACGTGCCATTTTGTTCTAAAAAATTATTTAATGATGTCATACACGTGCCGTTAAATAATTTTGACTTCGTGATTATTGGGAAAGTAATAATACTAAATACTATCAACTCAAAACTCTTTATTAACATTGAAAAAAAAAACACTTTGCAATGTCTCAGTTATACGCATAATTCAACTTAAAGTAACATCAGTGTGATTTCTGTTGTTGCAGATTAGATGACAAAGTTTATGCAGAACTGTTAATTTTTTTTTTGCTAGTTATTTATTATTAGCTTGTTTTTTATGGTTATTAATTGTTTTTTAGCGTAAATTGTTAATTTTTTTATTAATTATTGTTTATTATTTTGTGTGTTTTTCGTGAATTTTAATTTAATTGTTACATATGCTTCATAGTGTAATAACAATTCATAGTGTAATAAAAAATGTGATCGGTGGCGTGCCCAAAATAATGTGTCGGGTGCCATAAATGGCACGCGTGCCATTGGTTCGCCATCCCCGTTACAGTGCTTCTAATAATATGGCCAGGGACTGTATATGTAAAAGGGAGGGAGAGCAACTAGTAGAAGTATTGTCCGGTCCAACTTTCTCGTCGCAACGCCGTTTCCATGACAGCATGAGTCACTTTCGATTCTTTTTTGTTCTCGGAGACTCAAAGGAACAAAAGTTACCGACCTATCATAATAATGAATTTACTTGCTACAAAACAAGAAGTAATTATCTAATATAATTTCCGTATTGCGGAAGTATTATTCATGGTCTAAAATTTTCGTCCTAACCTTCCAAAACATGTATTTCTTCGCAGCACTTCCTTCTTGACTAAAATAAAAAACAGCTGGTTGTCAACACAATCAATAACAAATAGAACAACCGGGGAAAAAGGCGTAAATAAATTCTGTTTTAGTAATCAATCGGATGTAAACGCCACCATGCTGTCTGACACTTGTCTCGTTACAGCCAAGGTCAATTATTATTTAAGTAATCTTCTGATTACCTTGAATATAAGACTCGCATAAACAAAATATTATAAACTGTTATTGTTCTTTTTGAAAAGGGGAATAATTTATAAGGCTTTCAAATGCACAGTTCAACCAATTGGTCCGATTTCGTTCTAATTTTGGATTTCTACATTTAAACTTTCAACCTTTAAAATAATGTAAAAATTTGTGTTCTTTACAATTCGAAATTTTATCGACTTTCTTTAAATAAAATTTTAAAAAATAACAAATAATGATTAAAGTTTTTTTTTCGTATTTTGATTAATATTTTGGGAGTCAAGAGTCCGATTCCGTAGGGAAAAAAGTATATGTTTATACGGGGGGGAAAAACGAAACGTTTTTGTGTCTGATTTCATAATTTAAAATACCTGCCCTCATTTAATAGCATACTTAAGGTTAAGAATTTGTACCATTAAGATTGAGTCCCATGTGAAAATGCGATTATTAGATCTAAAGTTTTTCAGGATGATTCGTCTTTTTTTTTATTATTATTATTTTTATTTTACGCTCTGTACAAGTGTATAGATACAAGTCTACACTGCACACAGTACATACTTATAGAATATTGCATAACTTATTAAGCACGATATGAAATATAATTACGGGTAAGTAGTAAAACAAATTGTAGGCTACATGGGTAAAAAAGGGTACATAACTACTACAAAATTATAGAAAAAAATCGATCACTAAAATCAGAAAAATTCATTTAAATATAATTTCATTGTTAATTATTAGAAAATATGTAGTAATTTATATTATTTTAAGTGTTTAAAACTACTCTTTTTTCAGTTAAAATTAATTACCAAAATTTCACTTAAAATCGATATTCATATTAAATATATTACACAATAAAGGAAAAAGAAACTAAGATAAGCTTGACAACAGAAGTCATTTGTTTGGGAAACTTTTTCTTGCAGGTGATTTCAAAAACAAACAACAAACCATAGCGCCTCCTAGCAACCGAATTTCAAAAGTAAATTCAAAGGACAATTTAGTTGTCACCCGTCGAAAGCAAACGATTCGTTCTTTGAATAATATGTCCAGCACGTACCTGGGTTTTCTTACTGGAAGATGTGCTCCCGAAACAACGTCCGAGGCACCTCACCAATTCACATGCCGTTTTCAAAAAATTCCAAAAGTTTTGTTCCGAAAGATTCAGAATGTACTTTTCTTTTGGCAAGGTCTCTTCTGAAACTAAGATGAAAATAACGCTCGAATCCCAACACAGCACGTAGAGAAAAACAGCTGTTATTTGTTTTACACCTCTAAAGGTCGTTTGATACTCCCAATTTTGAATTTTTCACCACCAGGGGGACCAATCCATGTTTTCCTGACCCACCCAATATCGTTTTGTAGTTTATTTTTGTCTTTCAATTATGCGATGCTATGATAAAAACACTTATGACTCATAAAAGTTCTTAAAAACATCCATCGGCTGAGATGATCTCATAGGCTAATAAAAATAGTTTTATAACTAGGACGAACAATGGGTTCTAGAATATTCTATTGAATTTAAATAGTTTACTTATCCCCATAAAGAACAAAATGAAATTCAGAATCGACTTGACATTCAATTCGTCTTCACTACTTCGTTCGATCAAACGTTGAGTAGAATGTAGAATTAATCTGTCATCATACTCTATGCGGATCGTTAAATTATTCAACATATTGTGAATATTATTTCTTGTTATATAACAACAATTATTCACTGTAATAAGGACTTTTTTTTTTTTTTTTGAGGTGGGCGCAAGAATAATTTTGTTTTATAATAGTTTGTTCATTAGTTAGATATGATCAATTAGACATCATTAGATATGATTAGTTAGACATCATCTTTAGTAAGTTATTGGATATAAAAGAATTAACTAAATAACTTTTAACTAAATAACAAATTACAACTATAAACTATTAATGATACTCAAGTTTTGTTTTAATGAAATCGGTTGAGTTCAAATTATATATATATAAATCAAATAATTTTTAAGATACTATATTTACATGAAAGTGATGATCAATCTTTCAAAGAAAGTTCTGTTATTTTAGAATCTCATATTTTGTATTCTTTTACTAATGATCTTTTGAATACATTTGTTATATAAACTATTTAAAATTTTTCATTAAATGAAAAAAACTTTTTAGGGTTCAAAAAAAATAGAAGAAAAGGAAAAACTTAAAAAATTTTTTTTTGAAGTTTTCGAAAATTATTAAGGCAAGGGTGGGGCCAGGTCACGCCTATGCTCATTTTATTATTATTCAGAGAGGAGGCGTACTCACGTCAGGAAAAACTTATTATTTTTTTCAAAATTTAATTTATGTAAATAATTTTCAATTAATTAGTTTCTTTTTTAACCATAAATAGAAAGAAAAAAAAGAAATATTAGTATCGACTCTCAAAGAAAAGAAATCTCGAGAAAAAATCGGTATTTCATCTTTTTCAATCCTTGAGATAAATATTTTATTTTTATTGATTGATTGAGAACTTAGTAGAAAGTACAAAGTTATAAAATAGCTGGCGTTAAAAGCCATATTAGTTAATTTTTGTATCAATGCACTTTTTGCAAAAGTTGAATTTTGAAAATAAAAGAAATCCTTATTAATGAGAGATAATAATCAGACGTTGTGGCTCAGGGGATAAAGTGTTCGCCTTCCAATGAGGTGACGCCGGGTTCGAACTCCAGAGATATCTGGCTGATTCGAATTCCGCATCCGGCACGCACCAACCAGAAAAATATCCTCAGTGGTAGATGGATCATGGGTTTGAGTCTCCTTGCTATCAAGCTAACCGTGGAAGATTTTCGTAGTTTTCCTCTCCATGTAACGCAAATGCGGGTTAGTTCCATCAAAAAATCCTCCACGAAGGGAAATTTTGCTCAATACTTGATCCAGGAGATTTCTTGTCTTCTGGATTGGGTTCAATATTGCAAGGCTACGGAGTTGAACATTGGTAGTCGTAAACCCAAAATTGGTTCGGCTGTTCAACGACGGTTATAAAATAAAATAAAATTAGAGATACTATCTCCCTGACACTTTTTAAAATATTCATTATTAATGAGGGACATATCACCAAAAAACTTTCTAAAAAAATAATTTGTAAAATACATTTAAAAAAGAACAAAAACTTTAAAATTTATATGTAATTTTTAAATAGTTTTAATAGTAGGAATTTAATAGTGTATTTGAAAATAGTACCAATCATAGGAATTTTGACTTCACTCCGTTCAAATACACAATACCTGTTATTTTTTAATGATTCTCTACATTAAAATTTATATTAAATCTGTACAATTTTATTCCATTATACGCCTTGCACATTTCTCTACCCACCTTCGCAATTTTAAATTTTAGTTTTATAGTTTCTGCGAAGAAAAACAAAGTGTAAGATAAAGCAATAAAAGTTAGAAAAATTCGCAAACAAAGCACTCAAAATCGCACTATAACTATCAAACTAAGGGGAATTTGGAAAGAAAAAAAAAATCTCAAGATAAGTTCGTTAACAAAAATGGCCTCGTCAGTACGACAAATTTCAAGTGTGTAGTTGCATTTCTGCGGTTTGCAGAGCTGCCTGCATGGTATTATTTGCTACAATTTTAACGCTTAATAAAATTCAAACTCAGTTATCTGTACATTTTTCTACACACCGTTGTAGTTTCTTTCTGAGTCATGTAGTTTCTGCTCAGAAAAACAAAATTTAACGACAAGCTGAACACAAAACCACGTCGACGGTCCTTACGATTTTTTAATGCAGAAAGATATGTTTTTCTCTCAATGACATTTTCATTCCTAATGGCGGATATTCATATTTCCTCTTCCTCAAGGAAACAAAGTGGGCATTTGTAGACGGAAGTTGAAGGCCTTATGAGAATGATGTAAAACTGAACAGTACATCATTTTCTCATAAAAACGACCTCATGCGGTCTTATATTTTATTGCTTTCATATTATTTACAATGCATTGTGTTTTTACCAACTTTGGAAAGAGTTTTTTTTCCTCCCAGTTGTTTCTATTTGCTCATTTTATCGAGCGTAAAAAATTTTATCGAATAAAAAATCAGTAGGGGAGAGTGGGGTGAATTGTAACATTTTTTACTTAACTATTTTTAACTAACAAAAAATCCAATATATTATTAGTATCTATTAATTGACAGACGAGTAAAGTGGATCAACTAGAAAAAAATAATAAATACCTTATTTTAAATGTTATTATATTAGTTATTAACAATTTTTGACAGTCGTGCACTTGTTACAATTGTCCCCACTTACGGGGTCAATTGTAACAGTTCATAAATTCAACTAAAACATAGTTAATTATACATATTATCATAGTTGTGATATATTTTTTTATTGATCAAAATAGTAGTGATATTTTAGGAGTAAAAATAATAATGAGCAGAGACCTAAAGGGTTAAACTTTTAACTTTAAGGGGTTAAAAATTTTAATTTATGCTGTGAAAGGTGACAAATAAAATAATGCACATGCAACATAATATAAATGATATAGGAAACTATTGGTGGTTCTTAAAGAGTTAAGTAATGGTTTGTAAACATAAGATTATTTATTTTCAGCTGTTACAATCGTCCCTTTACTTATTGTTACAATCGTCCCCAAGACGCCATTTCAGCTTCATTTGTTAAAAACAATGCTAGTTAATTAACAAAATAAATTTTTTTTTATTGAAATGTTAATTAAGGTGTCCACTTACATATTCGGTTAATAATTTTTATTTGTTTAAACAAAATTACTTTGTTACAATATAATATTCTAATACCAAAAAAAGTACTTACGTAGCGTGAAAATATCTTTTGTGATGTAACTCTTTCAAAAGTACATAAAAATGGTTGCCAGCAGGGGTGTACATGTAGATTTATTAAATACACCTTATGTGCCACCTAGGAACCAAATCTAGAACCCGACACTCGAAATTTTTGCTCTGTTACAATCGTACCCTGTTACAATTGATCCCACTCTCCCCTACCTTTTTTTTTTCTTCATTTCCAGAGGATATCACATGTTACAAATATTATTCTGTTTCTATTATTATCTTATTTATTTTTATAATTATTATTATAAGTATTATAAAAATTATTTCTATAATTAGTGTAAATATTATTATAATTAGTATTTTATTTTATTTTATAACAGCCGACCCAATTTTTTGGGTTTATGACTACTAATGTTCAACGCCGTAGCCTCGTAATTTTGAACCCAATCCAGAAGACAAAGGAAGTCCTGGATCAAGTATTAGGAGAAATTTGCCTTTGTGGAGGACTTTTTGATGGAACTAACTCGCATTTGAGTCACATGGAGAGGAAGACCACGAGAACCTCAAAACGGTTAGCCTGGCGGCAAAGGGACTCTAACCCATGATCCGTCTACTACTAAGGATATTTTACGTCAGTACTGTGGACGATGCAAGCTTGATGCGGTTTCGTTTCGACCAGCCATCGCTGGAGATTCGAACCCGGTTCACCTCATTGGAAGGCGAATGCTCTATCCATCGAGGATCTTATAGTTAGTATTATAATTATTGTAATTATTATATTTCTTAATTATTTATCTTTGCTTCTTGATGTCAGGTAAACGCATCTAAAATTATCGTATATGGCATATGGGGGAAACTTTTATTGAATTAGCATTTTGAAAGCTACTTGAAATATATGTGTTTGTTTTGTTTTTTGTTACGCTTTTGAAATGTGTCCGAGAAACTAAATAATGTTAAGTCTAGAAAGAAACTAAATAATGTTATAGAAACCTTTAAAAAGTAGAAATAACCGCCAACTTCAAAAACACAAAATATATTATTAATTACACGTTAATTAACATTGTAACTTATGTGGAGAAACTTCGCTCAATTTTAACACGCCATTTCTCTTAAAAACGATCAGCTGACGTCGACGTCATAGGTCACATGTGTGGGTATTGTGATCTTCTTCTTGAAGTGCAAGTACCCAATTAATAAAGATGGTCTTTTCTTAAAATGGCTAAACAATTATCGGTAAGTACCGGTCTTAATTGCTACTGTTACGAAGTAAAAAAACTTATATACATAGCTCAATATGTTTATAACTTTTACAGTAAGTGTTAAGAAAAAGTATCCAATTTTTTAAAAATAAATTTTCCTATTTTTCCTGTATATCCGCGAAAAATTACGGCATTTTCATTAGCCGTTTCATTTTTCGTGAAAAAGAAAGTGGCTGATGATTTCGCCCGATCACCAAAACAACCCTTTCATTGTTTTGGTAATTGAAATGAATCTTCACCATTTTTTTTTGTTTTTTGTACGACATAAATTACATTCAAGATCAAGATATAAAATGGCAATCAAGTGTGCACCTTTGCTTTGTTCTGCAGTAAATGGACTGTCACGTAAGCACAATAGACGGCAGCTTGAGTCGCAAATTCCATTCTCCAATGAATCGCATTTAAAACAGCGTGTGATTTAAATTTCTGGTGAAGATGCCAAGATCATTTTCTCTGATATCCCCTCCACGACAAGCATGTTAAAGAGCATTCCTTTCTTTGATTAAAGCTATAAATATAATCTCATTGTCGCTGATTTCTCTCAATTTTATATAAGCTACGGCCAAATTATGTCATGGAGTGAAGTCTGCTTCAACAGTCGAAAGATTAATGTGGCAGAATATGAGCTATAGCCACACGACTCCAATATAGATAATTATGTAATGGTATGGGCAAAGTATATACACTGTACATATTACATAATGGTACATATATATATATGTTTCCGCGAATAACCGAAATCAAGCGAATGTCGATTTTCACTGGGGAATGTCAACAATCACATAGTCGCTTTGGTGAATGCCCGAAATATTTGTTATACCCGATTTGATGTTAATTTATTCGTGGATATTATCATATTTATTCGATATTTTAATATCGCTGAAGAAAGATGAGGAGAAACATCAGTGTTTGAAGTATCGGGCAAATATATACAGGGCAGTGACACTTGACTAGACTTAGTATATATTTCGAACATTTACCATAGCGACTATGTGATTGTCAACAACCATCAATTTCGGTCATTCACAGTTACACCGTATGTACACTCTATAACAAAAAAATCGACGCACCAAGAAGCAATCATCCGATTGCTTTGAAATTTCGTATGCATGAATGTTTTGAACAGATATGGCTGGAATGATGCCTACTGGGGACGTCTAGTCTTTAGCGACGAATCCCCGCTTCCAACTGTGTCCTGAAGATCATCGAAGACGTGTTAGGAGACACACAGGGCAGAGGGGGGATCCTGCCTTCACTATTACACGCTACACCGGCCCTCAAAAAGGCGTTATGGTCTGGGGTGCCATTTCCTTTGACAGCTGGACCTCTTTGGTCGTCATTAGAGGTACACTTACTGCACAGCGGCACGTCGACGACATCCTAAGACCTGTTTTACTACAGTTCCTTTTGCAGCGCCCTGGGCTGATTTTTCAGCAGGACAATGCCAGACCACCTACGGAACGTGTTGCTATGAACTAACTGCAAGCTTGTCAAACTCTTCCTGGGCCTGCCAGATCACCAGATCTCTTCCCATCGAGCATGTCTGGGATATGATGGGAAGGCGATTGCATCTGGCACGGAATGTTGATGACCTCGTTCGACAATTGGATCGAATTTGACAGGGAATACCGCAAGAGACCATCCGGGAGCTTTATCGGTCTATGCCACGCCGTGTGGCAGCTTGTATCCAGGCTAGAGGCGGGTCAACACCTTATTGAACTTGTTACTGTAACTCTGCAATAAATTATTCAATTGTTCTGAAATTTTAATCATTTACTATTCTGTACATTGTCTTCCTATCCACCAATTTTCGTTTCAATCGGACAACTCCTTCTTGGTGCGTCGATTTTTTTGTTATAGAGTGTATA
>NC_092205.1:96456214-96462388 GCF_043381705.1 Parasteatoda tepidariorum
TTATACAAAACTTTTAAAGACGTTCCTTACTTATTATTATTTTTTGTTATTTAATCGTTAATTGTTAATCGTCCGTCCTTATGTAAATTTAATCTTCAATATATATGTTTTTGTTTAAGAACGTGTCTTTTATTTAAGACGACCACTCATGCCGTCCCCACACACACACACACACACATATATATATATATATATATATATATATTCCTAGTGTGGACAAAAACACTCATAAGTGCTAGGACGAATTTTTTTAGATGTGGATCAATAATTTCTTCAACAAGTGCAGCTTCCAAGAAATTTCAGAACAATAAGAAAAGTGGGTGAAAATCTATTTCGAAGTGCCCCTGGGTGTAAATTGGCAATTGTATGCTGCCAATTGTGTATACTACACACCATGTGTTATTGAGTACACCGATTATTATCTTTATAAATAGAAAAAGACATCTCGAGGTTTCGTGATTTCTCCACTCTTCATACTTTCCCCCTCTCCATTACTATGTTTTCGACTAACCTTGAATTTACCCATGCTAGTATTTTCCAACTTCTTATGAAGCATCTGCAATGGTAAAATAGCGGAGGGTCAGGACACGGCACCGGTCTTCTCTCCAGATGACGTATTCGAGCGTTGCGATCTCGAATTAATATCAGCATTACGGTCTTTAAGACAGGTGAAATATTTACAAGGGAAAAAGCTACTTTATTCTTACATTTATTCAAAATCTTAGCAATCCGGATAATTGGTTTTCGGATTAGGTAAAGCAATTTTCTATAGGTGGAATCAATAATATTAGAAGGAAAGTCATGGGGATATAGCGATAGTTAAAGCAACTTCTTCATCGAGGAGCTATATTTATTTAAACTAATTTAAGAAGCACGATAAAAAAAAAAACAGTGCCGTTCCACCTATAGAATCTTGAAAACTTCATCCTTATTTCATAAGTTATTCAGAGTGTTTTCCTCCCTCGGAGAGATATTTCCGTATCGTGATCTGTGACAGAATAATCGGCAAGTCTTGGCATATTCCGGGGAACAACCTGCAAGAAACTTAAAAAAAAAAAAAAAAAAAATCACAGAAGGGGACCCACTTGAAGGGTATTATTCGCAACCACTCACGGGCAATTTTTTTTAAAAAAATAATATTTGCAAGTTTGAAATCTACATATTTGGCATCTTGGCGATTGTAGTTGGAATATGAAAGAAAATCACATTAGTATAACCTGTCATTTATAGTTAAATAATAAATTTCGTAAAGAATAATTTCTTCTGTCCAAACAAATAAATTTATTTTAAGCAAAAATATGACGTTGATTGATAAACTTGTAGAATTTAAAAATCAAAATTATTATTTTTTTCATGACTAACAACAATTCACGTGTTTGGTAAAGAATTTTCTAGAATGTTCTTTATGTGACACAACGTAACAAAAATATTAACTTCGACTATTTTTATGTTGACTGTATCACAATTTAAACGGAAGAATAAAACTTCCAATAAAATAAAATTCAAGGTCAAAAATGAAATCAAAATGCTTCCACGCTTTTGCCTAGGGAAAAATAATAAAAAACAGACACAATAAATTTCACGGCGGTAATGTTTGTATTTGTGATGAAAGAGCTTTCACGATTCGCAAACAACACGAAACGCGTTCCTTGTTTACATGTTTGGATGCGTTCTTGAAAAAAGAATAAAAAAGTGAAGGATATACGTGTTAAAAATCTTAATCCTTTAACAAAAACATTATTTAATAATTATTTTTAAAATAAAAAGAAGAGTTTTAAAATCGTGTGTAAAATTTTTGATAAATGTAAATGCTTCAGAATGAATAGTTTGTAGTGAAATAAATCGAGCATACGATGAAATGTGTGTTAAGAATAAAATATTAAATATGAAGTCCAAATTTGACTAAACTATTGGGACCATATATGTATTTTTGAAGTTATACTTCTTATGCGACTTCCAACAAGGTTGCGTTAAACGTTTAACGCTAGATTTTCATTGGCCAGGAAATCAAGAGGTAGGATCCAGTTTTCCCTCCTTCATTTCNTGAGGTGAGGGGAGCTCTCTTCTAACAAAAGCTTATTTAACTTCCTCACAAGGCAATTACCCCTCTCGAGTTTTAGGAAAATGTTGCAACTAACGAACAAGCTACAATTTCTGAAATTGTTTCACAAGTTGTAGACGGTGAGGACAATGACAGTGATCCTGAGACTAATCTGTAACCCAAGTGGAAGCCTTCAATGCAATAAATGCCATGCGAAATTTTTTTACAAACCATGAGGGAGCTAAGGAATATTTTGAGAAGTTGCAAAATCCGGAAAGCATTGTTCGAAAAATGAAACCAAAAACGAGTCAGACTTGCATAAATGATTATTTTAAATAAGGTAAGATGTAATGTACATATGAATGCTTTGAGGAAATTTGTAAACAGCTTTATTTTGAATTAAAAAATTTAACTTTCTTTAATTCTTTACTAATTTTGTTCAAATTTATTGACTTAAATATTTAATTTATGGCAGATCATTTTCGTTTGTATTACCATTTTTAAAAAATCATAATGTGTACTTTTACGTGCTTAGTTACGAACTGCTAATGAATCGGTTAAAAGGTCACCTCGTTTATAAGGTCACTTTTGCGATGTCCTTTAGGGCAGTGTTCCCCAACCACCGGTCCGTGGATCAAATGGTACCGGGCCGAAAATATCTGTGTTCCATTAAATTTTATTTATTTGAAAAAAAGGGGCCCCCGAAGGTAGTGACATAATTTTTAAATGTTTGTAATGTATCATTGTCTCCGATTACCCCCAGATGGAACTGTCTCATTGCAAAGAAAGAAGCTCAGGGTTCTCATTGATTTAAAGTTCTAGTAAGTTAAAATGTTAAATCACTTTCTATTTATTTTTTGGTGTTACTGTATTTTATTTTGAAGGCATGTTCAAATTCAATTAAATTAAAATTAATAAATCAGAAATATAAACAATCAATTCCCCCCCCCCCGCAGAGGGCCACGGTGAAATTATCAAACGTTGACAGGGTCGCTGTGATAAAAAGGTTGGGGAACACTGTTCTATGGCACTGTTCATATTTCTCCGCCAGCTTGTAATTGACAATATGCAAATTACAAAACCTTTTCCGCTTTGATTTTGTAATTTTTGAATGGCTACAAATTGAATATGTAGTTAGCTTTTGTAAACAATTCACTAGTTTTGTCTTCTGAAATTCATCGAACAAAATAAATATGTAGTCAGCTTTCGTAGACTATTCACGAATTTTGCTTTATTAAATGCATGTATTTCAACGAACAAAATAAATAGTTATCTATCGTAGATAATTCCCGAATTTTGTCTTCCTAAATTCATCGAACAAAATTAATATGTAGTTATCTTTCGTAGACTATTCACGAGTTTTGTTTTATGAAATACACGTGTTTCATCGAACAAAATAAATATGTAGCTATCTTTCGTAGATAATTCACGAATTTTGTCTTCCTAAATACATCGAACAAAATAAATATGTAGTTAGCTTTTGTACACACTTCACGAGTTTTGTCTTCCTAAATTCATGCATTTCACCGAAACTGCAAAAAATTATGCTTACTACGAATATTCGCTACGTCGAGTTGTGCCTGCAATGAAATGTGCTCCCAACGAATTATCCCTCTGACGATTTGTCGTTGCGATGAATTGTGCCCACGATGATTTGTCTCTACAACGAATCGACGTGAAACCATCAAATCCTGCTCGATTTTATTACTGTTACAATATTAGGTTGCCGATATTTACGATTCAAAGCTTCGTCCGCACTAATTATATAACATATTTGAGGTCACACCCTCGGACCATTAAGATCGAGTCCTAGAACGTGATCATTACATCAAAAGTTACTCAGGATGGTTCGTTTATTTTTTTGCACACTGTACATTTTTGTACTTCAACTTGTGCTTTATTCACGTTTCTATGTTTTATTAAATGTAGCGCAAAAGTATACTCTATCCTTTATTTTTGGCCGGGATAGCCTGGTTGGCAGGGTGCTGGAGTCACATTCGTGAGAACAGGAGTTCGAATCCAGTCAGTAAATGCACTGGTGCACGTTAAATCTGTCGGGTCACAAAGTCGTCCATGTTCTCATAACAAATCAATACCTCTGGGGGTACTGAATTGTAGATTGATCGTTCTCTGCTTTAGGTCAAAATTACGATCTGTGGATGTATGAATGGATCCGCCCTATAAACGGGAGCGACGTATGAGTGTGGCAGAAGTCGAATTCTTGGCCATAGATGGCGCCATTGGAAAACAAGAACAATCGTACTCCTCTGCCTTAACAGGCATACGTCAACAACAGCAATATTCTTTTTTTTAACCAGATAAAGTACTTTTTTAACGATTTGCTTCAATTTCAACTCGTTTGCTTTAATTTCAATCGTCCGTCTTTTCCACACGACTTTTTTTTTTAAAATTCTTAACGTTTGAAAGAAGAATCATAGTAGAAATGTGTGTAATGGATAAAGAGAGATCGCATAAAAGAGACTGCTAAGTTACTCAATGGTTCCAGAAATACACCTAGGCAACCCTCCTCCGAGCCATTTTTTTAAAAAAACTATTTTTTCACGTGACTAATTTGTTACGCCTCGATTAAGTTCTCTTCCCTCCCTTTCTAATAATAGTGTATTCCTTGGAACAACAAACAATCGCGAATCTATGCTCGTGTAAGTTTTGGCGGGGTGGCAACAGGTTATCACATTTGTTCCATGCTTTCGCTTGTGCCAAAACCACAAAGGGGCTGGCACGTGCTTTTTTAATACTTGGTGTGGTTTCTTAACTTTTTACCTATCACGGAGACGGCGCCTTTCTTCAAGAGGTACTCTCTCTCTATCAACACGCCGTCCATTAGCTAAGTGTGGTTTTGACCTCATTAAACTTCTTTGTCAACAAGCGAAAGTGTCTTTTTTAAAATTCCTACTATTAATTCACACTCTCACACTATTAATTCACACTATCTTGTTCAAATTTTCAATCGTTAATAAAATACTTTTTTATTCATCCACTCAAGAGCAAATACATTTTTTTAATATTTGTAGTGGATGACACTTGATGTTAATACAGTTTTTGTCAAATATTAATTCATTCATTAAATAGGGAAGAGCGAAAAACAAAATGGAATTTTCTGATAGGTTAAGCGTGAGTCATTGTTTTAAATTTTACTATAAGCTATTCAGTTCTTTTTTTTTCTCCACATATTTTAAACATCACATCAGTGATCATTTCTAACTTATAGCTCTATTTGACCAAAAAAGTAGTTTGTTGCGCACATTTGAATGTTAAATTATTTTATATTCGCTGCGTCAGATAAATTCAATAAAGAACATGACGTGGTAGGTCCACGTCACCCAATGTATACTTTTATAGTTGTCTGATGCAACACGCCTTTTTTGTGCAATTCCTATTATTAGTTCACACTCTCCCTATATATATTTATATATCGTGTTCCAATTTTAATTCGTTAATTGGGTATACTATAGCCTACGTCACAGATCGTGTTATTCCTACTAAATTTAACTAGTAAACAGCATTTTCTGCGAACCTGATTTCGAGCAACAAGTAAAAGCATCAAACGAAGTGTGTTGTTTATAAGTCGCTACTCGCCAGGTTGAAATTGTATTAGTCTAGTTCCTTTGGAAATAATTTATATTGTTGTTTTACCGAAGTTTATGAATTTAGTAAGCATATTTAAAACTCAGTTTATTAATTAAATTAAAAGGTAAATGTTATTCCTACTAAATCGAAGTAGTTGTGTTTTTTTCATATTATACCCAATTAAATACTTTTTATTTATCCATTCAAGTTCACATACATTTTTTTAAAACTTGTCATGGATGACACTTCACTTGATGTGAGCATAGTTTTTTCAAATATTAATTCATTAATTGAATTTAATTAATTAATTTTAGTTTTATATGGGAGAAAGAATTGTAATTATTTAATAAAAAATAACTAAAATGAAATTCATCCTTATTGACCAAAGTAGGAATTAACTTTAGATTCTTTTTTAAATATATTACTTGTTTTTCCCAAAAGTTCCGTCTAGTTGTAATTCGCGATCGCAACGAACTATAGGGGGCGTTGTTGTATGAGACTAATACCTGCGATTTCTATGGACTAACTTTAGCTCCAAACATTTC
>NC_092205.1:96463577-96514640 GCF_043381705.1 Parasteatoda tepidariorum
GACTTCACTTTAATTCGTAATGAATTGAAGACAGAAGAAATGCATTTTACCTTAATACACACATCTGTAACAGTATCCGAAATCGGAAGTCATCAGTTGCAAGTTTGTTGATAATAGAAATTAAAAATTATTGAGGAATTTTTCTTCAAATGTTTGGCGTGTTCTGTTCCTGAAAGATTTACTAATATTCTGGACGGCAGAATTTTCTTCTAAATACTTTTCCTTAGGGAAATTTTGTTTCTTATTTGCTGCTAAAAAATGGCGTCTGATTCTGTCAATGATTTGAAACTAAATGAAAACGTGATAAATTAATGTCTGATATTTACAGGCTCCCGCTAGACGGCGTACTCGAGCGTTGCGATCGCGAACCAAGCCGCAAACACCAAAGGATTAATTTCATAAAAATCACGCAGAATTTACAAAATATGTGCTTATAGGAATTCTATGTAAACTTTTAACGATGCATAAACTATTCCGCATACTGGGACTATCAGATATCTGGTTGTTACGCAGCATTATATAACAAGTAAAATAGAAAAATTAATAAGTCCCTGTTTGAGGTGAAGAATTATCTGGGTCTTAAAACGGACAAATAATTTAAATCTTTTAAAAACTAATAAACTTTTTTTTTTAAAAAAAAAATCGCCTATTCAGTGAGATTTATATTTACCTAAATTAAAATTTTCAGAATCAATGAATAATTCTCAAATTTTTGAGAGCCTAGATAATGCAGCTTTAGAGTAACTCTTTAAAAATTAACGATATTTTAAAAAAATTATTTAAAAAAATGCTTATTTATATATTTAAAAAAAATGCTTATTCAGCAAGATTTATTGCACCTAAATTAAAATTTTCAAAATCAATAAACAATTCTCAAATTTTTGAGAGCCTAGATATTCAGTTTTAGAATAACTCTTTAACCATTAACGATATTTTAAAAAGACTTTTTGCACCTAAATTAGAATTTTCAGAATCAATGAATAATTCTCAAATTTTTATGAGCCCACACAATGCAGCTTTAGAGTAATTCTTTAAACATTAACGAAAAACATTCAAAGCAACATTCTAATTTTAAACTACATACATTATTTTACTGAAAAGAATTATCTATACTCTAAAACGTTAGAAATCGCTTAAATATTTAGAAATATATTTTTTTTAAACCGCAAGTTTCATACATCTCTAAGATGAAAATGGTCAAAATTAGTGAGCAATTCACCATATTATCAAGGCTCCAGGTCAAAAACACTTTTACCAAACTGAATAATTGTTACAAACTCAGAGCAGTTTTACAACTGGCATATGTTTCCTAAAAAAGTGTTACTACGCATGAATCATGAAAGACCAATATTTAAACTTATCTCTGAATGCTGAAAAATTATTTTTGGAACTTCTTGTAGCATTTAAGAGTACATTTAATAAAATAAAATTATGCACTGATTTACGTTTTATATATTTTTATAACCAAAAGAAAGATGAACTAAAAAATTAACTTTTTTTAGACTGTTTTTGTAATCATCTCTCTCTCTTTTTCTTTTAATTCTCTTTGGATGTTTCAATTTTTTATGAAATTCAAGAAATAGGTTTTTAAGAGCCTTAATTGGGTTCTTGCACCTCAAGCAGACGATCTCTCATATCCCACACATGTGACCTATGACGTCAGTGCCAACTAATCTTTATCAGCAAAATGGCGTATTAAAGTTGAGCTAAGTTTTTCTGCATAAATTAGAAATGTTAATTAACGATAGGTTACTTAAATACAAAGCCGTATCGCACATCGAATTTTTACATTTTTATTTTGTGTATCTGGCAACTTCGATGTTTGTTTATATTCCACATGCCTTCGTGCCTGTCTTTGTGTCAAGTCTCGAAATAAATATATTGTGAAAGAATTGGGTATAATATAGCCTACGTCACAGGTTGTGTTGTTCCTACTAAATTTAACCCATGAACGGCATTTTCTGTGAGCCTAACTTCAAACCACAAAAAAACAAGCGAAGTGTTCGATCGTTTAAATAGCTGCTCGCCAGATTTTATTGCATTATAAAGAAAAGTTATTGAAACTAAATAAACAACAACAACTAAAACAAATAACAACAACTACTAATAACAATAACTAAATAAACAACAACTAAATTCCATTCGTTTAGCATTGCGTCATATGTTGTTCCTACTAAATCGAAGTAGTTGTGTTTTTTTCATATTATACCCAATTGAACACTTCGAGAAAGAATCTTTGTGAAAAAATTAAGAATGTGTCACTTAAGAGGATTGATACCTGACAGGCTTGGCTTACTCGGAATAGAATGGAAAGAACAGCTGCTAACGTAAACAAATGCCACGTTTCAACAACCAATCAGGATCGCGATACCCACACTACGTCACTTGCAGGTATCCCATTTTTGTTTTCTTTTCAATGATGGTGGTCACCTGTTATTTCACTTCGCATTTCAGTATAAAAAAGGAATATATAGTTTTAACTTTTTTTTTTTAAAATTCTTGACAAATGAGAAAAGAGAAAGAAAATAAAAAAAGGAAGGTTTTTTTCATAGAAAATTATTTAATTGTTTCTTAAGGAAACTGCAGAGTCGATCTTTCGATTTCGTATTTATGTAAAAGGTAGACTTTAAAACATTTTGGAATTTTTTTTAATTGAGCTAATGTACTTGTAATACCTCAGACAACAAGAAAAAAAAAACAGATTTTTTAAAAAATATATTTGTTACATTTTATAATTCTACTCTATTCCATGTTCATTTTATAATTCTACTCTATTCCATGAATTTTCTATTCCATGTATTCTACAAAGGTTTATTAAAAAAGGACGTTTTGCAATTTTTTTTTTAATGATTTTGCTCTACGGCATAGTTTTTAATAACAAATTTTTGCAACAAATTTGAACTGTTTTTCTGCGAAAAAAAAAGACTATTCACAGTTACATACTTCCCTTTCCATAACCGTCGTTAGAATTACCTAATTCGGGAATCATTATCGAAAAAAAAAACTTTTTAGAAAATTTTAAAAAATATTTAAACATGATTGTTTATTATTTCTATGATCAGTTGCATCGGTAAAAACGATAAATTTGAAGGACATATCAGTTTATAAAAGTTCTAAATAAATTTTCATAATTACAAATTGAAAGATGAAGAAAATTTAAACTAAAACCCTGTTCCTGATATTATAAAAAATAATTAAAGTAAAACAAATGAAATTAAAAAAAAAGTGAAAAAAAAAAAAAAAAAAAAGAAAAAAAAAAAAAAAAAAAAAAAAAAAAAAAAAAAAAAAAAAAACGAATCGTGAAGTTTTTTTTATGGAAAAAAAATAAAAGTTTTGTAACTGAATAGATTAACTTTAAAAACTATTCGTATTTATATCCCGAAAAAAAAGGAACAAATTTAGCAATATTAATGAGGTCTTTAAGAACATTCTAAGAATTCCTCTGGATATTTGTGTGGTACAATGCCCTTCGAGAAAGATGTTCCCATTCGAATCCAAAGTTTTTACAACTTCAGCATGTTCCAGAGTCATATTCCTTTCCCCTAGAGTTGCTCCATGGTGTGTCATGACTGATTATGTTGTAAAAATTGGACTTGTTTCCTAATGGCCTCCTTTCGGAGCATCTGAGAAAAATTACTCGGAAAAAAAATATCGAAAGATTGTTACGCTTTAACCTCAACCATTTGCAGATTCTCCGATTGGGTTCAAGTGCGGAGAAAAGAAAAGAACGCGGTCACGAACTGTCATTTCGAATGTCAGGAATTCTTTTTTTAAAACTCATTATCATTGTTATTTTTCGAAATTAGCTTACCACGTAGTTTCAACTTTGTTTTGACTTCAAATCCAAAAATAAATATTTATATATTTAATATATTATAATAGATAGAACTGTCTTGCTTCGACAAATAAATTCTAATAATCAAACATGCATGCTACCACTTTTTTTTTTTAAGAACACTTTTCACTAATGGATTGAAGAAGAATTATTTTCAGGGTTGCCAGACTGCGAAATTAAAAAAATACTACATATTTTTAAGCGACATCTACAGTAGTTATTTGGTAGTTTAAATAATATTAAAAGGATAATACTATTAAAAGAAAAACACTATGAAAAAGAATACTATTAAAAGAATAAATTACCAAGGATAAAATATTAAAATCGAAAAACAATTATCTTTTGCCCTTTTGAGCACTTATACTTCAGGAAAACGCGTAGTAACAAAGATTTTAATAAGTTGTGTGTATCATAAAGGTCTCTTGTGTATCAAAAATGAATAATTACAAATTTGTAGAAAATCGAACTTAAATGAAAAAAAAAAAAAACCCATTTCATTTCATAACCTACATCGCTAGATGAAGTGACTAGCAGAAATCGAATGGTTAGCTTATTTCAAAAATTTCATTTTTACATCAAAACTAGAGCGGCTCTTATTTTCTTAGATTTAAGAATTGAAAAAAGAAAAACATAAACATGAAATTTTTTAAAAAATACCACAGCCCTATTTTTGGTGAAAAAATACTACGTATGGCAACCCTGATTTTTTTAAAAAAAATGTATTGATTTATTTTAAGTTTATTACCTCTGGTACCTTTGAAACATATCGATCAGGGGGCGTAGCCAAATTATTCAACAAAAAATAAGCACCCTTTAAGCACTCAAAAAATATTTTTAAGCACTTTAAAAAATATCATAATTAGGCAGGATTGGAAAGTTTTTGACAATTAACAGTTTTATCTTGTTTTAACCGTCAAGTAAAAAAAAAAAAAAAAAAAACTTTTGCCATTGTTTTTGGCGCTTGTCATAAATCATGAAATTTTGAATCATGTAAAACGAATGGCGTTTTCATACGATAAGGACTGACAATACTCCGAAATAGATTGGGAATGAATTAATTGTGAAAGCGTTGAATAGAACAATGTGAACTGTGTCGTTTTGCATAATTCGAAGCAAAAATCAACATAGTAAAGGAAAAATCCCATATCGAAAAAGGGAAAATTAAGCACTTTTTAAAAACACCCTATGAAAAAAGCACCTTTAATGCCTTTTTAAAAAACAAAAAGTTGAAAATAAGCACCTTTAAGCACTTTTTAAAAAATGCTACGCACCCTGTCTATGCATTTTTTTATTACGTTGTTTATCTATGTATTTTTTTTAATTGAGTTTTCCTTTTTAGCTCTACCTTATTCATAAAAATTAAATAATAAACAGACAAATGTAGATAGAACTAAACAAATGTAGGCATATACAAATTTTTTATTTTATTAAAAATACACGTACAGTATAATATTTCAAATAGTACTTACTGTATAATTCTGATACGATTGGAAAGAATTGCATTATGTTACTACCATTGATAAGTAAATTTAGACAAAAAGAGGGTTTTTGAAAAATAACACGAATTTTGCGAGGAAAAAGAAAAGGTTACAGCATTTAGCACAATGTGAAATTGTCGAAATTATTTATTTTTCTTTAAGATTGCTTCATTTGTACGTTCGTGACAGTAAAATTTTTTAATCGAAACTTTTTTTTAACCCCTTGGCAGTGTCGCCCGAATACAGTTCGGGCAACTACTACGTGCAGTATTTGTGATGCCCGAACCGACTTCAAGCTGGAAAAAATTAACGTTTCTATTTTGTGAAGCCCGAGCTGAGTTCGTTTCTACTTTAGGATAATTAATTCACTATTTTCCTAATAGATGGCATAAGTATTCACAGTTTTTCACCGATCACGACTCCGGTTGAGGGAGGGAAAATGTGGGTTTAGGGGTATACCATACTGTAAATGAATTGTAAAATTTATGTTTTAAAAATCATATTGTTGTGTTTTTATAATATATTATACTAGTTATATTATATTTAGCATCAAAATTTTGTTTAATTTGTTCTAATTGAATAAGATGTGTGTGTAATCCATTACTTTTTTATGTGTATGTAAAAATTATAAATACAGTAGTTATTGCATTTAAAATCTTATTTTTGTAATTTTCTAACTTATATAATTAGATAAGGAACAAAATTAAACAATCAAAAAAATTTTTCTTCCATTTTTGGTTCATTTTTTTGAAATATATGTCACTGTTAAGGGTTTAAAGAAAAATAGACGAGTAATACATCATTTTAATCCATAAGAATGTTGAATCTCATGAACTTTTTGTGTTTTATTTCAGTATGAATAAATATATATTAAAAAAAAGCGGTAAATAGAGAGAGTATTAAACTTTATTTACATTTGGGCCTAGAAAAGTGTACACCTTTAAACAAAAAGTTTCCTCCTCATATTCGTTTATGAAATGAAAAAACTCTACATTTTTTTCACAGATTACTATCATATCAACGTGATTTTTTTTAACTAACTATTTCGTTTTTGACAGTTCATTAAGAGGTGGATAATTTTAATCGACAAGTCCGAAAATCGGTCATCCCCACTTTTTTTTTTTCAAAATTGAAATTCTTGCATTTTTAAGTTTAACTGACGTAGTTAGAATATAAATAATTTATATTCTCCTAACTGGCATAGAATATTTTGTGCAGTGAAATCTGTATTTAGTTCGAAAACATGTCATACCCTGGAGATAACTTGTCCTCTGAGTAAACTTGGAAATGTACCGCTGGATGGCTGGCGTTGTTGCTTACAAAATTGTTCGCATAACCTAACAATTGATTATTTAGTTGTTAGTTTGCTATTTTGTTGATGCTTGTTAACACACAATAAGTGATTCAGAGTGCAGTTCTTTAGATGGTATATGCAAGAAAATAAAGAGGGATAAAAATAACTGTGAAGGAAGTGACTAGAATGTGATTCTTGATTTCAAAAGCTTGTGGTCAGAGTATTATAAGAAAAATGTGTTATCACAATGTTCCAATGGAAAAGTAGTCCCGCAGTGGACTGATCGTTAAGCAGATCACCGAAGTCAAACACCACTGGCTGCGGTCAGGGTGCGGGTGGGTGACCACTTGGATCAGCCTGCGTAGGGATCGATGAAGTATTGGTCCTCGTTGAACTACTCTACCGTTAAGTGCTCGACTTAGCGTGCGGGTCGTTGGGCTACCGAAGCATGGGGTGCAATCCTCTCTGCAGATGATCAAGACTGTGATGGCATGTCTTCGGATCATCCTCAGGGATGTTTCCCTGACCGTCGACAATAGACCATTGTGCCGCTCTAGTGCGACGTAGATGAACTACAACAACAACCGATGGAAAAGTAAAATCTAGAAATAACAGCTTCATGTGTCACATTATAGCAATTTTACATATAAAAGCACAACACCTGGCAAAGTTGAAGTATCTGCTATGATTGGTAGCGTGGGGGTGAGGAATTATCGATAATGTCAACCTTCATCTATCGAAAGGTACCAAGATTCAATCGAGTTAACATGTCTTATATAAGGAATTGATATTTAAAAATCGTAACGGTAATTACCCCACAATACTCACCCATCAGAATTTTATCAGGGATAGAATTCGATGGACAGATACATCTAGTTGCCGTATTTGCGAAAGACTGGGAGAGTTGTATTAAGTTCACCGGATTTTGAGCGCTTGTGTTGAGAGCGGTTGCTTGTGCGGTCCCTCCTGTGTTGCTATAAGAAGCTCCCGCCTCCTAGAAGGCATTCACTATTTACAGATAGAGGAGCTTTTTATTCATTTAAAGAAACATACCCAGATTTAAAAATCATTTGCAGCATTAAAACCCGGTTTTGTAAAATCTTACAAAGATTTTCTACAGAATTTTAGTTTTGGCCAATACCATGAAAACTTTCACGAAATTTACAGAGTAGTAGCCAAGTACTTCCCACTTCTAATAGGGGAACTGTTAGAGATTTTATTCACTTTGTCTGCCGTGACCTGTCATCATTTGAATGTATGAATTCATACAAATAAACATAAATATGGGTTACTGATAAACGTTTCAAAAAAGTAATCGCTTAAGAAATAATTACTAGCACTAAAGAGCTGTATCCATTTCTTGTTACACACAAGCTTTGTTCATTGTTCAAGTCCTCAAAATACAGTTTTTACCGAAGTTATATGGTATTATTGTGACGTAACTACCACTACGAATGTTAAACAACAATTCACCAGTATATAAGACATGCTAACTTGATTCAATCTTCTGGTACCTTTAGATAGACAGGGGAGATTGTGAGCCCAACTCAAAAATCCTGAAAACTTCTTGAATAAAATCATTACTGACGCAATTCAGAAAATTTATAAATTTAATTAATATTCCTTATAAATTTAAATTCAATATCCATCACATTTTAGAATCATTCTATACAGATAAAAGATTTAAAAAAAAAAAAGACAACACAGTATTCTCAAACTAGAATCTTTAATTAGAAGTCAGTACTTTATTATAATTACTTTAATTTTGGACAGAAGAATGAATATTTTCTTCATTCTTTGGAAATGCACTTCAAGTCATTTATAATTTACAACAAACATAATTCAAAATTTACAATTTTTTAAAACTCATTTAAGGTAATGACAGGACTAAAATTTCATGCTTCAGAAAGACAAAATAAAAAGACTCAAAAAGCTGGAAACTTTATTTTCAAATAAAGTAGCCTCTCATCAATTTCTCGTTAGTCTACAAGTTTAAACAAAATTAACAGTTTGTCCCCAGTAAACGTTGATCTTTGAGTTATAATTTAATTGACAGTTAAATAGGTAGTGTCTTTCAAAGCTCCTTCAAATTAAATAAAAAAGGCCATAGTTTAAGTGTCACATGCTTGAAGCAAAACTATTATGTACCATCTTGAAGTAAAGAATTATCTTAACTTTAGAGCAGACAAATAAATATTTTAAAAGTTATTAAACATATTTTTCAAAAAACGCCAATTTGGCGAGATATTTCCACCTATAGTTGAAATAAATTGGTGAGATATTTCTACCTATAGTTGAAATCAGTTTTATGAACAATGCAGCCTCTCTAAATATATATATATAAATAAATAAAAAAAGATCACAAATGCTTTGCATTTTCACAAAACTGTGGCTCTTCTTTGTATTGACAGTTTGCCCATTTTTCGAAATTTGACTAAAAAGAGACAGAACTGTGTTACAAATTCACAGCAGTTATGAAAATAGCTCCTTATTTGCAAAAAAAAAAAAAAAAAAAAAAAAAAAAANAAAAAAAAAAAAAAAAAAAAAAAAAAAAAAAAAAAAAAAAATTCATGTAACCACAACAGACCTTTCTGAGGGGAGAAATTAAGTCATTTTGGAAAACAAAATAAATCAATACAACAGGCATTAAAAACATTAAAGAAAATAGTTCATTAAATTTACTTTAATTTAGTAATATATAACATTATTCTACAAGTTGATTCGAAAATCAATTTCGATCCACTTCCTCGATTAAGGTTTTTGTTCAAATTCCTGAATGAATATTGCATCTATCTTTGGAATGAGGTACACCAATTCCTAAATTTTTTTTTTTATCTTTACTCCTTCAATAGCTATTGATAATGGATAATTAATTCTTTTGATAATGATAATTATATCAGAGTGTAGGGCATATTCTTCCTAAGTTATATCATAAAATCACTTTTTGAAAATACATTCTTAAATTAACTCAGCTCATAAATTAAAGCAGTATAAAATCAACCACAAAAATTTAAAATGAACTTAAGGAAAACATGTTTAAACAGTTACAGACTTTTTTTTACGAAAGTCTGTAACTGTTTAACCGTTAACTTTCACTAAAAAAAAAAAAAGATTTAAAATATAAGTTAAGTCATTTACATTTGAAAAAATATAATTAGAAATAATAAACCTATCATGAAATAAATTGAGAAATTATTAAATGAACACTAAGGTGAAGTTGTAGACTATTTTATTTATTTTTTACACGGTGTTCTTTTATTGATCAGTTTTTTTTTTTACTAAATATGTATAAATGAAAGGAACTAATTTGAGAAAAAATATTTAACATTAAACCAGGGAAAAAAAACTGCAAGAGGCTTAAGTTAAATGTAGCCGCATTAACCAGAGAACAGACTTAAACAGAGGCCCATTACTCAAATGTAGCCGCATTAACCAGAGAACAGACTTAAACAGAGGCCCATTACTCAAATGCAGCCGCATAAATGAGAAAACTGACTTAAAGGGAGGCAACATTAATGAGAGGCTACTGTATTAAGTAAAGTGTTTCACAACATTTGTAAAAAAATACAGCAATCTAAAGTGTTCGGCACTTGTTCCCAGTAAGTGCATATAGTGAATATCATGCAGGTGTAACACACTGACAAAAGTTGTGGAATAAACATTGACAAAAAGATGGCAATTCTAATCCAATTATTAAGCCCCCTCAAGTACAAAATTCAATTTGAATTATTCACATAACAAATGCATAGTTGACAACAAGTGAATTGAGTCATCTCGCAATAACAAAATTTCAAGAGACCTCAATTGACACAGCAAGTTCAGGGACAAAATAATAATTACAAAAATTACATTTTATGGAGAAAAAAAGTTGAATTGTTTAAATTTATAAAACATTTAACTAATAAATGCTCAGTAAACTTATACAAAAATGTTTTTCATAGGAAAAAATGTAACATATTTTTAGTTGAAAAACCCTTAATGAAATAATTTTTTTAAATATTGGGAATGGCAACAAAATTCACGAAGGTTGGAAGAGTGGAATATCATGGAAATGCAAATTTGCGATATTGCAATTAATTTATGTTTATATTTTTATTAAAAAAAAAGGGCTAACCATCATTAATACACATTTTTTTTAAAAGAAAAATACCAATAATTTGCCTACAAGATAATTTTAAAAAAGATATTATAATAAAATAGTCATTATTATTATTATTTAAATGAACATAAAAGATCACTCCATTTTAATTGTGTAAAAAAGAAGTCTTCCTGTTTAAGTTACAGTTTGTTGCAACATTAAAACTCTAAGAAATGTAAAATGGTAAGTTAAATATTTTTAAATTTAATGTGATTATTTTGCTTTTATATGACAATGCTAAGTTTTATTATTTTAAACAGATTTATTCAAAGTATTACTATATATCATGCAAAAAAGTTAACATTATAGTTGTTATTGTTTTCAATAGTTCTGTTATCTCAATTGAGTATAGGAAACCCCTATAAATTTAAAATGAATAAATGAAATTTACATATGAATTAAAAATATAATTTATACTACATTACTGCAGAAAAGTTATGAAAGCAGACACAATAAAAATGAAAAGTAGTAAAAATCTTTAATGTTTAATTTAAAGCTGTTATTTTTTATTAATTTTTGAAGTTTAAAAAAAAAGTTTTGATATTACATTTAAGCAAATGTTAAAAATTTTTGATGAGAAATTTATCTTAATATATCACTTATTTTGAAATTGGTAAATGCAAAAGCAAAAAATATTTTTGTATTATCTTTTTTTTTCTACAGAAAAAAGAAAACATTTTATTTGCTAAAATTATTAAGTTGTATAAAATTATATAACTATATTAATAATAGATTATTAATTAAAAACCTTTATAATTTCATCCTCTGCACAATTATTTTATAGTTTACTGCTAATAATAAAACAGGTTAGGATTCATAGAAAATGAGCAATATTAAAAAAACAGTCACCAATAGAAACAAAATAAACAGCTTTTTTTTCTTCTTCTTTAAAGTAAAATCTGTGATTTTTTTTTAATTATACATAGTCAGTTACATTCAACAAAATAAAAAAATGAGAATTTGGAACATTTTTATGAAATTTCTTTTTTCTTCCCTCTTGGATAAATGAATTTAAGTTTTTTTGTATGCTACAAGGTGAGCAATCATTCAACGAAAATTCTGTTAAAATTATGTGGCGTAGGGGACAAAAACACATAATGTTTGATGTAACACCATAATATATAAGTTTATGTTGCTGTATTCGCAAAAAAATATTTTTATAAGCTTTAATAACCCCAGAGGAAATTTCTACATACCTTGTACAATGCATGATATAAAGTAATAATATTTAAATTTGCATATTTTTCTACACGAAGAAAAAACGAAATACAATGTTTTTAAAGAAAGAAGAGAAATATTTTCTTATTTATTGCAGATATTTTACACACAAGACATATATAGGAATATTTTTGCAAAATAAATTAAAATATTTACACTTTTTTTTAATCTTATTTACAAATTTTTTACAAAACAATATGTAATATTTAAAAAAAAAAAACTAATGCAAAATGTGTAAAAACTGAAAAAGCAAAAAGATCATCAATGACAATCAGTAAATGGCTTTTAGTTCTTAGTAAAAGAGAATTAATAATCAAGTAGAGTATGAGGCCAGTATCAATACTGTGAATGCTAAGAAAACAACCACACATTTTATTTGCTGCCTTTTAAAAATTAAACAGGGTGGCCACAAATACTAGGAAAAAAAAATTTATTTTTTCAGAATGTTATTACATTTCCCTGATTCTTTAACTGATGGTATATATATTTGCTACTGTCAAAAATTTTTTCTTCAATTACTTAAATTATTTGAATATTACCTAGATAGTGGGTAATGTGCACAGCACATTATCCACTAAGTACTTGTTAAAGTGAAAATAAGATCTTTGCTGGAAAAACAGCAGCGTTTCTGTAAGCTATAATTAACATGATGTTATTTATGGTTCACTAACTATAAAAAAAAAAAAATAAAATAAACAGGAATAAACAGGTTAAAAATATTATTGCAATTAAAGAAAATAATAAAATGTCATTAATTTATTTTATGATTAACGAAGGTTTAAGTCAAAACTATCAGCAGATATGTTGATGGAATGAGAAAGACTAACTGTTTAACTTAAGGGTTACGGAAGCCTTTAAGGTATACATTACCTGAGTAAAATATGGAAACTCTTAATTCCTTACTTTAACTGAGCAAATAAATTTATCTGTAGATTTGCTACATAATGTATAAATTGGCAACAAATTTCGAGTTTTAGCGATAACATATATAAGTATAATTTTACATTTAATGAATTAATTATTAATAAAAAGCTAAAGCAAAGAAACATTTAGAAAAACTAACTTCTTGGATTCTATAGTTTGTGAGCTATTTTTCCACAACAATAGAGAAAAGATTTTGCAGCAATAGTAAAATACTAAATGTAACATTTCATGATAGAATATACATTTTTTCCCCTAAACAATAAGGTAAACTTCATTATATTTAATTGCATATAGAGCAACAAGTAGAGTTTGACTGCTTCAAATACAATAACAAGTTAGTTTACTCGAAAAAAATCTAGACTTGTATACAAATTGCAAAAAAAAAAGGTCAAAATTAAGAAATTGTGCAATTAGAAAAAAGATGCATGAAAAGTGAAAATAAGTAGTAACTAACTTTCCCTTTAATTTAAAAAGCCTTTTGTAATTTCCCAGGAAAAACTAAATTTGGAAAATGTTTTGTAGTGGGCATTCTTTTGACTCACTATTTTCTTATTCTGTTAAGAAAGTCACTAAAATATACCAAAACTACATTTTTCTAAATATAATTTAATATAAATAAAAATGCAAATAGATAATAGAATTTTTATCTGCACAATTTTATTCAGCTTTGACATAATTTTTAAAAAGGAATAACTGTTAAGAACTTACAGAACAATCTAATTTTCATAGAATAAAATTTAATTCAAGTAAGTTGCCAGAACTTCCTGATAAATAATAAGCCACAGATTATTTTTTTCCAATAAAGACATTTAAAGTTTACAATTGCGATCAGCAGACATCTAATTAAATTCAAAATAGAGATGAATCAGTAATAACAAACAATAAATAAAATATTTTTATTTATTTAAACATAAATATTTAGATCACCAACATTTTCTAGTCCATCATCATCACGAAAAAAAAATCATTTTTTTACAAAATATGAATACTCAGAACTACAATTCTGTTATATTTTATTTATAAGTTTGTAAGTTATTTGTAATAAGTATATTTATGTACTACATGAGCTATTTATGACGTTGAGACATAATCACAGTTGAAACAGTTCCATGAGTTGAATCTGTACTATTTATTCCCAAAGATGCCAACTTTAGTCCCGGAATTTTCCTGATAATTTTGCGCACTAATAGTAATTTGTTTGGAACCTTCTACGGGTTACAATTTTTTAAACAGCGAAACAAAATTTGCACACAAATGAATTGAGAGAAAAAATAGAACTTTAAACATCAATGTTATCAACACTGTTATAACAGCAAGTAAAAATAGAACAGTTTAAGAAACAAAAAGTATGTAAGGAAAAATTAAGTTTTGCTTCTTAACACTTTTTTGTATAAGTTATAAACAAATAATATGGTATATAAAAGAAGGGGGTTTGTTCTCAAATTTTAAAACATTAAAAAATAAGGCACAAATTGATGAAAATTAAGCAGCCATTGACGCGAAGTTTCAAAAGCCATTCCATATTTCTGCCTCCAGAATCCAAATCTGCGGAGGTAAAAAAAAACTCGGTAGTAGTTGGCATCCCAGTGTTGAACCCCCAAAAAAATAATAAATATATTTGTTTTGTGTATAAATACTAGCTAATAAATCTGCTATGCAAAAGATAAAACTTAACATCATAAGGTACACATCTAAAATAAATCCAACATTCTGTATCTATAGCTGAATCATTAGAAGAATAAAATTTATACAGCAATAAAACATTAGGGCATCAAAGACTGCAGGAAAGATAAATCATCTTTCTTTTGATAGATTATACAAATCAGCTATAGAAATCTTACTCAGGGTTGCCACTCAAATCTGTAAAAAAAAAAATTCCCAATGTTTTTCCTGTACATATTATACACAATATATTAAGAGGAAACAACAATTACTGTGCTCTTGTGTGAGCTATATTGGGCTAACTATATTTATTAGTTTTAATTGCTGGAAAAACAGCTGAACATGCTTTGAGTGGTCATCATATTTCAAATGACAAAAATAAGAAACAAAATTCCCTGTATTTTCCCAGTTTGTAAGGGGAAAAAAAAATCAAAATTCCCTGCATTTTCCCTGTTATTTCCAGGTTTTCCCCGTGGAGCAGCAACCCTGTTACTACATAAGGTTTACTAAAAAAAAAACAGAAGAAAAAATAGAACAGCATTTTAACAGTATTATATGAAAAGGCCAAATATTTAAAGCACTTTCCCATGCAAAAACATTCACTATTTGAACGTGGGCTAGAAAAAAGATGTTTTGGCTTTTGCAAGATACGGGGTTATATACACACTCAATGAACCAGTCATTTTTTGTTTGTTTGTTTCATAGTAGTACTTACTGTATACAACATTCTTTTAATATTCCTATAGGTACAATACTTAATTTTTTTTTTTTAATTCTAGAGAGAAAGATACCTCGCAGTAATATCACAGGAATATGTTAGGACATCTAGACCAATCTTGACTTTCTTTACACTTCCAGTAATCTCCTGTAAACTTGTGCACAGGGTTGCCTGTTATCGGATCAGTCTCCTTTCTGAACCAGATAGGATCGTAGGTCTCGTAAGGTCGACCTTGAGAATAAAGCAGTTTTTATTGTCAGTATACAAGCAACTCAATTATGTAATACACAGTTGTGACAAAGAGAACAAGATTTTAACAATGTGCTAAGTTTTTTTAACATAAAAAAAGAAGAAAAAAAAAGAATTAGATAAATGATGATGGTCAAATTTCTTAAGGAGTGGCAAAAAAATATGAAAATAAAGATAAAGAGCCAGCATAAATGGATAGCGTCCAGGAAATTATTTTGCCCTAACAAATCAAGCACCAAAAAAAAAAAGGAAAAAAAAAATATTTATTAAAAATATTTTAAACTGTGTATTCTATGGTCATAACAATTAATAGCAACAATAATATCAGTATTATAGATTAAAATGGCTACAATAGTTTTTTAAAATTTTTTTATTTTCTTGTAGGAAAAAATTTATTCGTAATAACAATATAAATTAAATTTATTTTAACTGCATCAATTTGGGTCATTGTTTAGTTTTTAACCAAAAAGATCTACACAAATTAAACAATTTTCATTGAACATCAACTCAATCATTGAACTTAAGTTTCTATCCTACTGCTCTCATTTTTTTAAATGTAAAAATTGTGTAAATAATTTTAAATTTTTATTCTAGATTTTTAAATAATGAAATTTATTTAATTTAAAAATTGGTAATTAAATAATAGATATAAACTGTACAATTTAACATATAATTTTATTCTAATGTGTTGTCAAAGTAGTTCAAGACATTACACTTGATGCAATAGCATCACAAGAAGTCATAAATATTAAAAAACCGAGCAGTTTTACTTAGAAATAAGACAATGCACAGTTTATTTAAGAGCTTATATGTGGTGCAATTTTGATGGGCTTACAACTTTAGGCTTTTGATAGGCTATGAAATTTAGTGAAGAGTCCAAACCTCATTAGTTTTAATGTATCATTTCTTTAAATCTAGTTTTTGGTATTATAGTAATTTAAAATGGATTTGGAAGTAGACAAATGTTACTGGGCAGTTTCCGAAGGCAAAACAATGTTGTTCATTACACACAATTTTTCTGTATCATACTTTTTCAAGCTAATTGCCTTAAATATAATAAGCGACAATATACTCGAATGCATAATTTATTATGAACACGTTGCAAAAAAATTTAACACTTTATTTTTAAAAATGACTATTTCATAGCAAAAATTACACCAGATGTAAGTTTGAATAAAGCAATTGATTGCTTTTTACCTATTTTGACAAAACTTTAAAAAGCTGTATTTTATAGAATAATTGGTATAATTAAATGAATTTTTATAGTTGTTCTTATATCAGGGGTAATTGTGGGTTCAACTCAAAAATCCTGAAAATTTCTTGAGTAAAATCATTCAAAAAATTAATATCTTTATAAATTTAAATCATTGAAATTTTCACAACATGAAGTTCTAAATAAATTGTATGCAGCATAATTTAAATGAATAATTATGTGTAAGTTTACTTTTATCTCTAATCACATTTATTATTCTACCAGAAAAAAATATTTACAGATGAAAGAGATGCCAAGTATAAATTCTAGTTCTAATATTTTTAAATAAAATATAGAAGAATTTTTATATATAAATCTGATCGATGATTTCTAGAAACTTCTGGACTTTGGATTTCCCGAAACTTTCGGATCGCAGTTAGCAAAAAATCCGGATTTTTTCCGGAGCACAATCACCCCTGTTATATTCATGCAAAGAGCACACTCAGCAAGTTTCATAAAAAAGCAAGTCATCGCCTTTTACTTATTTTGAAAAAACTTTAAAAAGCTGCATTTCATAGAATAATTGGTATAATTAAATAAAATTTTATAGATGTTCTTATATTAACGTAAAGAACACACTCAACAAGTTTAATAAAACAATTTTGTTTACAAATTGAACATTGGCTGGCTGATTTGACTCGGAACGGCCCTTATTTGTTCTCCTCAATGGATCATAATTAAGAAGTTTCTCCCCCATTTATATGCAATCTGATGACTCTAAAAGTATGTATAGTAAGAGGTAAAATCCTGGGCTTAGTAAGGAAAGAGATGCACCACTGACCTTCAGCCGCCGCTTTCTCGGCTTCCTCCTCCCTCTTCCTACGAACGGTCCTCTGCTTCTCTTCTAACTGCACTTTTACTTCATTGGCTTGATCCCACGCACCCTCTTCCATTAGCCGCTGATCCGGTCGGATGCGACTGTCCGTGGGTGCCACCCCATCCTCGGGTTCGTTCAGTTGGCAAGCGAGAATTGTAAAATTGTAGATTTTTTCATATTCAGGCCTGAAAACAATATAAATATTTGTGATCACAGTTTGTTAAGGGCATGCAACAGTAAACAATGAATTGGACCATTTCATTTTTAGAACACATAACAAGTATAAAAATAATACAGTAGAATCAGAAACATACAGTTCCTTGATTGGCCTTAAAATATTCTCCAAATACTCCAGGCTTCATTTCGATATTCTTGAAAATAAAATCTTTTTGCATTATTTTGTTATAGAGAGACGAGGAGGGGATATAGACAAAAGTATTCCATAAATTTAAAAATGCATGAACATAGTTAAATTCCAGAACCGAGTTCAGACATAATTTTTTGTTTGACAAACTTTAATCTCATGAAAAAATTGTTTTTTAAATGTTATTATATGCAAAAATACTAAAAAGGTTGATGTTTCTCTTTGCAAACTGAATCAGGAATTTAAACAGTGATAGAAATTTTAAGTTGCGTATATATATATAGATCCACTGAACAAACATTTACCAGAATTCTAGGAGTTTTTCTGAATCTTACTGATGTCAACCAATAAAATTAAGCGGAGCGGTTAGCGTGTCAGATTCTGAAGCCAATGGTTGAGGGGTTCGAATCCCACTCAGGGCATGGATGCTTCTCTCTGAGTGTGTCTTCTGTTGCGTGATGTATGAATGTGGCCCACCCCATGAACGGTATCTGTGGTACAGTGGCATGGGTACTGTTGCTTGCGTCCACGAGTAAAGCTAACAGCTGCTTACTGGGTAACTTTAAATAGAAACGTTCCAGGCATATTCTGAGGCAAAGAACGAGAGTTCAGTGCCTGCCATTAAAGAAACAAAAACATATTTATACAATATAATTTAGATAATATATAATAGGAAATTCCTTTTATCACAAGAAAAAAATAAATGAAATTTAAGCTGAAAAAAAAATCTTGATAGAAACTCAAGTAAGGAAAATTTTTAAAAAGACATAGTTTGTAATAAATATTACGATTACAGTTTCACTTTAATGCTCTAATACAAAGCATGCGTGGGGATTAAACATTGGGGATTCCGTGTTCGGTTAACCACCCAACCGGAACATCTGCTCCTGCACCCAAGAGTCCAAGGTCATGAAAATTGAGATAGGTACAGTAGGCCTTGGCTCTCTACGGGCTGCTGTGCCACTGAGTTTAGTTTTATTTGTTATATTATCATGAGTCAGTCACGGTTCAAACTTTCATGAGCTGAACATAAAGTTGAATGCTTTTTGCATTCAGCAATCAGTTGAGGAGGGGGAAAAAAAAACATTAAGAAAAATTTAATTACAATATTTCATTATTCAATTTGGTTATCTTTAGAATTTAATGTATAACATACAATTGTGAAGATTTTAAAAGTTAAATTAAAACATATTATAAAACTTATAAAACACAATTTTAGTACAATTAGACATTTCTCTTTAACCTCTTGCACCATTTTCGCGAGTCTGACTAAAGATGAAAATTTTAAGCCAAACCTGAATATCACGAGTCAGGCTCGTAATCAACATTTCAGACAAAACACAAATATCACAAGCCATACTTATGGTCTTAATCTCGGGTTAAACAGGAAAGTCTGAATGGCCTCTTATCTCTTCTTTATATGAATAGGTATTTTATATATCGCCTCCTAATGTAGTTTACATTCTACTTAGGATACATTGTTGTAGTCCAGATAACATTTGAAAACTAAGTTAACATATGCATTTGCATAAGATATCAGCCACTTAGGCTCTTTTGCGAATATTCGGGTGCATAAGTTCACGGCTTGTTCCGAATTTCAGCGTAGTGCAAGGGGAAATATACAAGAAAAATATACAAAGGTTGTTGGAAGGAATACTCACGGTGGATATTGCCTACGCCATATAGTTTTGGGAGTAGAAGTTTCCAAGAGAGGTTTGCCTTTCACAGATCCCTGAGTACTTAAGACACGTGCACATTCCATCTTGTTGTCCCAAGTGCCCTGGAGTACAAACTTTGCGTTGCCATCTTTGTCTGTCACAACACCAGTAACCTTTAAATGACATTGCATATGCAATTACAATTTTTTCCTAACAATTTTATTACGCTAATTTGAAAAACGAGGATTAGTGTTTTATAGAATTTTTTGTCACATAAACAAGGGTGCCCCTCTAACAAAATTTTAAGACTGAACTTTTTTTTTGAACAATTAACATGGTCTAGCATTATACAGCAAAATTTTTCAGAAATTCATCACTCACTTTTCATAAAAATGGCCCACATATTATATCAATGATGATTATTTTTCCTAAAAAAACATTTATTTTTCTTCATTTGGTTAGTTTGTTTTTTACAGGAAATAAAAACAACACCTAACATCTTCTTTTCTGACATCTGTCTTTTTACACTAATTAAAAATAACACCTAACACCTGTCTTTTTACACTGACTGCTGAATTACCCCACTTATTTTTTTCTTGGAGTCATTCATACCGCTGCTTTTTACTAATCCTCTCATTAATAATATTTTATCCCAGATCTATAAATTTAAATTTTTAAAAAAAATTATCTTAATTTAACTTGGCCCAGCATCTCAAAATGTGGGAGGCAGAAAAAACAAAATAAAGAACATTCCGATTCAATAATACAAATTTTGTTTACACAAGCAGATTTTGAAGTGTAGAGAAATTCTTTTATGGGGTGTGACATCATCATTTGATAACTTTGCACTAATTATGAAAACTAACAATGTTTTTAAAAATAATAATAATTGTTTTTATTTAAACAGAAAATATTTGTTAAATTCTTCATTAAAGAAAATGTTTTTTTTTTTCTGAAAACTTAATTTAAAAAACAAACTAGAAATAAATATTAATGGAATTGAGTCCACAAGAAGAGTATTAGGTTAGTTTTTTGCTTTTAATTCATATTTATTGCATTGAGTTATTAAAAATGATATATGATAATACAATTAATTAACTATATAGTTTTTTTTTCTTCATGACAATGCAATAATTATTTAAATCTCCAAAAATCTTGAATGAGTACCAAAAACTCTGAACTTTTTATAACTTTGAAAAGAAATTCATTCCATAAGATTATTCTCTTATTATTCTTACAGAAGAACGAGAATCTGATTAGATAGTTTTTTGTAGTAAATATTTTCCACTAATCACGTGAGAATAATCCTTAAGTGAGAATAATCATCCAGTGAGAATAATCCTTAGATAAAATAGCATGCTAAGAATACTATCATTTAATTACATTATTTTGAATAAACAAAGTTATTTAAAACAATTGGAGAAAAAAAAATACTAGAACTTGCTTAGACTCCTTCCCTTTTTATAGTTAATGCTTATCTTGTTTGTAAATGTTTTATTTGCTTGTTTACTGAATTCTTTGTGTTTATTGTTCCTTTTGTGAAATATTGGGTTGCTTGATTTGTATAGATTGATATTTCAGAATAAAGACATGGGTAACAGCATAAATTAGAAAAAAAAGGAGAGAAATTAAAATAATACTAAAATTTATCTAAAGCAAAAACATGAATAAAACACAAATGAAATAAAACATAAATAAAATGTACTTTTTGTTGTGCTTCATTCAAGTTTTATTTTTCTTCAGTCTACATAGCACAAAGTATTCTTTCAGAATAAAATTTTTATTTTTCCATTGCTTTTAAAATTTTAGATTACAGTAAAATTTCAAACTAAACATTGATTTCAAATATAATTTAAGAAGAATATAAATTTAGAAAAAGTTTTAATAAAATGATTCTAAAGTAAGCTCATTTTTAAAGCTATTACATCAAAGAGATAATAAATTCACTAAACCACTAACAGACAGCTATTTCTTTAATCTACACGAGCACGGCTGATACTGATCATATTTGACTAGCTCAGTTCCGTCTTCACAACAAATTATAGAGAGTGGTGTAGTTGTGGCTTAACTACCACTAATAATAATAAATACCAATTCAGTAGTATATAAGACATGCTAACTCACTTCTACCTTGAGGTACCTTCTGATAGATGAAGTTTGACATGCTCGATAGTTACACCTCTTTATAGTTAATACTCCTAACTGTATTAATAAGTTCCTTAAGCATTTTTACACTCGAGGAACTGCAATGTTAATTTTTTTATAACATTAATTCTTGATAACTTTCATATTAAGGTTCATTTTTATTTAGCTAACATGACAACTGCTTAATATAATATACAAAAAAAAAGTGTCTGGAAACTTTATAATGCGTACCTACCTGCCAATATCGAAGAAGTAAAATAACAGAGGTTTTACTAGGGACATTTTTCGGATTATGGATACATCATATATAATTGGGCATTGTGCATCAAGTATAGGGAGTTTTGATACATCATGCATAATAATGTAAGTCAAAAAGTGAAATTCAAAATTGGAAATAATATAAGCACTTACATTTAGCGAAATAAAAAAATATGTATATAAATCTTAATGTAAAGATTTTTTAATATCATTATTTATAATTACTCAAACTACAAGCACTCAACATACTGCAGTACAGGGAATAGTACCATCTGTTGAGGAATAAGAGAAATATTTTTGGCATTAGCGGATGCTTTATAGCCAAATTTTTTTTAAAAATTTCTTCAAGAAATACGGAGAAATTTGAGAATATACAGGTAAACAGGAGATAATCGTAAAATACAGGAGTTTTTGTAAAAAAAAAAACGGGAGACTTGGCAGGCATGTGCATGCCTCTCACCTATAGTGGCTTTCTTAAAGTAAAATGAACTAAGAAAAACTACTTACCTTTCGAGGAACTTCTCTAGAGAAATAGCTGTAGGGAATGAATCTAAGGTGACACTTATCTTCCGTAGAGTGGTTCACTATCTCCATCTCACCGTGATGGTCCACCCACAGGCGCCCAACAATAATATTGTGCACGAAGGTCGTCACTTTGCGCCACGTATAGTGATTGCCTGATTCAGGGAAAAGAAGGTGAGCAATACCTAGTGGAATAATCTGCAGATATTTTCCTCTAAATTTGCTGGACATGGTGAACTCTTGCCAACACTCCCAACCCCTGCCCTCACAGTGTTGGGCAAGCATAGGGGGATGATGGCTGACCTGCAAAACAACACGCACAAAACATTCAGTGCAAAGTTCATTAAATTTTTTTTTTACACTAAGAAAACATTACTGAAATATTTTGTACACTAAAATTCTGCAGTCAAAAGGAAGGTTTGTATGTCTATAGTAATAAAATAAAGATCTTATTTGCATGTCTCTTATAACTCCTGAACCAATTAAGCGGTCATCTTGAAATATGAACAGCAGCTAGCTTTTAAAATTTTTTTTTTAGTTTGTTCAGGAAGGACATTTGAAAAATTAATTTTTCTCATAAGTTTAGCTATAATTATGAACTGTATACAATTTTTTTCCAATATACAATATTTAATACCAATATACAATAATTGTATACAATATTTAATGGATTGCATCAGTGATGTCAGCTAGATTACATCTATTTAATCAAAAAAGGAATTAATTTCACATTCTTCAAGATTCAATTATTTTTTATTTGTTTCGTCAGGTAAGTTGAATGATCAATCTGGGTGGTATGTGAAACTACATCACCGAATTACAACTTTTCATGTTTATTTTGTTTATAACTATTATGCAATTGAAATGTGTTTCTATAAAATTACATAGCTTAAAATCAAAGCTAAATGAAACAAAAAAAGTTATGTACAAAAAACAAAATTCATTAAGAAAAAATATTTATTCTAGACATATGATTGCTGAAAGAAGAAATTACCAGAAAATTTTTCAGCAACATGTTAATTTTTTTAATACTTAATTTTTTTTTTGTATGTAGAAGATACAAGAAAGGCTGTCATTTTTATGCACGAAGTAACATTCATGAAACTTAAAGGAAGAAATTTTTTTTAATTTAATAATTCTTTTCTTATCAACACATAAAAGAATATATTTATTGTAAAAAAATTGTGTATTCCTTACTTTAGAAGTTGTTATTGCAGCAAAAATTTAAAAAAAAGAAAGAAAGAAGAGGATTTTAAAAAACATGAAATTCATGGCGATAACTGAAAAAAGATTAATGATAAAACTTAATCTGTTTGCAACGGAATCACCTGAATTGAATGCGTCAAAAAGGAGATCATTAAATGTATGTTTCAAGATTCATATATTGTTATAAACAATATTGTAATAAAAATGTTGAGAATTTAAAAAAATATGCGAATGTTAGTGATAACTACCGAAAAATTTATTGGGAAAAAACAACAGAATTATTGCATCACATAATAAACACTCAGGTACGTGATTTGAATTTTCCATATTTAACAATATCAGGATTTCAAAAAAATCTTAGGAAAATCAACAGCAATAATTGTTAAAAAGCACCGATCGAAAAGCCACCTGGATTTAGCACAAATTGAGCATACAAAAAATAATTACTCAAATGTGTAATTCAAATTTTGCGTTTTTTAGTAATATCATATGAAAACATCAGGATTTTAAAAAGACCATGTGAATATCAGTAGTAATAAGCGTGAATAAGTTAATCGAAAAAAGTGGTATCGCTGCATCTAAAAGTGGCTAATGAATGGAAGAATTGAATTTCGTGTGTTTTAATAATAATGTATAAAAAAAATGGGGATTAACAAAAATCGAGAAAACTTGTAGCAATCATAGCCGATAAAAAGATCAAAACGCCACATGGATTTAAAGTTGTGTTGTTACTGAATCACAATCCAATGCCATTTACCTGAAAACTGTCTTCAATTGTATTATATTTTTACTTAAAAGCCAAACTTTAAAATTGTAGATAATAAACTGACTAAAACAATTATTAGAATCATTTTTCACAAAAATGACTATATTTGCTAGATAACTTCTTATTAAGTACACATCAAAAAATTAAATGCAATTTTAGTAACTCTGAACAGACAGATATTGAAAAAGGTATGATAACATAACATTTGAACTATCAGATATTAATTATGTTGTTAATGAATTACAATTTAATCCAATTTACCTGAAAAGTGTTTTTATAAGTGTTATTTTATTTAATAGGGTGCGTGGCCAAATCTTTCAATGAAAAATAAGCACCTTTTAAGTACTTTTTAAGCACTATATACATTAAGAAAATGCAAAATAATTTTCAAAGACTTTACATGATCACAATAAAATAACTAGTTTCTGACAAAGAACTCTTTTCTTGATTATATTAGCCATTATAAAAAGATGGAGAGATTTTTCAGTTCGAAAAATGAGGGTGGAAATGAAGTAATTGAGCATATCTAGCAAAATGCAGCAGCGTTACATATGAGAGTGCTAGAATCTTACCAAACTCAGCTCAGTAGACGTACACGCGGACTCGCAAGTATTTCATCAAACCTGTAAACTGATTGCCGCTTTCATACGCTATGGACCGACGGAAGGCCGAAATAGATTGTGGTTGAATGAATCGTGAAAATGTTGAACAGAATAATGCGAAAAGCACGCTTTTGCATATTACGTGCCGAAAACCGACAGGGTAAAGAACAAAAATCTAATTTTCGAAAAGAAAAAATCAAGCACTTTTTAAAAGCACCTTTAAGGGCTTTTAAAAGACGAAAATCGAAAAGAAGCACTTTTTAAAAATGATACGCACCACGTTTAAAAGCAGAAATTTAAAATTGGCGATAATAAACTGACTTAAACAAACAATAGAATAAAAAAAAATTAATTGCAATACAATTTTTTTTATAAATAATATAATTAAAAACTGAAATTTTAGGGAACATAGAATCAAAGGATAGAGGAATACCTGCTCTGATATGCAGCGCCAGCCGTAGTCATCTGTGCGATCACATTCGTAGGATTCCCCGAGAAGAGGATTAAATGGTTTACCAGTTCTGTTGCTTGTAGTAGCATAGGAGGATATAGTGTAGGCAGCTATGTAGGCCATTTGTTCACAACTATCAGAGCACTGAGCAGCTTTATCTAAAAGTTCAGAATATTCATACTCCTCTGTAAGGCGTTGAAGTGTGGACAAAGGTTCATTAAAATTAACCTACAACAACAACAACAACATTAATCTAATTTAGTATCTCTTTTTGTTCAGGGTATTATAGAAACACTAAAATAAATTACAGTGACTTAATCTAAATGAAGGGTGTTCAATCTATGACTTAGGGGCCCATGTGACCCACAAATGATTTCTATAACATCCCCTACTTCCTAGCATTGTTTAAGAAAAGTTTATGAAATTAAAAAAAAAAAAAATTAATAAAATTTGACTAGAAGTAAAATATTAATTTTATTCACAAGTTTGAAATATTTACAAACACTTTCGTTAATCATAAAACTTTTAAAACAAATATTGTTCAGTGAATAAATTGTAAATTATTAATTAGTGTTCAAAAAAATGTTTTTTTTTCTTTTCCGCAGACGAATTTTTTATTTCATTGGAAAAGAAAAACTATGTGTTAGCTTTTCCAAACATTTTTGCACTGTAATACACTCTGTAACAAAAAACCGACGCACCAAGAAGGACTTACCCGATTGAAACGAAAATTGGTGGATAGGAAGACAATGTACAGAATAGTAAATGATTAAAATTTCAGAACAATTGAATAATTCATTGCAGAGTTACAGTAACAAGTTCAATGAAGTGTTGACCTGCCTCTAGCCTGGATACAAGCTGCCACACAGCGTGACATAGACTGATAAAGCTCAGGGATGGTCTCTTGCGGTATTTCCTGCCAAATTCGATCCAATTGTCGAACGAGGTCATCAACATTCCGTGCCAGATGCAATCGCCTTCCCATCATATCCCAGACATGCTCGATGGGAGAGAGATCTGGTGATCTGGCAGGCCAAGGAAGAGTTTGACAAGCTTGCAGACAGTTCATAGCAACACGTGCCGTATGTGGTCTGGCATTGTCCTGCTGAAAAACAAGCCCAGGGCGTTCCAAAAGGAACGGTAGCAAAACAGGTCTTAGGATGTCGTCGACGTACCGCTGTGCAGTAAGTGTATCTCTAATGACGACCAAAGGGGTCCGGCTGTCAAAGGAAATGGCACCCCAGACCATAATGCCTTGTTGAGGGCCGGTGTGGCGTGCAACAGTGAAGGCAGGATCCCCCTCTGACCTGTGCGTCTCCAATGATTGTCAGGAAACAGTTGGAAGCGGGATTCGTCGCTAAAGACTATATGTTCCCAGTCGGCATCATTCCAGCCTGATCGAGCGCCGATTTTTTTTGTTATTGAGTGTATTTTATGATTGTCAATCAGAATTTTTTAAATTTATGTAGAGCAAATGCCTTTAAACATTTTCAGCAACTTGACATAAGTTTAGTTAGTTTTCAAAGGAGCAATCAAATTCCTTTCATAGGCAAAACAATTTGTTAAATAGCCTTTGTTTCAAAATTGTTGTGATGAAACGTTAAGCAAGCCTTGAAAATCCTGTAAATTACGTATAACAATGACTTGCAATATGAAATGCAACATATGTTTCGTAAACCAAAATAATATGAATAGCAAATGATACAGTTTGCAATTTGTTTAAATCAATTTAATACTTTGATTGGATATGTGAAGATCTCATTACTAGATCAAAATTTTTGTATTATATTTTGCACACTATATATGGAGTCAACAAAGTGTAACAGTTCCTTAATGACTTCTATTATATCATTGATTTTTAACGTGTTTTAAGTTCTATTTAAATACTTCTATTGGTGACATGCAGAAAGTATAAGAGATACTTACAGGCATAGGTATTTTGGTGAGCTCTTTTCCAATACAGTTCTTCATGATTGACCACAGATTAAGACTGTAATTGGGTTTCTCAGGGATTATTGTTCTTCTTTTCTTAACAGGCACTAAAGATTTTTCTGAATTATTATTATAGCCACCATGGCTGGGAGTATTAGGGGCACTAGAAGACTTGGGCTCTGAATCCGAAGTATTATCCTCACCAAACTTTGAGACACATACAGAGTGCACTTTACCTTGTTCCGCCAAAGTCTAAGAAAAGAAAAGACATCATTCTGAATGAATGAAACCAACAATTAGATTTGTCACACATTTAAAGAGATTTTGATTAGTGAAAGCAGTCTAAAATAATTTTAAAGAAACATAATAGCTAACAAACAATAAAAAAAAAAAACATTTTTTTAATCAATGCAAATGTAAGTGATAAAAAAAGGCAAACAATAGATACATGGTTTAAACTCAATTTCATAAAAAAAATTCACTGACTTTTTCAGGTATACCAGGTAAATTTCAATGAGAAATGAAACCATATTTTCATCAGAAAACTTTGATTTTTTTAATATTTATAATGTGAAAAATTAGATTTTCTGTGCAAAAAATATTAAATGTGGAAGGGAACATTTCAATTCGACTAAAATGCAAAATTTTTACAACAAATAATTGTAATAGATGCTAGAATTATTCAACTCGTATCTCAATAACTGATTACTGTTACTGACAATTTTAAGACTGGTAATTTTCCAGGTATGAAATAAGAATATTCCAGGTTTTTGCAACGTTCCCTGACTATTCCCTGATTTTTGGAGTTAAAATAAAATTCCCTGACAATTCCAGGTTTTCCCTGACCCATGGGAACCCTGTAGATATCATATGCTTTTTAAGATGCAGATCTTGAATTTGTATTTTCTGCCAGAATGCATTTACATAAAAATGCATTCAACTTAGCACTAAAAAAATATTTGAAAACAGAGTTATATATAAAAAAAAAAAGAATAACATAAACAGTTAAAGTACTATGTTTAGTACTAACTATCACTAAGGGTTTAATAATAAATAAAATAAATTCTTTTATTTTAATTTTATTGGAGCTTTTTAACAATATTTTCAAGGTAATGCAGCATTAAATAAAATAATATATTTGGTAAGTAACTAAGGTTCCGTAAATTAAATATTTGTTTAAAAAAAACTTGAAGTGTGGGAAAATTTTATTTTCCTTGCAAGTTCCCTGGTAGTTAGGTACAAATTTGTCACGCAAAAGTTGGTTTAACCACTCCTCATTAAACTCAACTGGCTGGCCAGTACCAAGTGTTTCTCTAAGGTCAAAATTGCCATACCAATCAGGAGCAGTTTTTTCAGCTGTGACACTTTCTCCATGCACAGCACAATTGTCACAAATAGCTTTTACTGCCTTATAATCTTGATTAAAAGTCAAAATGTTCATTTCTCTTAACTCGATATTCCATTTTAATGATCTTAAAATTAACACAAATAAAAAAAAAAACTTGAACGAAAAAAAAAGAAACAGGTTTAATAAAAATATTACCATTTGTGATTTTAAACATTGCTTGATTTTTGTATAGTTTTAAAATTTATTTTAAACTTATTGCAGTGTTAGTAAGCCTTAAGTAGTAAAATTACATCAACACTTAGTGTGTAACAAATCAGAGTGCTTTTTAAATGATATTTTAAAAATCTTTTAATTTGATTAGATTTTTTTTTAGATTGCAAACAAAACAGAAAGATGAAATTTAATGCAGTTGTTTTTATACTTATATATCTAAATAAAAGCTATATTTCTGAAGTACACACAGTATTAAAAGAAAATTATCCCAATATGGCATTAAAAAAACCCACATAAAATTGCATATTGTCCCTTTCTAATAGGCTGATCTTTACTTTATTTTTTATTTATTTTTAATAAATAGGTAAGTTGCTCTATATTGAAATTTTAGCTTTTCAATAACTAAAGACACATTTCTAGTTCACTTTCAATAGCTTTGAGTCATTTAATTACATGCACTATGTACTACTAAAATAGGGAACAATTTTTTAAGCAATAATATATTTTCAAACATAGTTTCATGATTTACTTTTAATCATAATTAAATTAAAATATTATTTATAAAATTTAACAAATTAAAAACTAAAGTTCTTCAAGCATTTAAAAAAAAATAATAATTTGAATCAGATAAATTGAATTCATTTGTTTAATCTTTGCAATTTTTTATTTATTTATTTACCCTTACTCTTTATTATTTCATTTATTTATGATCTGCACATATTATTTAACAGAGGAAAGTGAAGTTCTTAAATGAGACTTATACTTTCTTTTATCCCCTATTAAATTCTTTATTTCTATATGGTATGGCTATTTTTGCCATTTTTTATGACCATCTGAGGGTTTATAAATTGTTTAGGGAAAAAGAAAAAAAATTCATCAACCAATGTAAAATATAGTCTGCAACAAATGAAGTGATGTTTGTATTCCTACAAATGCTTAATTTCTAATAAACACATACTCTTGCACGCCTGGTTTTTTTTCTTCGAGCAATGATGTCATCTCCTTTAACTCCATTGGCTCCCTCAGGATCTGTGTCTGAAGAAGCCCCATCCTGAAAGCCTTGACCTTCACTTTGTAAACTGAGACCACTCAATGTTCGCCTAAAAGTAGATGATTATTAGACAGCTAGGAATAGTTTGGCATTCAAAAAAAGACAAATAAATAAAGAGCAATAGAGTTACTTCTTACATTTGTTACAACTATTTCATCACAAAACTACAACTATTTTTATAGGTATTGATTACAAACTACTTTTAAAATATAATCACTACTTGGAAGAATTTGCTGAAGTACTCAATTTATATTCATGGACAAAATTAAAAAAAGAAATTCTTTTTTTTCTTATAGTTACAACTATTTTATCACTAATCTATTAAACTACAACTACTTTTTAAAGGTATTGATTACAAACTACTTTTAAAATATAGTCTCTACTCGAAGGAATTCTGCTGGAGTATTCAATTTATATTCCTGCTCCAAATTAAAAATAGAAAAGAAAAAAAAGAGTTTTTAGCAGTTACAACTATTTTATCACAAATCTATTTAATGCAGCTATTTTGGCATTGATTAAACTTATCAAACTCGGAGCTTCTTTTCAATTTGAAGCTAAAAAATTTCCATGTCTTTAGAAAACAAATAACCTCTTTCATTATTTTCTGTAATTAATTTTTTAAGTTTAATAAAGAATAACAACAGAATCCCCATTTCGAATTTCATATTACCTATGACCTTTTCCTGGAATGGTGATGAGGAAATCTGAGCCTGTTTCTTCTTCTGCATCATAAAACTCATCATCATCAGAATGCATACCTAAAATTCATTATACTTATTAATTATATTCTACAAATAAAATAAAATCAGAATTAAATTAGACTTCAATTAATTATAATTTACAAAAGAATCCAAGATAATATCCAGATTAATTAGTTATACTGCAAAATAAAACTTAGAAACTAGTTGAATTAATTATATTTTACAAATAAACAAACAAAAAGTAAAATTAGAGACCAATTACAATTCACAAAAAAAGAAAAAAAATCGTTGCAAATTAATTACAATTAATGAATAAAGCAGAATCAAATTTAAAATTTAGTTGAAATAATTATATTTTACAAACAAAATGAAATCAGAGTCTTCAATTAATAATAATCTACAAAAGAATCCAGGATAATATCCAGATGAATTAGTTATAATGCAGAATCAAACTTAAAAACTAGTTGAATTAATTATATTTTACAAATTAATCAATATAAAATTTAAAACAGAGTTCATTAATTAAATTCTATATCTAAAGCAAAATCAAAATCGATTACATCATCACCCCCTTCTCCTCCTCCAATAAATAAATAAATAAATAAAATATGTATGCACATTATACTTAGAGAACTTCCAAAAATCTATAGTTTTCTAACCAGTCATTCCAGGGACAAAAGGTAGGAGGAGGAGTAAGAAATTACATGAATGTCAAAACCTCCATTAATACCATCAGCATCTATAAGTGTATTATTGTGAATACATTAATGATGTCCACATGAAAAAAATGAAATAGAAGTAACAATTGAAGGGCTTTTTCCTTCATAAAAGGAATGATCAGCATTAAAACTGCTGAGGAAAAATGATTGCAAGGACAATGATGGAGGAAATTCCCATTCTTCCTCTTTCCTTCATTTCACTCAAAGAGATCATCATTATGCAGCAGAGCCACATAACCAATGGTCCGTGACAATTTTTCATTTTTTTGACAGGAGACTTCAGACACATGAAAATCATTTCTGAGAAGATAGATTTTACTTAAAATGCAATAAAAAAAAAAGGGCAGGGTATCTGCTACATTTTAGATTTTCAAATTCATGACTTTTTTTGACTTTCCATGACTAATTCCTAGAATTTTTCATGACTTAACAAAGTTACTATTTTCTCTGACAAAAACACAACAAGAAATTTAAAAAAGGAGAGTAAAGAAAGAATTGAAGCCATAAAATAGCTGAAAAAAACACAAAAGCAAATAATTTTTTTTCCCAGAATTACATTCTAAAGATATTTTTCTTGTTCTTCAGAAAGGAAAGAAATACTCCTGATTTTTCTGCTCACATTTCGGAATTAAAAAAAAAAATCGCCAATGACTGGCTTGCTACAGCTAGAATTTTAAATTGATAAAATAAAAACAAATAATAACAAAAATTTTGAAATCACAGAAGTTTAAAAGATAATTCACTCTAGAAATGTTTCTTCTTTCATTTTTTGAAATAACACCATAACTTTTAAAGAACATGATAAAAACATTTTATATTTTAATAAAATATGACTGTGAGTGGGGAATTTATTACAAATTCAGATATTCGGGGGGTATTTTTAAATTCAATTTTAAAAATTAGATTTTTCAGCGACCTAAATCCATGACTTTCCATGATTTTTTTAAAAAAATAGTTCTAATCATGACAAATTTTGTTCAATACCGGAATTACTTTCTATGATTTTTCATGACTTTCCAGGTGCGCAGATACCCTTTAAGGGTAATATATATTTTTTATACGGGTTAGGGTTGCCACTCAAATCTGAAAAAAAAATTCACTGCGATTTCCCTGCACATCATGTTAGGTTCTTTGTATTTCAATTGTAATTTATGGTTGCAACAAATTCTCCAGGTTCTGTTTTCTCTTACTGCACCAAAAAATTGTCTTAATACTTTTTTCTCGAAAGTTATCAGTCACCTGGTTTGTTAATTGTCCAGTAATCGCTGCTATATAAAACTATTGGTCTCACTAGTGTCTTGTACAACTATATTTTTGTTTCACAAATTATGTATTTAGATTTGACTTGGTTTCTCAATCCGTGATAAAATCTATTAGCTATGTTGATTCTACTTTTGATTTTAGCTTTTATGTCATTATCATTGTTTACAATTGTACAGAAATATTTAAATTGAGCCATATTCAGTGGTTGTAGATTTGATCCTGTTTGATATTGCCATGAATTTAGTTTTTTCATTGTTGACTGACAATTCTAAGTTTTTTGCTACTGCCTCAAGTTCACAGAAAGCCTCTACTATAACTGCTCTAGTTCTTCCCACGATATTATCTTCTGCAAATGCTAGCAGCTGTAAGGATTTAACAAAAATTACGTTCTGCGTTTGCTTACACCCTTTTAATTTATCAAGATACAAACACTTAAAAGAATTTCCACGAAAATTATAAGAATTACGCATTTTTAAATGCAATAGCATAGTTACCAACTTAAATGACTGATAGAATCTATTCTTTAATCGCAAGGTCATTAAAATATAAAGCATTTCCTTCAAAATTTATTAAATCACGTTTTTTTTGTAGGAAATGCACAGAATTATAAAAAATATTAATATGCATCCATTAAAAAAAAATTAAACAATTCAAATAATTTTGTGAAAATAAGTCTCAAGCAGTTTTTTCTTACACCAATTTTCAGAAACTTTTAGAAATTACAATATTTGTATTTTAAATTTTTAAAACGATTAATTTAATAATTTTTTTCAAAACTGGCTGTTACTAATATTCATAAATAACACAGTTTTTAATTTTTGAAAATATTTTGAACTTATGAAAGTTGCTAACAATTGTAGTAAGTGTATATGACACTAAGAATTATTGTAACAAAACTTAGTAGAACAGCTCAATTTTTTTTTAACTGAGTTATGTGCTACTAAAATCTGAAAATATGACATTCCTAAATAATGGATTTGCACAAAGGTAAATGAATTAAACAAAAAAAAACAAGCAATTTTTTTTTTATTCGAGACATTTTTTTCTAAAGTTTAAAGCTCAATAATATGTGAAAGTATTTATTGGGAAAAAGCGTTCAGTGTCTCACCTGGTGAATTGGATGACGCCTCTTTTGCAGCTCTCTCTAAATGGGAGTGTTGTTTCGCCAATTGCTCTACCATTTCTTCCAATCGCAGCCTCTGCTCGTGCTCATGCTGCAGCATTTTCTGCCATTTACGACCTTGGTTTTGAGCTAGTTGCATATACTCATGGCAAGCCTAAAACAAATAAAAATCATTCAAATAAAAGTTGGATTCTTTTAAGAATGAATTATTAATATATATATATATATATATACATGAAAAAAATGAAATAGAAGTAACAATNACATATATATATATATATTTATATATATATATATATATATAATTACAAAAAGGGCAGAAAGAAAAAAAAAACAAGAAAATTAAGCAAAACATGGAAAAAATTACAAAACAGTGAAAAAAAGGGAAAAAGTAAAAAATAATAATAAAAATAATAAAACTAATAAAAATTAATAAAAACGTGGAAAATAAAAGATATAATCTTTTCATCAGCTCATAAGATTATATCTGTAAAAAGGAGTACTTTCTAATAATGTATCAATACAGCCAAAATCAAAATATATCAATACAATAGTGTGAGGAGCACTCAAAAAAAATTTTTTTTTGTTGAAACAAATAGAACACATTAAGTAAAAATATCACGTAAAAACAGAAAATAAAATGTAAAGAAAAAACAGAACAAAACATAAAACGAAATCTATAAAGCGAGTAGGGAATTCAAATGAACTTACATGAACGGGATATTTTTCAAGAATGATTTAAAATATTTTAGTAACAAAATTGCCAGATTACAAAATATGAAAGAGCAAATTAAGGTAAAATTGAAATATATATATATATACACACACACAAATCTGTGACATACAAAATAATATATAATCGGACATTGTAGAAAAATGGGTTTTGTGAAAGGGTCATATTCTAAACCAAGACTTTGAAATGTCAATTTCAGAAGTCAGGAATTTTGTGGAGGATACTTCTATAAGGTTTTAATTACTGTGAATTCAAACGAAAAAAAAGAGCTAATTTCCTCCCTGACATTGATATATATCTAGTGGACACTAAGCAATTATAACACAAAGAGAAAAAAACTTGCACAGTACCTACTTTGAAACAATGCAACATAAATAATGTCATCTTAGAAATAAGGTATCGTACTGTATTTTGCTGCAAGTCTTTCATATGTTGTACAAATCATATTTGAAACCACTTAAAAATTTGTGATAACTTGTTTACTAGGATCGCCTTAATTTTAAGCTATTTATAATAGCCTTGATTTTAATTCATTAAATGTCAGAAGAAAATATTTTGAAAAGTTTAAAAACCAGTAAAATTCTTTGATACCCACTTTGAATGCAACGCAACATTTACGTTTAACAAACAAAATATTTATTCCTTAAAATATATGTTTATTCATTTCATAATGATGAATTTATATTAATGAGATTACAGAATCAATCTAAAGATTTAATATTCCTTTTGAAAATTGGAATTTGGTTTCCTATTTTATCTAGAGTTACACTAGATTTGAATGCAACTAAAACTTTTTTTAAAAAATTGATTTAAATAAATTACTCCTTAGTTCCCCATTTTAAAAATTTCTGTGAATTTTTAATTGGATTAAAATCATTTTAAATAAACTAATAAAAGAAAAAATTTAAAATTTTTGAAAAAGACTTCTCTATCATACAAGATTTTATTTTATTTTCTATAAATAGTAAATAAGTACATAAATTATGAAGTTTTACTATCCTTATGAAATTTAATAATCAGAAAATTTCTGGTAATTGATTTTAATATAATATTATTCAAGAATAATATGCAGCAAAATAGATAAGATACTTCACATACTTTGGGGATAGTTCCTCAGTTCAACAAATAAAATCTTTGTACTTTTAGAATTCATAAGTGACTTACTGTTAAAAGAGTTTAAGATAGAAATTGGACGATGAGAGCCGAATTCTGGGGACTCGTGGAAAAGTGCATGCCTATTTAAGAGTTTGTAACATGATTGTATACCTGCCAACATTGGAGAAATAAAATAACGGAGATTTTACTAATGGACCCAATTTTGGGATTACGACTACTGATGTTCAACTCCGTAGCCTTGTAATTTTGAACCCAATCCAAAAGACTCATGGATTATGAACTCATTGATCAAGTATTGGGAAAAATTTACCTTTGTGGAGGACTTTTTTTATGGAATTAACCCACAGTTAAAATACACGAAGAGGAAAAAAAATGAAAACCTTCCACGATTAGTCTGACGACAAGGAGATTCTAGCCCATAATCTGTCTACCACTGAGGATATTTTATGTCAGCACTGTGGTCAGTGCAAGCTGGATGCAGAATTCGTATCGACCACTCATCGCTGGGATTTGAACCTGGGTTCACCTCATTGGAAGGCGAACAATCTATCCCCTGAGCCATCACGGCTTGATTTTAACAATTAACACTCAAAATACTGCAGTACTGGCAATAGCATCATCTGTTGAGGAATAAGAGAAGTATTTTTGCCATCAGTGGATATTTTATCACCAATTTTTTTTTTTTTTTAAATTTCTTTAAGAAATACGGATAGATTTGAGAATATACGGATAAACAGGAGATGGTCATGAAATACAGGAGTCTTCGTTAAAAAAACAGTAGACAGGTTTGGTACTTACATTTATCATAGCATTTGAGGTGATTCTGAAAAGGGTGGCTCTCTCATTCACGCTTCTTATCTTGTTGACCGCGTCAGGAACCGTTTCGAGATTCTCTATTTCGGAGAGAGACCGCTGAAGGGCAAATCCGTGTTTCAGGATAAGATCGTTACAGGTATTAAGGTCTTCTAACTTGGCATTTAGTGTCTTCAGAACAGTCTGCAATTCATTCTTATCAGACTGAGCAGGTAAGATACTAAATTCCTCATCTTCATCTAGAGAAAGGAAAAAATTCAAATAAAACACACAAAGAAATATTAACAAAATAAGAATAATAATATTTATGAAATTTTAAAAATTAGAAGTAGATTCAAAAACCAAGAGAAAAATGCATTAAAGAATTTGTAGAAAGCAGACCAACATTTCTGCACAAAAGCAATTTAAAGAACGATCCATTATGATGATATTCGTCATTTAAAACTCCTATGGTATGATTACTGCACTGTTAAATGAAATCAATCATTTTTAAAATCAGATGAAAGAGATGAACGAATAATATTGAAATTTTAAGATTTGTGAAGATTTGTTAAATAATAAATAATCATATGGCCCAGAAGCGATGGTAGCCCAAGTTTTCAAAAAGTTCTTTTTTCTTTGAATTTTCCAGAATTTTGGGACCAGCAGAATAAATTTCATTATTATTTTTTAGTTATGCCTTATTTTTATAATGTATATTACAAAATATAAATATTTTTCATTTGAGTTAAAGATAAACATATATTTTCATACGAAAATTATCAAAAGACAAAATTGTTTTTGGAAACAAAATATCTGTCTTTCAGATACCTCATTCTCAAAGTAATTAATTTACCCTCAATTTTTTTAGTTACTATTTTTGATATTTTAGAGATCAATAAAATTCTTCGACTTTTTCCCATAAAGTCGTCTTTATTTATTTATTATTTTTTTTTTAATAAATTAAAAGCTTGGTATTTTTAAACAAAGGGTTAAACAATACATTACACTTTAAATCGAAAGCAAATAAGCTATTGTAAAGCATAATCTTGAAAATTTTTATAACTATTAATGAATATTTTTAATAAAAAATTAAAAAATACATGCTTTCCATCCATAAACATACTAACATGACAAAAGAAAAAACAAAAGAATTTGAATATGTTTATACATTTGAACATTGTTTATGTGTTAGTTATGTATGTCAAAGATTAAGTTCTTTGTCAGTATATATGAAAATGTCATACTTCAGCATTATTTAACGTCATTAATTGGCAGTACTCTTTTGAGTACACATATATTTAAAATCTAGATTCATCAGCAGGAAAAATAAAATTACCGCCCTACAAAGCTTTAACCAGGCCCATAGTTATACAAATGCTGCTGAAACTTGGGCAATGACTGAAAGTGATAAAGTTTTAGCGATCAATAGAAAAGTAGTATGTATTTTGTGAGGTGTAAAGTATAATGATACTAGGAGAAGAAAAGCAAATTTAGAACTTTATAGGATCCACAAAGAGACAGACATAATAAAATTTATCTCAGTTCAAATACTAAAATTGGCAGAACACCTAATTAGAATGAATGAAGACCGTGCTACCAAAAAGACCTTCGACGCAAAACCACCTGAAGCCCGAAAAGGGGAAAACCAAAAATGCGGTGGATCGACTGTTTAGAAACAGATTTAAAAGTTCTCAAAGTTATAAACAGGAAGAATTGACACAAGAAGAGGGCAGCTTGGAACTCGATTATGAGAAAGGCAGTGGCCCACCCTGGGCTGGAGTGTCATTGAAAAAAAGAATAATTAGCAGTACTACTGAATTTACAACCAATTATCAGTTTATTACTTAATAAAATAATCATGTTATTTTATTCATTTATTTTTGTTTTGAACTGGATAAATAAAAATTTTAACATAAAGGAGTAAGAAAAATTGAAGGCAATGCATTTTTTCAATTAAAAAGTATTTTGAAATAATGGATTGATGAATAGGACTAAAAATGTCAAATAGGCTGCAAACATATATACACATAAAGGCTTATCTTAGTATTAATGATTTAATAACTGAATAAAGAATTAACTGCTTTTCGAGATTCATTTTAACACAATGAAGTTCAAAGCATAACAATGCTTATAAATATTGCAACATAAAATAAAAATAAAATAATATACATTGATAATATCTAAAATGAATTTTGAAAACTTTCCAATATTTTTAAATTAGGCTCTTTTGCTACAGCATTGCATTTCAAAATCATTAATAAAAACATAGTGCATGCATAAAATAAAACTATATGTGTACACTCATAATAGGAAAAAAAATAATAAAAATAAATTACTAAATAAAATATAAAATTCCAAAAAGCATCTTGTTCCCATTTACATTTTTGGTTCTATCAAGCACAACCTATTGTCTAAAAAGATTAAAGAAATAAGAAAAATTTTGATCTTAACTTGTTCTATAATTGTATTTTTTAAATAATTATAAAAGCCATCAAAACATGGAATTGGTAATGGTCTGTGTTATTTTTAGAGACATTAACGTAACTTTTAAAATTACACACATTAATTATTTTATGAATATATTTTTCAGAAGAGTTACAACATGTAAACATTTAAGAACCACATACGCTTATTTAAAATAACACAGACTCACTTTAGCAGTTAAACTCGAGCAGAAAAAAAAAGTTTTTCTAAAAAAATAAATAGTTTTGTATATTTTTTTTATCCATATTAATTAAGCTGGGTTCATGGTCTAACTTGATGATTTTTCAGCATAGAAAACAAATTTTTCTTAATGCTAATTATAGAATCTATACTTGCACGAAAATTTTTGTAAAAATTCGCAAAAAATGAACAAAATTATCTTCCTAAACCTCCTCTTAATCACTTTTCCCATTGAATATAATTTAAATTAACTTTAACTTAAAATTTATAAATTGTATTTTTAAAAGAAATAAATTAGATTTAACTAAGGTAAACACGCTTGAGAAAAAACAATACAAGTTAATAATTAAAAGGTTGATAAATTCAATTTATAATTATAAACAGAAAGTGTGATGATCTTCCTTTATTAAAAAGTTGCTTTTTCATAGTAATTTTAAAATTCAAAATAAAATGCAGTAAGTAATACAGTAAATAATTAAGTGGTATTCAATTAGTAAAATTTTTTCCGCTCATAAAATAAACTACATTGTATATAACTGAATGAACAAATAAATATAAAAAATTGTACCTTAGCAAAAATAGATAAATGAAAATAATATTTATATCAGACAATAAACTTATACAATAAGAAACTAGCAATACTATTTGGAATAGGAGCAGCAACGGTATACACAAAGGTATTTAGGTTTTTATATGAGGCATAATATGGAGTTCAACAATTGCATAGTTAGATTTACTATTATGATGATAAGAGGTATAAAATGTTAAAAATTGAAAAGGATTCTGAAAAGGGTGGGGTTATTAAAGAATTTATTTCCCAATAATGATTCAGCAAAATCCGTTCTTCCGAGGAAAATAAAGAAAAAGTTCTGTTATTTTCTGCTAACTTTTTTTTGATTTGAAATATTTTTTGCATTTCACTTTTGTATTAAAAACATAAAAGCATTGACATTGTGTACATATTAAATTAAAAAAATCAGCTTAATGTCATCAGAACAAAAGGCAGCACTAAATACAGGGAAAAAAGTTATGACAAAATGAATTCAAAATGAGAAAACCATATGAAGCTAAATGCTGGGATGCAGAAAATTCTCAGACACAATATTTCTCTAAAATTAATTTTTAATTCTTTATTTATTATTCAGAATTTTCCATTTTTAAAAAAACTCTTTTTTCTAAGTTTCATAAATATTTTTAGAAAGTAAAGTTTATGTATTGTTAAATTTTTCTAAAAATATTCTTTTTAACAAATAGAACAAAACAAAAAAAAAACATTTTTACACAATTTTTAAATAAAATTATGTATTATAGCTATGTGTTAAAAATAATCAAAATGTATTGAAATAATAATAATTTCTAATTTCAACAAAGAACAAAAATTCACTTGACTTTACTCGATTATTGAATAAACTAGTATAAGAGTAAAGAATAATAATAGAATTCAAAATTTATTAAAATGGTAATATTTTAGAATTATAGATCAATAAATTATTATTGTAATAATATTAATTTATTGAAATAGTAATATTTGACAATTATAATTTGCAAAGCGATAACGTTTCTACACAAAAAATTTCGCAGTTTTACTTAAATAGACCAAAAATTTCCCCAGAGCATTGTTTGGATGTATTCTACACCCTGGTTAAAAGTAACAAAAAAAAGTGTTGTACCTGATTCAGTCATCCTAATAGCTCTTGATTTGGCAAGCTCTAGAGCAGTGACCCATCTCTGCCTCTCAATCTCATTCGAGGCTTTTAAATGGAATGTTTGTGTTCCACCATTAGATATTACAAAATTACTAGAATCCACAGTATGTATTACAGCACTCACTAAGTTGATTGTGCCTCTACACGTATGAGCAACTTCAGCAGGATTTCTATAATAGAACATAGTTACTTTAACTTAAAAATTTATTAAATTTTAAATTTTCACAGATATTTATTTTGAAAACAACCTATTAAAAGCTTATTATAAACAGTTAAACCACAAAATTCTAAATTCCCCACTCATTAACTAATAGATTGACAGAAGAATACTCTTTAAGCCAACTCATTTCACAAAATATTTTTGCTAATAAAAAATGTTATTATCTCTTGATACCAGAGGATTTTAAAATTATGATTATAATTTTTTTTATACGAGTTTTCTTAATAAATTTTGCAAACCATTTCTTGTCATTGTAATTATGCAGACTTAAGTAATTTATTTAAAATTTATCTACCGTTGAAATTATGTTGAGTTTTTGAAATTTGTACTAACAACCAAATTTCCAAATTTTTCCCACGGTTCCCAGTAGATCACCGAAGTCAAGCATCACTGGCTGTGGTCAGTGTGCGGGTGGGTGACCAGTTGGATCAGTCTTCGTAGGGACCGAGGGTGTGCGGTAATGGTCCTCGTCAAACTGTTCTACCGTGAAGTGCTCAACTTCATGTGCAGGTCGTCTGGCTACCGAAGTGGGGGTGCCCTCCCCTGTGCAGAGGATCAAAATTGTGATGGCATGTCTTCGGATCATCCTCAGGGATGTTTCCCAGACCGTCAGCAATTGCGCAGCTCTAGTGCTACGTAAATGAACTACAACAACAGCAATTCAAATTTTTCAAGCTTTGGCTCTCAAATATTATCATAAACTTGCATTACATAATCATTTTGGACAAATGCTTTCTATTGTGAACATAATAAAACCAAAATAATATTCATGATTATCTGATATGTACTTAAAACAACTTTTTTGTTAGCATCTTTAAGAATTAAGTTTAGAATTTTATTTGGAAAAAACTTTAAAAAAAAAAAAAAAAAACTAATAGAATTTTTGAGAAATAAAAATTTATAACAATAGTTTAAATTTAAGCGAGATAAATATAAAGTAGCACCAAAAAGTAAAAAATAAATAAATTTTTTTAAATAATCCATTTTAGCTTCCCATAGAATTTTAAAATCTATATGTTACATAATTTAAGAGTAAGTTTTAGTATTCTTCTCTAGCAGTATTTAATTTTGAAATTCAATATCTATGTTTATAATTGTGAATTGAACTTAATATGAGATTTGTAGTAGTGAATAAGTTTAGTATGCAATTTGTTAAGTGTGTTAATAAAATTTGACTACGATATTTTAAAAATAACGGCTTCTCTGATTAGCCAGAGGTAACTTAGGTATGTATATATTGCAAATATTTATTACCCCGAGAAAACTGGGGCGTTGCAGAATTTGTCAGTACGTTTTGTATTATCACATTTTTCCTCGGCTCGAAGCAAAAAAAAATCTGCTGCGATTGGAAGTTAGCCAAGTTTTGCTTGGTAGTTTTATTGTTGGCTTGTGGGACTGCACACGCATTTGTGCGATTGCATCAATGGTTGCTGAATTTACATCCAAAAAAAAGAGTAAAAAAATGGCGTATCTTTTCACTGGCGTTTGGAAAGAATAACTTTATGTTATCCCTTGTTTTAACTATCATACTTATAAAACTATCATACAAAGATTAATTTTTAACTTTTCTTATTTTTTTTTAATGACCACAACACAAATTTGCATTAATAAAGTCTGCTTTTTGCACCACAATATCTTAAGCATATTATTAATAACATTTTTTGCTCTTTTCACATTTTTTAACATGCTCAACATGTTAACAAGTAGTAACACACAGTAAAATTGCACTTTATAATGATATAAAGAGCTGTTAAAATAACATTATGACAATTTACTAATACTAATTCACAAATACAACTACTATAAATCACTTCAAATCACTATTGAAGTCACAATTACAAATGGTATACCAATATCTATAATCAAATACTGTTAAACATGAATGTTTACATAGACTCTTAAATAGAATAATTCATAGATTTTAAAATTCTACGTAAAATTAAAATAATATGAAAAAGGTTAATTACAAGAAAAAAATTAGAGCGAAAAACTTTTACATTTTTTTTAATACATTAGTTATAACTTCGTTTAAATTTAAGCTATTCTTATAATACTTATTGCTAAACAATTGTATTAGTCAATTTTAATTTTTAGTTCATTTTGTCTAGTTTCTTTCGGTTTTTCCAGTATTTTGGAACAAATAGTTTTTCTTTCAACGACATGGCAATCCTTCTTTATATAATATTAATTTAATAATATGTGCCTATAATGTTCTTCGAAGGCATTACAAGAAGAGGAAACCAATCAAAAGTAGTAATAATAAATATGTTTACCTATAATATGATAAGAGTCCATTATAAAGAACAAACCAACGCTTTTGATAACCCTTTAAATAATTTGTCCATTTGTAAAGCCAGCCCTTCATCTCAGGCTCAGGAGCAGATTTATTTTCTGCCATATCAAGTGGTTTCAACTGGAAAGAGAAACAAGAATAGTTTAGATAAGATAACAATTATCTTACTTTACTACTTTTATCTACAAAACATTGTATACACTTTTTTTTTCCTATATATATTTCACAACAATTGGTAAAATATAAATTTTCATAAGATTTAAAATATAAGAAAAATATTTTAGTAGCAGGGGTCTGTCTAGGTTTTTTAAAATTTTATGAAAATTTAGATATAATTTGAGAAAATTAAAAAAATCAACACATAAATAAGGTAAAGTAAGAAAATATTTTCAAAAATTGTTACTACCAATAAAAATTATTCAACTGGTAAATTTCTATATATTTTCCCCCATATATTCAAAAACAATTTTGCTATTGTTAAAATTTGGGCTTAAAATTGTATCCAAATTTAAAAATCATTGTCCATAGTCAAATTTTAACATGAATTTAATAAAAAAAAATGAATTTAACAGTACTAGCACTATAAGTTCATTATGAGAACATTTTAAAATTATTTTGTGAAACTACTGTTTTTCCTAAAGTTAAATTTTTGAAGGTATACCGCTAAAGGGTAGTAAATTTGCCCTGAACAGACCCCTGAGTAGTAATATAAATAAGCATCAAAAATAGAAATTGATATATCTGAGAAATGCTACTAAGCAATTTTTTTCCAGTTTATAATAAAATTAATACTTCTGAGTACTAGTAAACTATTCTCCTTAGTTTAATATAAAACTAATACTGAATACTAGTAAGCAATCCTCTTCAGTTTATGATAAACAGGGCTAGAAAGTTGAATCAATGAAATCCTTAAAATATTTCCTTAAAAGAAAAAAGGCAAAAGTAATGCCCTCGAAAATTTTTAAAAGTGTGTTTTACATTATTTTTTTCTAAATTATTGACTATAACTTGAATTTTTAAATTTAATAAAAAATAAGGTACTATTTAATTCAAGAATAAAATAAAATGTCAATAAATGAAAAAATAATAAGGATTTACTAATTATTAGTTTCAATCTTACAGCAACATCAGAATTGTATTTGTATTAACAAATGTTCTTGATAATCTTAAATTTAACCATTGACTATAAGTCCAAAAGCAAATTTTCCTTTTTTTTAATATTATACAAAATCCTATTTTTATATTATGCAAATCAATAATTAATGAAATATTTTTAATAAAATAATAATGCATTACTTAAATGAATCTTTGACAAATTAAGAGAAATCAACTATAAAAATCAGATATGCTAAAAATGATTTATAACCTCCAATCATACAGGAATAAAAAAAACTAGTATAATACTGTGTAATTAGTGAAGTGAATGTAATCTGATCTTGTTTATTTATAGTGCTAAAATTAATAACCTTGTTTATTTATGATAAAATTAATCATTTAATAAAATAATTATTAACATCTATGAAACAAGTACTAATTTTAAAAATCCTATTTTAATATTATGCAAATCAATAATTAATGAAATATTTTTAATAAAATAGTAGTTTAAATGAATCTTTGATAAATTAAGTGAAATCAACTATACAAATCAGATATGCTAAAAATGATTTATATCCTCAAATCATCCAGGAATCAAAAAACTAATGTAATACCGTGTAATTAGTGTGTGCATTTAGTGAGGTGAATATAATCGGATATTTTTTCTTTTTAATTGAGAATGAACAATTAATAAATTTTTTGGATGAGAACCAAGAGATTTAATTTGACTGTGCAAAACAAGATAAGAATTAACATTGCAGTCTTACATGCCCAAGGGTAAGGAGAGGTTAAGCAAGAAAGAATTCAAACAAAATAAATATAACTTTTCATGAATAATTTTGAATGGTAATGAATTACTTTAAATGGAAAAATAATGGTCAAGAAACAATTCAAAACAGTAATAATGAACAAATGAAAGTTTAAAACGATCAACATTTAATAAAAAAAAAGGTCTAAATATTATAATAAATATTCAGGCTTAGTTTTTGTTCGCTTAAAAAAACTGATGTAAGAATAAAAATACCTATTGCAGAAATTTTTTTCTTCCTTTTTCTAAAACGAAAACGTAATAGAAACGAAAACTGTTCTTGAAAATGATTTGTTACAGAAAATAAAAAATAACCTAGCCAAATAAAAAATAAACCATTTTTGTAAAATATAAGATTCTAAGCAGCTGATAGCAGACTTGTACAATATAAAAAACTTTCTTTGAACACAAAATCTCAATTAAAAATCTTTCCGCACACATAGATTAACTCTTCTAATTAGTTGAAACCCTTTTGTCGCCACCTTGTTTTGGGGAAAATATTTTAAAATCACGGATTTTTTTAAAAAATGTTAAATTTTCATAGAACTTTTACATTGATTCATACTAGAAGGATGAGTAAGGTAAAAGAAAAACAAAAAAAGCTGAAAATAGAAATCCAGATGAAATAGAAAATGAAATGTGCAAAAACACTTTTAAAAATAATTGAAAAAATACCTGAAATTTGAGCAAGAAAAAAGTATGTAAGCATTTATTCACAGAATATTATCAACATTTTAATAAAAATATCGATGTGATATTTTAGTTATTATAGTTTAGTTATTAAGTATTAAAAATTTTAAACAAGAAACTTTTAATTAAAGAGCATTTTTTACAAATTAATTATAAATTTCGATACTCTAATAAATACAAAACCAAGTTGAAGTAGAATTTTCACAAGAAATAATTAGTTAGTTACCTTGGTTACCTAAATTTTTAAAAACTGATTTACTTTTAACATCATTGGCTACTTATTTTTACTATAATTTTTTCATGTTTGATGCGTTCTAAGTAAACATATGGGCAACATAGATAATTGGAATTTACGGGACATAGCTTTCATATTAATTACTTTCATCTCATATTACAGCTTTTTAAAAGTTGTAAGAAGCTATGTTAATAACTGAGAACATCTATCAAATATTTTCAATACTTTATAGAAATGGCAAGATTTATAAAATACTCAACATATAAACGAAATGAATTTATCAATATTTGAAAGGATTAAAACTTTATTGATATTTTTATTGAGGAAACGATAAATAAAATATAATTTTTGATTTAATTAAAAATATTTTATCGCTTTGAAGAAATGACATTCATCATACCAAGTACAGAACAAATATCTATACTAGAAGTTGTCCATAGGAAGAAATTAAACTAAATCAGTGACTAAGAATTCATCTTTTACAAAATATAAATTGCTAAGTGCAGGGTATCTGCTACATTTTAGATTTTCAAATTCATGACTAATTCGAAGAATTTTTCATGACTCAATGAAGTTACTATTTTCTTCGACAAAAACAAAACAATAAATTTAAAAAAGCATTATAATAGCATTAATTGAAATGATAGGTATAATCAAAAATGTTATATATTTTGCATCTTCATATTTATAGATTTTAAAATTAAAAAACAGAGTGAAGAAAGAGTTGAAGTAATATAATAGCTGAAAAAAATACAAAAGCAAATAATTTCTTTTTTTTTGCAGAATTATATTCTAAAGATACTTTTCGCGTTCATCGGAAAGGAAAGAAATACTCCTGATTTTTCTGTTCTCATTTTGGAATGTAAAAAAAATCGCTAGAATTTTAAACTGATAAAAAAATAAATAATAAAAATTCTAAAATCACAGTAGTTTAAAAGATAATTCACTCTAGAAATGTAATTTTTTTTCTTCCTTTTTTGAAAGAACACCATGATTTTTAAAGAACATGATAAACAGATTTTATATTTTAATGATATAAGATTGCATGTGGTGATTTTGTTACAAATTCAGATATTCGGAACACAATGAAATTTGGAGGGGGGGGGGGTTAAATTCCATTTTAAAAAGTAGATTTTTCAGCGAACTAAATTCATGACTTTTTTTAAAAAAATAGTTAAAATCATGACAAATTTCTTTCAAAGCAGAAATTTATGACTTTCCAGGTGTGCAGATACCCTGTATAAGTGAGGAAAAAATATGAATTATTTCAACCGTAAATAATTAAAATTATCACGCTGAAACATATATGATTAAATTTAATAACTTAAGATTTTTGTAAAAATGCTTTCGGTAGAAGATTTGGTTTTGTTTAATGCGTTTTTAATCTTTCTTTAAACAACAAAATTTGATATCCACAGGAATCATATGAAGTAGATAAGGATCCTATTTGGAAGTCACAATAACTTGAAACCACAAACATCAAAGCATTAGAAAATACACACACACACAAAAAAAAGCATTTTAAAATAAATTTCTGCAGACAACAAAGCTAAATAAATTTTCTTTCCCTTCCTTAGACACAACTAATTTCTCTCCGAGTTAACACAAATATTCAAATCCAGTTGTTTCATATTACTTTTTACATATTATTGTATAGAATTTATAAAATATATAAATGGGGAACCTTTTTAATTCTCATATTAATCAGAAATGAAAGTGCAAATGGAATTTCTTGGACGTTAATCCTATATCAGAACATTGAATCCACATATACACACTTAAGTTTAAGAATTACTAATGATAGAGAGAGGAAATTTTATTGAATAATAAAATTAGTTCTTGCAAAAGACAAGGTAAGAACTAAATTTAGAAGGAAAATTAAATCAGCGATTACATTCGTTCTTGCTTCCAGTAACAGGTTAAACGTCAAAAATCAACTTTCATAAGGAAATTTTGTTTAAAAAATACTGAGCATGACGGAAAGTTATCAGCTTGCATATCTAAATTGATAAAAAGAAGAAAAAAAATTATTGCCAAGGATTTTTTTTTAATTTAGTGCATATATTAGCAAACCCAACACATTTAACAAACTCACAGAAGATAGATTTTATTATTTCAACTTCATTGTTTACATTGTACGCGATTTTAAACAGCTGGGTGCGGCGCATCCAGCATGACACAACCAGCTTTTGTAAGCGTTACGTTTCCATTTCTTTATTCCATAAAAACAATAAAAATTCAGAACAATCTGATATTCTATTGCCATTTGTGTCAATATAACTCAGAAAGAAAATAATTAGAAATCGTGAAACTAAAATCATATAAATATGTTTTTTTCCTTATAATTCGAATTAGTTCTAATCAATATTTTTCTATAAGTGGAATATGGTAGAAATCAGGAGTTGGCCCGAACATTGGGTAAAGTGAGCGTCTAGCAGGAAGGAAGAAAAAGAAAGCATTCTCACTACAATATTACTCGTTGACTGCAGGCAAATCGCATATGCAAGCCCATGTAAATAAGGTTCACGCATACGCAAACAGTTCTTGCATATAGATCCCAAACATTATCAGTCCCGTCGAAAGAGCCATTCATACAGGAGGCGATTTTTTTTCTTCTTTTTTTTTGCGTAAAAACTGATTTTTTCATTTGGAACTATGTTCAATGTAGTCTTCAGCTTCATATAATTACCCAACTTAAAAGTTTTTAATCTCATTGTAAATCAAGACTGATACTAACGTAACTCCTCCTATGACTATCTCCGCTATTGTTGAAAGCATGCGAAGTGTTGCCATAGGTAGAGATTTCTGCTTTATGCCACCTGTAGCCCATTTCGTTCGCCAATACGCAAATTATGCAAGTAAAATATACATGCTTGTAAAATCTGTGAGAAGCCTTGCGGTTCGTCGTTGAATCGACTGAACCATTTGACTATGTCGTCAGCGGGTGGGTGACCACTGTGATCAGAATGCGTAGGGACCGAGCATGCGCGGTATCAGTCCTCGTTAAACTGTTCTACCGTAAAGTGCTCGACTTCGCGCTCAGGTCCTTGGGCTATGAAAGCAGGGGAGAAATCTCCTCTGCATAGGATTAAAATTACGATGGCGTGTCTTCGGATCATCCTCGGGGATGTTTCCCAGACAGTCGCCAATAGCCCATTTGTGCTGCTAAAGTGCGACGTAAATAAAGTACAAGTACCTATCTATCTACTTATGACTCTGTCTAAATTGAGGAAGTGGCCTCACAAAAAATTATTTTTCTTTGGGAGAGATCAAACTAATATAACGAATACAACCTCAAAACCTTCCAATACAACCTTCCTTCTTCACAAAAAAAAACAAACATGTATACTACTTAATAACATGAATCTAATTAAAATCGTAGAATTAAATTATAAATTTCTTTTTAAAATGTAATATATTATAAAAATAATTGTTAAAAGACGGAATAATAAGGAGTTGCTTTCAAGAAATTTCTTCTAAATTTCTCCTAAATTCTAAAAATGACGTGGGAACCGTAATATGCCCCAATGTGCGCAGCCTGATTTGTCTATAATTATTTCCTTTAGTATGATAAGATATTATGTTATAATATAATATTTTTCGGAGATTAAAAAATTATAGGTAAACATTCAGGGGAAATACGGGGTATTATACTTACAGTATATGATGAACAATTTCCGTATTTTAACGCTTTTCTTATAAGCGCTCTAGCAAAAAAAAAAAAAATAAAAATAAATAAATAAATAAATAATAATAACATTAAGAAAATGAATATTTTATTTACGCTACTATGTATAGCCTTTTAAAAATTTCCTGCGCTTTGTCGCGGGAACGATATTATGCTCCATTGTGAGCCTCCTTATTTGTCCATAATTATTATCGTTGGTATAATAATATATAGTTGTAAAATACACTACAATGTAATGATGGAAGAGTCACTTTAAGTTTTTGACATTTTTTTAAATTTCTCAGGAAATATATAACAGACTACTTTGAAATTTTAAAGATGGTTAGTTCATTCGATTTTACGTACTTAGCAATAAAATTTAAAGCTTTCAGATGTTTGAGAGACCTACAATAAATTGCGGAAGAAAACAAATGTTTTTGAACAGCCATTGCCAGAAAATCAAATAATAATCTTGTATCCCGAAGATCCAGTGGACAAACCTTATTCATTGTCAATATTTAAAAATTATATTTAACAAAAATAAAGTTTTTTTTAATATTTATTTAACAATATTGTAACGTAAATAAAATATTCATTTTCCCTAAATTATTATTATTATTTTTTCTAAGTGCGTATAATAGCGTTAGAATGGAGAATTTATTGCACATATACTGTACATATATATAACCTCATATCTCTCCTTAATATTAACCTGTAATTTTCAAACTCGGCCGGATATATATCGTAGCAACACTAACGTACCACAGGAAATATTTATAGACAAATTAGGAGCACCTTCAATGAGGCAAAATATGGTTCCATTGAAAAAAAACGCTGGAAAGTACTTAAAGCTTGTTATTTGTCGAGCTGCATGGCTTAGTTTGGTCGTTAAAGTTAAAGTGATAGGAAGCAAGAAATTGCTGATCCCGAGATCCGGGGGTCAAACCGGGGCGATGAACAAGAGTTAAAAATTATTTTAAGCAAAAATAAATGTTTTTTTAAAATTTATTTCACTGTATTGTAATTATTTCCATTATTTGCAATATTATTTTACAATATAGTAATTAATAAACTATTCCTTTTCGTTAAACTATGATTCTTTTCAAGTGCGAATAATAGCATGCATATATATAT
>NC_092205.1:96514745-96518726 GCF_043381705.1 Parasteatoda tepidariorum
ACCCATTCATGGCAACAGTTTTTCCTGCGGGGGATGGTGTTTACCAACAGGATAATGCACCATGTCATAAGGGTCGAATCGTCTTGGATTGGTACGAGGAACATTCCAGTGACTTTCAAGTCATGTCTTGGCCCCCAAATTCACCCGACCTTAATCCAATAGAGCATTTGTGGTCCTACTTGGAAAACCAAATTCATGCTGCCACGCTACCCCCTCGCAATGTGAGGAAATTGCAGGACCAGTTGGTGAGCGCTTGGTACCAGATACCTCAGACTACCTATCAGCACCTTGTGGAATCAATGCCACGGCAGTTGCTAGCAGTTTTGAGGGCTAAAGCCATTTCAAAAGCCACATGAGCAAACTTTGGGAGGCATAGATGGCTGGCGAAAATCACTCATACACAAAAAACGGAAATTTAAAAAGAGCTTCATATGGAGAAGTAGCTCGACGGGTTTCAGAAGCTTGGAAAGCAATTTCTCCGGACACTATAAAATTAGATTTTTCGCTGGCGGAAATAATCCCGAGGGTTTCTATCGAAGAAAAATGTGATCTGACAGATGAAAATAATGATGATCACTGAATTGGATGAAGAATTGCTTCAATTGTTTAATTCGGAATCTGAATGCAGCGAATTTGAAGGGTTTGAGTGAACCTAAATTTTAAGTGGATGCGACCCACTTTAAAAAGCGTGCAAAGTGGATGCGACCCACTTAAGTTGTAAAATGTAAATATGTTGCAATGTAAGTCAGTTATATAATTCTTAACATAGAGATGGCGCCACCAGCGATTACCGATTGTAAAAATATTATTTTGAGCAGTTTGTCCGAAGTGTTTAATAACTTGCTTCTAGTCTTGCTTTTGTTAGACTACACATTTTATACTTTAATTTATATTTTAATTTCAAATTTTAGTTATATTTATAAAGCATTAATTTAATATATTTAATGTTTGCCGCTACATCGTTGTTATGGGTGCGACTTATAAACTGATATCTTCTTAGTTAAATAAAAGAGGTATGTTTCCAAAAAAAAAAAAAAAAATAATAATTATGAAATGTAAATATGCAGTAATGTAAAAAAATCATTTATATTAAATTAATAATATATTGGTTGAAATCTGAGCCATCACGATGGCTAAAAAAAACAAACCAGTTTCTTCGAGCAGTAAGATCCTCTCCTTGAATTCGTTCTTGGATGAAGAAGGCCTTATCCGTGATGGCGATAGGTTAGGAAATACACAATTATCGAATGACAGTAAACATCTTATTCTCCTACCGAAAAATCATCACTTAACTAATCTAATTATAATTCACTACCATGAATCCTTCTTGCGTGCTGGAACACTTTTTCTACAATTCGTAAAGAATTTTGGATAATAAATGCTAGATCGCTATAAAAAAGCAAATCTGGAAATGCATAAAATGCTTTTGATTAAAAGAAAAAACCGCGACACAGATATTGGCTCAGTTACCACCTTCAAGAGTAACGCCCTCTAGAGTATTTTCCAAGACTGTTCTGGATAAAGCTGGCTATGAAGAAACACAGTTTGAAATTGGAGCATACAAATTCGAAGTCGTTGATAGCTCCACCTATTTGGGGTCTAAGATTAGCAACAAAAACAACACTACACAAGAAATACACACGAGAATCACGATGGCCAATAAGTGTTTTTATGGACTAAGAAAATATCTTAAAGTCAAGCCTAATAAAAAGAAAAACAAAGGTGTTACTCTATAAGTGTCTTATACGATCAGTGCTTACATACGCATGTGAGACCTGGACAATGACCCGTGGAGATGAAAATATTATAGCTAGATTTGAGAGAAAAATACTGCGATGCATTTTTGGTGGAATAAGTAAAAGCGGTACCTGGTTTAGAAGATCAAACACGGAACTTTACAAAGCATATAAAGAACCTGATGTCATTAAATTTATCAAAATTCAAAGGATTAAATGGGCCGGCCACATTATAGGAATAGAGGATAGCAGGACAACCAAAAAAGTTTTCAGTGCCAGGTGCCAGGCCAACAGGTACAAGAAAAAGAAGACGGCCAAACCTAAGATTTTTAAACTGCCTTGAAAAGGATCTACAAGTTTTAAGGATAATAAACTGGAGAACGTTGGATAAGGGAAGAATATCTTGGCATAGGCTTGTTGAGAAGGCCAAGGCCCATCCTGGGCTGTCGTGCCAATGAGAGAGAGAGAGGTCTGGATTATGCAGGGCCATTTTTTGTGAAACCGCTATCTGGACGTGGAGTCAGATCAATTAAATTATACATTTGTATTTTTATGTGTTTCGCAACAAAAGCAGTGCACATCGAAGTTGTTGGAAATTTATCCGCTGAATCATTTATTGCAGCCCTAAAAAGATTTGCTGTGCGAAGAGGAAAACCAAATGAATTATTTTCAGACTGTGGTTTAAATTTTGTTGCTGCAAATAAGGAAATTAATCGAGATGTTAAATCTTTTCAAAAATAAGAATCCATATCTATCAGTATTTTGCCTATGAACAAATTAAATGGCACTTTAACCCATCTTCAGCACCTCACTTTGGAGGAATTCGGGAAGTTGCTGTGAAATCCACAAAATCGCATTTGAAAAGAACAATAGGTGATCATAAATTGACCCTTGAAGAGTTTTTAATTCTTATTGCACAAATCGAATCCTGCTTGAACTCTCGTCCTTTGTGTTGTATATCGGATGATCCCTTTGAACTTTCAGCACTTACCCCAGGACATTTCCTCGTGGGAACCTCTCTTTCTTCAATACTAGAAGAGAACTTTCTGAACAAAAACATATCCCCTTTAAAACGTTGGCAGTTAATTCAAAAAATTTTCCAGAATTTTTGGAAAAGATGGGTTAACGGGTATATTTCCAGCTTACAGCAGCGCCCCAAATGGTTGCGAGTCCAGCCTGACTTGAAAATTAATGATTTTAGTTCTCATTAAAGAGGACAATATTCCACCTTAGAAGTGGAAATATACAAGAGGTTTTCCCTAGTGCTGACGCTAAGGTAAGAGTTGTCAGTGTCAAAACTGAGACTGGAGCTTATAAAAGACCCATTCACATACTGTCAGTTTCACCTATTGACTGATTAACTCTCTTTTCTTTTTCTTTTGTGTTACAGTTATCCGGTTTATACCAAGGAATCTATACATCTGTTTATGATATATATTTTTAATTTCATGTATCTTGAATTAGTTTTCTGAAATTATCTTTTATTGGATGCATTAAGTTTAATTTTATTTTTGTCAATTTATGTGTATATTTTCAAACTATGTTTCAAGGTGGCCGGTGGCCCGGTACGCTGAAGCCGGTATGTATGTTGTACTAGTAGCGCCACCTACATTTATTAGAACAAAAAAAGTTACTTCTTAGTTGGTTTCATCGTTTTATTGCGTTTACAGAGACAGACCAATGCTCTGTTAAAAATAAACGCATTCATCAATTTATCATTTTTGTTGTCATTTATCTAAAAACCCGATCAACATTATTTTCGTGAGCTCGTAATACGAACCACGCAAACCCGCAAACGCAAATCAAAGACAAAATATTAATACAGGTAAATTCGACAATCGATCTTTGATATTTAAGTCGCGGGATAATATGAATCGCGATTGTGACATTGAGTCACCAAATCTTAATTTTTCTGTTGGGATTGTGACCTAGAAATTAGGCCGACACCCCTGAACCCTCTACTGTGACGCCTCACTGTCTGCCGACCTTCACGCCTTTGACTTTCGGCGGCCTTTGATGTCAACACATGTTTTTAGTTACTGTACGGTCGCCGTTAGTGTTTAATTATGCTTAAATTTAAGGGGTTAGTCAACTCACTTCAGTTCGCTCCTTAAGCTAGATTCTTTTGCTTTTTAGGAAGTTTAACTTCCACTTCTGGCCTTTTGTATAAATACCGCCCATTTTTGGGAGCGGGCAGCATTCGATATTTGATCCTGTAAAACTACGATCCCTTAACAGGGGTTTT
>NC_092205.1:96519226-96521915 GCF_043381705.1 Parasteatoda tepidariorum
ATGATACCCAGCAAGAACCAAGATAACAGCGATATTAACGGATTCTGGTGCGGTTTCAAATGTTAAAATTGACGCCTTAATCAAATTAGCGAAGGAATAATATTTATGGAAAAGTCTATTTAACACGATTTACCGAAAGTTTCAAATCAATTTTAATCGGTGGAACTTTCGTAGGATTATAAATTTTGAATAGTGGACTTCCGCGAATCAATGGTCTTCAGATACGCGAAATCTGCGAAAAATCACATGCCCTGATCCTAGTTTTTAGACCTGGAAAGATGATACAAAAAACCTGAAATTCCGGCGTACATCCGGAATACAACCACCCCTGATTTTAGATAACATCTACTCATGGATGGACAACAAAAAATCAATATTTTACTGCAAGAAACTGTAATTAGTTTTTTTCTTCTTTTACCCAAATTAAAACATAGCACTAAGAAAATAAGCAAACACAATTAAAAATTCTCAAGTTTATAGAATTATTTTTAGCAATAAAAGTTTTTCTTTCTTCAGTTTATGTATGAAACATTACATAATTTTGCTGCTATTACTCAATACATACTGCAGCTAGTTAAAAATGATCTGGCTTTCTACAGACGAAAATAATTTTTTTTTGTTGTATTTTCTAGTTTGATTGAATTTATAATAAATATGTCACAGAAGTACTTACATAAACTTTTAATCTAATATCACATCCAGAAAGAAAATACTCTGCCCAAAACTGCAGCTACTCAATTTACAATCCTTTTTTTTTTTTTTAAATTTTGATATCACAATATGAAGTAGAAATACATTTGACATAGTAGTTCAAAATTAAATTATTTGTGGTATATATCTCAGCTTCTCATTATTTCATCGTGACAGTATGTTGTTAAGTATGTCATTATACACTTTTTTTATTTCGTTTTAAAAAAAATTACATTAACCACCAGTAGGAACAGTATTGCTTCTATATATTCTTGTCCTTTACAAAGTTTATTTTATTTTCAACATTAAAATAGTATCAAAATTCAAGATCGGCAAATAGACTTAACAGTTTGGACAAAAAGGATGCCAGGAAACAAATTTAACAGTTTAAATAATATGGTTGACCCAAACCCCCCTCTATGCCTCTACAGAAATAAACAGGTACTTAAATTGAGCAAAATGGCCGAAAAAAATAATTAAAGGCACAACCTTGAGACAACATGCACAATTTTAAGAAAAATTAACAATTCACAAATTAGCCTATTTAATGGCAGTTATATGCAATGTGTCATTTTACATAATTTAAAGAAAAGTAAAATCTTTTCATGTCTTAAAAATAATTTCCTTCAGTGGTTCTCATAATTTATTTCGGATCAAAGCCAATGAAACGGCTGACGCAGCTTTTAAGAAGAAAGTCACATGACCATCCTAACATCAGAAGCAATTGTTCACATTAAATATAAATAAACAAGATAAAACCCTTTTAAGCACATGCACAAATCAATCATTCAGTGATAAAGGAATGTTTTTTTTGAAAAGATGCACCAGAATCTGCAAATGTTTCTTTATTTTACAAAACCAGGGATAACTTTGTTTAAATTGCACAGACAATTAATTTTTCCAATAGTGAACTCGGAATAGAGATCCAACTGACTCCTTAGTCGCATCAGTATTCACTGTATAAGTTTGTGTCATACACAATATAATTGCTTTTGAGTCTTTAGCTAAGTAAAATAATTCAGAGCATACGAATCATCAGTCACAGAATCTGTGTCATTTAGCCTAGTGAAAAAGGATTTGACAGAATGTAATGCTACACCTTTGCCTTCTACTTCGTTCACGTCATATCACACATAGCGAAAATTCGTTCAATTCAACCTTCAACTCATCCCCAACTTCAACTCCGAAGACAACTCCGTCCGAAAACATAGGTGTGCTATACTTATCCGAGTTGAAACAACTGTTGTTCAACTCCTTCACATCTCTTCAAAAGTGTTGAACCAACTTCACGATTCAACCAATCAGGTGGCAGCAACCGCATGGGGTTATGGAATAGCACAAGTCAAAACAATATGGCTGCAAAGTTTATATGACGAAGCAGAGTATCTAATTTGTTATATATTAATTCAGGTGAGTTTTTAATTGAGTATTGATTTTAAAGTTATTTTATAAGAAGTATAAATCTGTTTCTAATCATTAAAGAAGTTTATGTTATAAATGTGTTATGTTTTTAACCGTGAATTAAAAGTATGATTTTCTACGCCAAATTCGCTAATCTGAAGTAAATTTTGCAAGTACATAAAAGTAGTTTTGTTTTATATTTTGACATTACTTTAAATGATAAACTAATTTTATGAATTGCATTCAGAGCCGGATTAACCTATAGGCACACTAGGCACGTGCCTAGGGCCTACGAAATTCAGGGGTCTACGAAAAACTTGGGAGAAATTTTTTTTTTGACAAAAATAGTTTAGCTTTAAAAACAACAAGTGTATTTTGCACAAAATTATGAAGATACAAATAAAAATATAATATTTTACGGTAATAAATTATTTTGCAGAATCTTATGATCTAATATATTACTTTTTTGCGATTTTTGGATTCAACGAAATCTTGTATTATGCTGTCGAATTCCAAACTACGCAAAATGTCGTATTCAATAGACATAAGTGCGAGCGATGCCAAACGATCTTGATTCATTGTTGAACGCAAATAATTT
>NC_092205.1:96522006-96523798 GCF_043381705.1 Parasteatoda tepidariorum
TTACCCAGTGGGCACCTGTGAACCAAAGTCACGGAGGCGAGTAACATTGTCCACGCCACACTGCTACAAACCCGTTCATAGGGTAGGCCACGTTCACACACAACAGAGGACAATAACACAAGAGAGAGAAACATCCATGTTCAGATCGGGATTCGAACCCCCGGCCATTGGATTCGCAGTCAGGAGCGCTACCTGTGGCCGACTATATATATATATTGGTCAAAATAGTTCAAAAGCAAGAATTTCCAAACGAATATCAACAGCTAAAAAATAACAAACCAGTTTCTTCGAGTAGTAAGATTCTCTCCCTGAATCTGTTTTTTGGATGAAGAAGGCCTTATCCGTGTTGGCGATAGGTTAGGAAATACACAATTATCGAATGACAGAAAACATCCTATTCTCTTACCGAAAAATCATCACTTAACTAATCTAATTATAATTCACTATCATGAATCCTTCTTCCATGCTGGAACACTTTTTCTTTTATTTGTAAAGAATTTTGGATAATAAAGGCTAGATCAGTTATAAAAAAGCAAATCTGGAAATGCATAAAATGCTTTTGATTAAAAGAAAAAATCGCGACACAGATAATGGCTCAGTTACCACCTTCAAGAGTAACGCCTTTTAGAATATTTTCCAAGACTGGTCTGGATTATGCAGGGCCATTTTTTGTGAAACCGTGATCTGGACGTGGAGTTAGATCAATTAAAATATACATTTGTATTTTTATGTGTTTCACAACAAGAGCAGTGCACAACGAAGTTGTTGGAAATTTATCCGCTGAATCTTTTACTGCAGCTCTAAAAAGATTTGTTGCGCGAAGAGGAAAACCAAATGAATTATTTTCAGACTGTGGTTCAAATTTTGTTGCTGCAAATAAGGAAATTAATCGACTGGTTAAATCTCTTCAATAAGAAGAATCCATCTATCAGTATTTTGCCTATGAACAAATTAAATGACACTTTAACCCACCTTCGACACCTCACTTTGGAGGAATTTGGGAAGTTGCTGTGAAATCCACAAAATCGCATTTGAAAAGAACAATAGGTGATCATAAATTGACACTTGAAGAGTTTTTAACTCTTATTGCACAATTCGAATCCTGCTTGAACTCTCGTCCTTTGTGTCCTGTGTCGGATGATCCCTTTGAACGCTAAGGTAAGAGTTGTCAGTGTCAAAACTGAGACTGGAACTTATAAAAGACCAATTCACAAACTGTCAGTTTTATCTATTGACTGATTAATTCTCTTTATTTTAGACTTTTCTTTTTGTTTTGTGTTATAGTTATCCGGTTTATACCAAGGAATCTATACATCTGTTTATATTTTTAATTTCATGTATCTTGTATGGATGGGTGATCGTGTAAAGCTAAGGGTGGTGGCGCTAGTGGTAAAATTGCTCTTTTAAGACTTCCGGGTTACTGCTTCCGATATATTTTTACGCCGCCGATTGAAAAAACGCGCCATCATATTATTGCATCATATCTTTTGCAGTATTTCACATGTATCGAATTCTTTCTTTCAGCCTTTAAACTTCAGCATTATCATATTAATATTATAATCATTAGAATATTTTCTAATTAGGCTATCTTAAAAAGATATTTTGAAAGATATTTTTGGTAACATTTTATTCAAATGTAGCCAAATAAGGGATAAAATACAAAACATGGCAAACCTTAAGAATTATTCACAATGAGATATTAACTTTCCAAAATTTTTTTTGGCCTTACGACCTCTGAGAATCAATACATTTCTGAAAGCTCTTATGAATGGTTCATGTGGTTTGAAAAGTT
>NC_092205.1:96524537-96535150 GCF_043381705.1 Parasteatoda tepidariorum
CTATCTATCTATCTATCTATCTCTATATCTATCTATCTATCTATCTATCTATCTATCTATCTATATATATATATATATATTGCTGCTATTTCTCAATACATACTGCAGAAAGTTAAAAATGATCTGGCTTTCTACAGACGAAAATAATTTTTTTTGTTGTATTCTCTAGTTGGATTGAATTTATAATAAATATGTCACAGAAGTACTTACATAAACTTTTAATCTAATATCACATCCAGAAAGAAAATACTCTGCACAAAACTGCTGCTACTCAATTTACAATCTTTTTTTTTTTTTTTTTTTTTTTAAAATTTTGATATCACAATATGAAGTAGAAATACATTTGACATAGTAGTTCAAAATTAAATTATTTGTGGTATATATCTCAGCTTCTCATTATTTCATCGTGGCAGTATGCTGTTAAGTATGTGATTATACACTTTTTTTATTTCGTTTTAAAAAAAATTACATTAACCACCAGTAGGAACAGTACTGCTTCTATGTATTCTTATCTTTTACAAAGTTTATTTCATTTTCAGCATAAAAACAGTATCAAAATTCGAGATCGGCAAATAGACTTAACAGTTTGGACAAAAAGAATGCCAGGTAACAAATTTAACAGTTTAAATAATATGGTTGACCCAAACCCCCCTCTATGTCTCTACAGAAATAAACAGGTACTTAACTTGAGCAAAATGGCCGAAAAAAATAATTAAAGGCATAACCTTGAGACAACATGCACAATTTTAAGAAAAATTAACAATTCACAAATTAGCCCATTTAATGGCAGTTATGTACAATGTGTCATTTTACGTAATTTAAAGAAAACTAAAATCTTTTCATGTCTCAAAAATAACCGGGTCTTTCTTTTTCAGTGGTTCTCATAGTTTATTACGGATCAAAACCAATGAAACGGCCGACATGGTTTTTTAAGAAGAAAGTCACGTGACCATCCCAACATCAGAAGCAATTGTTCACATTAAATGTAAATAAAGAAGATAAAACTTACACCCTTTTAAACACATGCACAAGTCAATCATTCAATGATAAAGGAATATTTTTTTAAAAAGATGCACCAGACGCTGCAAATGTTTCTTTATTTTACAAAACTAGGGACAACTTTGTTTAAATTGCACAGACAATTCATTTTTCCTACAGTAAACTCGGAATAGAGATCCAACTGATTCCTTAGTCGCATCAGGATTCATTACACAAGTTTGTGTCATACACAAAATAATTGCTTTCGAGTCTTTACCTAAGTAAAATAATTCAGAGCATACGAATCATGAGTCACAGAATCTGTTTCATTTAGCCTAGTGAAAAAGGATTTGACAGAATGTTATGCTACACCTTTGCCTTCTACTTCCTTTACGTCATCACTTTGTTTCCAGTTTTTAAAGGATTCTTCGGTGATTAGGATGTCGTAGAGGATGTCGAAAATCTGCCTAAGAATTCCTAAAATATAAAAGAAAGTTTTAAATTCATTCAACAAAGTAACAAATGTGTTTGAAAAAGAATAGAAACTATTTCGATACCACCAAAGGGTTGCCACAGAAAAAAATGAGCAAAATAGTTGCTTTTGGTAGCCTAAAGCATGAAAAAAGATGCAAAAACTATGAAAATAATTGCCTAAATAAGAAAAAGTCTTTTTTCAATAATATGACTAAAATTTCTATTCATTATCCATTTAGTCAAGTTGGTAGCAAATATGATAATTTTTAAATAAATGTTAGTGTTCTAAGACTAAATTTTTACATCAAAAAAATAACTATATTTTCAGAAAATTAAGTACTTTTAATAACTAGAATTCAATCAAAAATCCTTTTTCTAAAAGGAAAATTCTTCATTAAAATTGTCTTCATTAAAGTCTTTTTTCTAAAAAAAGTTCCCTTTATCACTAATTGATTTAGGAAATAGTAATAACTCAAACTCAAAATTCAAGCATTGTAATATCATATTAAAAATTAAATTTTTTTTTATTTTATAGTAATAACCACTGAAAAGGTGATCCAGATACAAAACAGACTTATGGAATATATGCAAATTGAGCACATTAAAAAGTGATGACTCAAATTTGCAATTCAAAATTTTCAATATCTTTTATTTTTTTGAATTTTTTTTATTGTGTTCAGAAGATCTCACGAGTCACAGGTCGTCAATCCAATTTATGCTTAAAAAATCGCTAGGAGTAGAGAAAAGTCTCCCAAAAGTCTCCTTTTCCTGAAAATAGTTGCAAATAGCCACATTTTAGCCGCCTGTTGCAACCTTATAACAATACTTTCGTTTCATGGGAAGAAATTCATTTCAGCGTTCCTTCAAAGTAAAAAAAAACTAGACTTTTACAGGAAAATGTCAACAAAACAAGAGACTATATTTCTGCTATAGAATTTTATTATCTCTGGGCATGGCCCATACAAATTGTCACCACTATTGCTACTTTAAAACCCAAGATATGCAGAAAGGCATCAAAGAAAGTGTCATGGAATTTTCCAAAAGCGAACTGGAAAGGATTTTCTCTCCTTTCGGATGAAAAGCTTCAACGAAATTTCAATCTCTCTATCCATATTGATTGAAACTTTTAACAATGTGTCCACTATGCTGCCGAGAGAAATATTCCAAGAGGAAAGCTCAAGGTGGTATACAAGTGTGTTTGCACTGATGAACTAAGGGATATCAAAGCAAAATGTGATCGTCTTAGAAGAAAAGCTGAGTTTATGAGAAAAACGTTCGTGGTCACCTGTCGTAGACAGGCAAGTATCTTTAAAAGAAAAATCATTTGGAAAAAACGTAAGTCTCTTGAACATTTTATTAACAATCCCATGATCAGCCAAATGGCTGTGCAGGAGTGTTTTTCATTTGCAATGTCTTCATTTTTTATATCCCTGTGGGTATTAAGAGAACAGCCTATGTTGACAAAATTACTGTGATCTGTGTCGTTGTGGAACAATTGGTAAGCTTTCTAGACAAACTCAATTCTGTTGTCATTCTTTCCAACTCATTAGCAGCTCTTTACTCAGTAAAATCTATGCACAGTCCCTTTTCTGGTGATACATTAAAATGTCAAATCTCAATAAATTACAACAACTAGGAAAATCCGCCACTCTGCAAGGGATCATTTCTCACTGTGGAATTGAAGGCAATGATATGGCCAATGATTTAGTCAATAATAATCTGGCCCCCTTTTCAACTTTAAACGAGTTCTCAAAGGAAGAGTCTTAGCTAATTTTTAGAAGCAACTGATAGAAAGAAATTCTATCAAAAAGTGAACGGTTCTCGAGCCAAATAGCATCCTGCGGAAACTAGTAGTTGGTGCACCGGAGTACCTGGCCAAAAAGGCCGCCTCCGTAAATGATATGATTACAAACTGAATCATGAGGCCGGGATAGCCATGTCCGAGAGTTCGTGGGTTCGAATCCAGCCGGCCGAAGATTCCCCGTGTAGTAAATGGTGACTGATGCACGTTAAATCTGTCTATTCGCCAAGTCCGCCATGTTCCCATAACAAATCAATACCTCTGGGGGTACTGTATTGGAGATCGATCGTTCTCTGATTCAGGTCAAAATTACGATCTGTGGATGAATGAATGGATGCGTGAATGGGTCCGCCCTATGAAACGTGTGCGTGGCTGAAGAAGAATTTTTGGCCATAGGATGGCGCCTCTGAAAAACAAGAAACGCACACTTTGCCTTAAATTTGCTCAGTTTCACCAAACAGGCTTTCCCGTGTGGCAAGTGGCATTAGAAACAACAACGCAACAAACTGAATCAAAGGCCACTGATGTTAAAATTATTTGGATTAGTAAATTTAATGTTTAGCATCCCAGACTGGCCGCGTCATGAGGCGTGGCTCAGTTCAAGCTCTTTGAGGAACATAAATTTCCTGTTTCTTACTTATACAGATTCAAGATGGCTTCTGATCGATATTGCTCTATATGTCGAGACCAATTTGCAATGGATGGCCGGCACGTTCTTCTTCGCAGGGCAGTGGTCTCCGTGGAGCAACTACTACTGCTGAGGAGCGACTCTGGAAAGTGAGGTGTCGAATGAGGAATGACTGTTTTTTAATTTTTATATCTTAGTTCTCTTGAGTTGTGTTATTTTTATTCTCTGTCAATCCCCTCTGCTTTAGAAATAAAACAAATATTTCATTCATCAGACGTACTTTTCATTAAAGAATTCAATAAATCTTTTTCGATATAAACGTTCACTTGGCGAAGTTTTAACGCAGAGTTCAAAATATACAAATATATGAAAAAAGATAAATAGTATTTTGCATAAGACTCTGAAAAATTAAAAAACTCAATGCAACATAAAGCAGAAAAAAAGTGCCAAACTTTTTTTTTTAAAGAAAATGTATAAAAATTTTAAATATATTTAGGCATTTATAAAAACAGTGGTCATTTTTGTGCTATGAGAGATAATTCCTTTATAAAATTACGAAAACATCACCAAAATTTAATTTTGTTGAATATGATATAAATTTTTATTTTATTTTCAGTTTTGAATATTATACGTTAAAACAGTTTTCATTTTAAAAGATTCCTGGACATTTTATATTATCAATGATTTTCAATGAAAGTGCAAATTTTTGTTAATACGTTTCATATTATAAAAGTAATTAACACAAAAAAAGCTATTTATCTCAGCTTTCTCTTGTAATGAAAAAAAATCATGATTTATAATTGCATTAATTAACGAATAGTCAATATTGTTCTTTGCTGAATTTCTTTTCCATTGGCCACAGAAAGTGCCAGAACTGCTAACTCTCTTTTTTCTACCCAGTGGGCACCTGTGGCGAAACCACGGCGGTGGAGCAGCGTCGCCCAAGTCACGCTACCACAACCCGTTTATAGGGCGGTTCACATTCACACACAAAGGAGAAAGGACATAGAACACAGATAGAGAGAAAGAAACATCCATGCCTGCCTTGCCCGGGATTCGAACCCAGAACCTTTCTGATGCAAGGACAGTTCCCNTTAAGTACTTTTAATAACTAGAATTCAATCAAAAATCCTTTTTCTAAAAGGAAAATTCTTCATTAAAATTGTCTTCATTAAAGTCTTTTTTCTAAAAAAAGTTCCCTTTATCACTAATTGATTTAGGAAATAGTAATAACTCAAACTCAAAATTCAAGCATTGTAATATCATATTAAAAATTAAATTTTTTTTTATTTTATAGTAATAACCACTGAAAAGGTGATCCAGATACAAAACAGACTTATGGAATATATGCAAATTGAGCACATTAAAAAGTGATGACTCAAATTTGCAATTCAAAATTTTCAATATCTTTTATTTTTTTGAATTTTTTTTATTGTGTTCAGAAGATCTCACGAGTCACAGGTCGTCAATCCAATTTATGCTTAAAAAATCGCTAGGAGTAGAGAAAAGTCTCCCAAAAGTCTCCTTTTCCTGAAAATAGTTGCAAATAGCCACATTTTAGCCGCCTGTTGCAACCTTATAACAATACTTTCGTTTCATGGGAAGAAATTCATTTCAGCGTTCCTTCAAAGTAAAAAAAAACTAGACTTTTACAGGAAAATGTCAACAAAACAAGAGACTATATTTCTGCTATAGAATTTTATTATCTCTGGGCATGGCCCATACAAATTGTCACCACTATTGCTACTTTAAAACCCAAGATATGCAGAAAGGCATCAAAGAAAGTGTCATGGAATTTTCCAAAAGCGAACTGGAAAGGATTTTCTCTCCTTTCGGATGAAAAGCTTCAACGAAATTTCAATCTCTCTATCCATATTGATTGAAACTTTTAACAATGTGTCCACTATGCTGCCGAGAGAAATATTCCAAGAGGAAAGCTCAAGGTGGTATACAAGTGTGTTTGCACTGATGAACTAAGGGATATCAAAGCAAAATGTGATCGTCTTAGAAGAAAAGCTGAGTTTATGAGAAAAACGTTCGTGGTCACCTGTCGTAGACAGGCAAGTATCTTTAAAAGAAAAATCATTTGGAAAAAACGTAAGTCTCTTGAACATTTTATTAACAATCCCATGATCAGCCAAATGGCTGTGCAGGAGTGTTTTTCATTTGCAATGTCTTCATTTTTTATATCCCTGTGGGTATTAAGAGAACAGCCTATGTTGACAAAATTACTGTGATCTGTGTCGTTGTGGAACAATTGGTAAGCTTTCTAGACAAACTCAATTCTGTTGTCATTCTTTCCAACTCATTAGCAGCTCTTTACTCAGTAAAATCTATGCACAGTCCCTTTTCTGGTGATACATTAAAATGTCAAATCTCAATAAATTACAATAACTAGGAAAATCCGCCACTCTGCAAGGGATCATTTCTCACTGCGGAATTGAAGGCAATGATATGGCCAATGATTTAGTCAATAATAATCTGGCCCCCTTTTCAACTTTCAAACGAGTTCTCAAAAGAAAAGTCTTTACTAATTTTTAGAAGCAACTGATAGAAAGAAATTCTATCAAAAAGTGAACGGTTCTCGAGCGGAAACTAGTAGTTGGTGCACCGGAGTACCTGGCCAAAAAGGCCGCCTCCGTAAATGATATGATTACAAACTGAATCATGAGGCCGGGATAGCCATGTCCGAGAGTTCGTGGGTTCGAATCCAACCGGCCGAAGATTCCCCGTGTAGTAAATGGTGACTGATGCACGTTAAATCTGTCGAGTCGCAAAGTCCGCCATGTTCCTATAACAAATCAATACCTCTGGGGGTACTGTATTGGAGATCGAGCGTTCTCTGATTCAGGTCAAAATTACGATCTGTGGATGAATGAATGGATGTGTGAATGGGTCCGCCCTATGAAACGTGTGCGTTTCTGAAGAAGAATTTTTCGCCATAGGATGGCGCCTCTGAAAAACAAGAAACGCACACTCTGCCTTAAATTTGCCCAAACAGGCTTGCCCGTGTGGCAAGTGGCATTAGAAACAACAACGCAACTCACTGAATCAAAGGTCACTGATGTTAAAATTATTTGGCTTAGTAAATTTAATGTTTAGCATCCCAGACTGGCCGCGTCATGAGGCGTGGCTCAGTTCAGGCTCTTTAAAGACCATAAATTTCCTGTTTCTTACTTATACAGATTCAAGATGGCTTCTGATCGATATTGCTCTATATGTCGAGACCAATTTGCAATGGATGGAAGGCACGTTCTTCTTCGCAGTGCAGTGGTTTCCGTGGAGCAACTACTATTGCTGAGGAGCGACTCTGGAAAGTGAGGTGTCGAATGAGGAATGACTGTTTTTTAATTTTTATATCTTAGTTCTCTTGAGTTGTGTTATTTTTATTCTCTGTCAATCCCCTCTGCTTTAGAAATAAAACAAATATTTCATCATACGTACTTTTTATTAAAGAATTCAATAAACCTTTTTGGATATAAACGTTTACTTGGCGAAGTTTTAACGCAGAGTTCAAAATATACAAATATATGAAAAAAGATAAATAATATTTTGCATAAGACTCTGAAAAATCAAAAAACTCGATGCAACATAAAGCAGAAAAAAAAGTGCCAAACTTTCTTTTTTAAAGAAAATGTATAAAAATGTTAAATATATTTAGGCATTTATAAAAACAGTGGTCATTTTTGTGCTATGAGAGATAATTCCTTTATAAAATGACGAAAACATCACCAAAATTTAAATTTGTTGAATATGATATAATTTTTNAATTTTTGCATGCTCAGTATGCATAAGGAAAGAATCAAAGATGACTCAGAATTCATTGAAAAAGTTATGAATAGATTTGGACAGCAAACAAGACGATTACAATTCTTGTTTGATTAAACAATATTTTAATTGTTATGTTTCAACAATTACTTAAGTATTTGTTTTTGAATAAAAATATTTTCAATAAAATTTTTTTATAACAAAATTGTTTTTCTGTTTCTCTTTAATTGTTTGAAAAAAAAGCCAGGGGTGCAAGTGCACCCTCTTGCACCCCGCTGGCGGCGCCCTTGGTAATATTCCATATACCTAATTATTCACCCGTTGTGTAGTTAGGAGGCCATATCTACACAAGATTTAAATGTGGAATGTGCATCTTAAATTTTGAAGTTTAATCATTATATCATTCTAGGAGCAACAATCCAGTCTTCACTTTGAAACTTATAACTGTTCATGTTTTATTCAATAATAAAATAGATTTCATATACCATCTTTCCAAAGGAATGTTCTGAGCAATGCAGATTTCATATTGTAATATCAAAATTTTAAAAACCATATAAAAGAGGTAGCAACAGCTAACTCAACCACCGAAACACAACATGGATTTAGAATGGAATTCTTGTTTATCAAGAGTGCCTAAAGGTGACTACGTAACCCCTTCCCTGATTATCCCGAGTTAACTCGGGTATGTATATATTGCAAATATTTATTATCCCGAGAAAACTCGGGCGTAGCAGGATCGTTTTCTTTTATCACGTTTATACTCGTCCGGAAGGAAAAAAAAATGTAGTAATAATCTGATGTGATTGGAAGTTTGTTTTGGGAGTTTTTCTATTGGATTATGGGACTGCACCCGTGTTTTGTGCGATTGTGTATACGATGGTTGCTGAATTTGCAAAGAAAAAAAGTGTAAAAAAATTGCGTATCACTTCACTGGTGTTTGGAAAGTATCACTTCGTGTTGCCCCTTGTTTTATATAGCCAGTACTGAAAAATAATTTCTTTAAGAACGGGAAAAAAAAATACTTTGCTCTCAGACATTTCTGTTAATTCTTTCGTCCTCGAGTCACTTTTTGCTTCTGTCTTACATCTGTCTGCGGACATTTTCGAAAGACGGAGACTTGCACTCGCGATGTGGATTTATCAGCAAAAAAATGATAGAAAAAGACTTATCTATATATATATTTCTCCTACACGGCGACAAAAAAAAGCCTCATTACAACTCCCCGAATGGCAACGCTAGAAAATCGACCAATGATTGCCGCTAAAAATGTCACATGCCAAATCTAGTTGTGGTGGCTCAACATATAGCGCTTTTAAGAACGGAAACTGAGCTAACCAGAGTGTAAAATATTATGTGCTTATGCGCATCGTATTTTTTGTTAAATAATTTATTTATTATATATCAGTTTGTAGATGGTAACCAGAAGAGTTTTGTGGTTGCTATGGTGACTAATTAGAATGTTAATTGTTTTTTTGAGTGAGTGTGAGATTTATTTTATGGAACTGCGATGCTGTAATTTTATTGTTTAGTTAATAAATCTTCCTTTTATATTGAACGTGATAGTAGTTTCCTTAATTATTTGATTCGAAGTCCTTTGAGTTTTATTTGAGGTCAGTTTATTCTGTATTTTTTGCCAAAAGAGAGCATTCTCACCAAATGAGATTTCATCTGAAATTCAATGTTTTGTTTATGCAGGTTTTTCCATTGCAATTCACTTATTTCAATTTTTAATAGACTTAATTATAGCCAAAATTTTAACCTTTTTAAAAAGATATCAGTATTAGAAATTTTATCTTAAGATTTTATACTATAGCACATTTCTAATAGGTTTAACGAATTACATGTCATTATCAAATCGTATATANTTGGTATTTACTAAAAAGACGTAATTTTTTTTAAAAAAAAAAGTTGTTATATGGATTTGAATGATTGTTTTGAATTCTTAGAATTTTGTGCATTTGCAATGTACCTAAGTTAGTAGCGAGCGAAGCGAACTTGGTTTGCAAAGCAAACCATATAAGATTGCGTAGCAATTTTCGGAGGTTGGCGAGCGTTAGCGAGTTAACTACAGAGCTTAACTACCACTAGTTCTATATAAAACAGAGGGAAAAAATTGGATAACAAGAAAACAAATTGCTAACTCTTCTTCTAGCTGCACAATGCAGGGTTGCTGATACCAACAGTCCAGCTGTCTGGGAAGGAATACAAGGTTTTAGGACATCTTTAAGAACACCTAGAGTAAATTTGTTATCTTCTAGAATAGGCTCAAGGATCTCTCCAATGTACTCCCATATCATGGGGAAATCTAGTGCGAACTCATCTATCGACTCTAACACAACTTCGAACCTAAAAAATAAAAAAATTATGAAACAGGGCACTGTAATTAATAAGGAAAAAGAAATTAGAAGAAGATAATTGGCCTAGGACAGTTTAAAGTTGAACACACCTTCAAAAAGGGTTCACACAAAGAAAAGCAAAGGAGTCAAAGATTTTGAAGTCTTAACTGATAATATATGTTAAGTCTATTAATATACACTCTATAACAAAAAAATCAACGCTCCAAGAAGGAGTTGTTCGATTGAAACCAAAATTGGTGGATAGGAAGACAATGTACAGAATAGTTAATGATTAAAATTTTAGAACAATTGAATAATTTATTGCAGAGTTACAGTAACAAGTTCAATAAGGTGTTGACCCGCCTCTAGCCACACGGCGTGGCATACACTGATAAAGTCCAGGATGGTCTCTTGCGGTATTTCCTGCCAAATTCGATCCAATTGTCGAACGAGGTCATCAACATTCAGTGCCAGATGCAATCGCCTTCCCATAATATCCCAGACATGCTCGATGGGAGAGAGATCTGGTGATCTGGCAGGCCAAGGAAGAGTTTGACAAGCTTGCAGACAGTTCATAGCAACACGTGCCGTATGTGGTCTGGCATTGTCCTGCTGAAAAACCAGCCCA
>NC_092205.1:96535168-96548567 GCF_043381705.1 Parasteatoda tepidariorum
TCCGGGAGCTTTATCGGTCTATGCCACGCCGTGTGGCAGCTTGTATCCAGGCTAGAGGCGGGTCAACACCTTATTGAACTTGTTACTGTAACTCTGCAATAAATTATTCAATTGTTCTGAAACTGTTTTCATTTACTATTCTGTACATTGTCTTCCCATCCACCAATTTTCGTTCAATCGGACAACTCTTTCTTGGTGCGTCGATTTTTTTGTTATAGAGTGTATATACACATAGCTGCCAACATGGATAGGAAAAAATCCAGTAGATAATTGTTGAATGATGTACTAAATATTTTACACATAGGGAATTTTAGGGAGTCATAAAAATAGAAAAACTGCAATATTTTCCAGTTATGATTGACATTCAACACACGTGAAATGTTATGTATTATGTTTACTCATTTCGAATATTGATAGGCATTTAATTCATCAAAGATAGTTACGATTTGTTTTAATTAATTTAAAAAGAGAGTTCTGAATAAAAAATAAACTGAACATTTTAGAACAAAGAAGGTTTTGAAATGATTTTTAATAAGTGAGGTTCACTTTATGTATTAGTAATACTTATTTAATTATTCAAGCAATAATCTGTGCAAAAATTCTATTTCAATAGGGATTTTCTTAGGAAACTTACTCAATTTTAGGGAATTTTCTAAAATGTACAAAAACCAGGAGAATTTTAGTAAACCAGTAGAAACTGGCAAAATTCAGTAGAGTTGGCAGTTATGCATATACAGCTATGCATATACATGTTTATATATTTTTTACGCCGTGGGAAATATTATAAAAAATATTGTTCTATTCAAAGGAAAAAGAACTTTATATAAAATTTAAGCAAAGTTCTATTCTTAATTCTTAACATTTTATTACATGCATAAAACACACTGCTTAAGGGGAAAAAAAACGAAAAAATGTCATTACATCCCTTTCAAACTCAACTATGCAGCAAACAAAAAATAATTTATCATGGCCGTTTAACCATTTAAAAATGAATTAATTTTTTTTTTAAAATTTATGCAATTTTACTTTAATGTTCTTGTGGAGTGAGTAGTTAACAACCATGCCAACCTTCATCTATGAAAAGGTACCCCAGCCTAAAATCGAGTTAACATGTCTAATATATACTAGTGAATTGGGAATCTATTTTTGTAGTAGTAGATACACTACATACTGGACATATTGCATGGTTTTGAGCTACCATCAATTTTCTGATAAATTCCAAACTTAAACCATTTTTTTCTACGAATATGAAATTTTTGGCAGATATTGCAACAAATTGAATCATAGGTTTTAAAATGCCCACATTATAATGTACGTTGATTTCGAATTACGCATTTGAGGAGTCACTTTTTTACATGGTTTGTCAACGGCTATTTTTGCAGTTATTCCTGTTGTTGTTATTGTCGTTTGACAAGTGCAGAAAAGTATAAGTCAAATGGGACCGAAGGCATGGAGCACAGCCCTGGCCACATCTCCTACTTTTTCGGAATAAAGGGTGTCATAGCAACAGTTGAGGTCGATGTTGAAGAGGGTATTCCTAATTAGCTTGATTAATATTGAATTAATTTTGATTTTTAAGTACTACTTTGTCTTGTGGGGGGAATTTTGAATCTAGCATTTGAAGAATCATTTTTTGATGCACTCAATTTGGGCCACTTATGTTGTCTACTTGGTTTTGTCGATCACATTTTGCTTTAAACAGCTATTATTACAGATTTCCACTGATAGGAATACCGTTGCAGTTCGAAAATTTCAAATTTGGATAATCACTTTATAACAAACTTTTGTTCTGACAATCCCATATTAAACATTTAAAAATCCATGATTTTTCACACCGTGACTCGTAATCACCAAACTCTGGATCTTGTTACCGTGATTTCCAAGTTTTTGTTAATACGAGGGTTATTTCCGATCAAGGTCCGATTGGTCGCTAAAAGAAAATCACAGCCAGAATCAAGAAAATTTTATATGGAACAATGTTACAACATTAAGCTAATTTTCGACATAATCGTCGTTTCGATTCATACATTTGTCGTAGCGTGGTATCAAGTTTTAAATACATTCATCATAGAAAGCAGCCGTCTGTGTTTTCAGCCAATTCTGTGCGCTGGTTTGCAGTTCATTGTCTGAGGCAAAAGTTTGTCCTCCTAGCCAGCGTTTCATGTGAGCAAAGATATGAAAATCTGGGTGAGCCAAGTCAGGACTGTATGGTGGGTGATCAAAAACTTCCCATCCAAAACTTTGAAGGAGGATCGTTGTTGCAACTGCAGTGTGCAGCAGCGCATTATCATGAAGAAGGACACGGCAATATTCCTCTTCTCTTGTTCTGAATTGCCCTTCAAAGACGTTGAATAGTCTTGCTGTACGAAGCTGTAGTGAGCCGTTGCTCCACGTGGCATAAATTCCACCAAGAGAACACCTTTACTGTCCCAATACACTGTAACACTGTAGCCATACACTTTTTGGTGGAGAACGTGTGCTTGAACTTCACTGGTTTGCGACTGGGGGAGTAAGAATGCATCCACTGTTTGGATTTCTCTTTCATTTCTTCAGTTTCATAATGGACCCATGTCTCATCTCTTGTGACAATTTTGTCCAAAAACTCATCTCCGTCGTGATGATAGAGCTGGAGGAAGGTTAATGCGGCGCCCATTCGTTGAGTTTTGTGATGGTCAGACAGCATCTTGGGAACCCATCTCGCGCAGAGTTTGCGGTACTCGAGTCTTTCACTCACAATGATATAGAGAGCTGACCGAAAAGTTTCCGGAAGCAATTCACTCAACCCAGAAATTGAGAATCGATGATCTCCGCGAATCGCCTGATCCACGCGCTAAACAAGATTATCGGTTGACACTGATTTCCTTTCCTGGCTTCCTGCATCATGAACGTCTGTGCGTCCAGCATCAAAGTTCCTGTTCCATTCCCGCACTTTGCTATCACTCATGAACTCTTTACCGTTCACGTTACTCATTCGTATATGACTTTCGGCTGCATTGCTTCCTTCAGCATGTAGAAATTGAATGACTGAACGCAATTTACATTTGGCGGGAGACTCTATTTTTTGAAGCATGTTTATGTGCTCCATACGTACTAAAAATTGACAACCGCTAATCCGCACTTTCCCCTGTGAAACTATGGACACAGCGCAAGACGTCTGCGCACTGATCTAGCGGATTTTCCCTTAAGTTTTCTTTAGCGACCAATCGGACCTTGAAAAAAATAACCCTCATATAACAATGGAAAATGAATAAATATTGAAAGTCTGGTAAAAATCACTAACAGGTAGAATTTAGCAGAAAAGCGAAGGATTCTCTTCCTGTATTAGTTATAAAAAACTTAGCTTTACCATAATCTAAAGAGTTTTTAAGGGATATTTAGTAACTCGATATTTTGCAATTTTTGTAGTTTCAAGTACTTCTTAAGGAGTTTCAAAGGTATATAAAAACTGTGTGCACCTTGCCTAAGGGAAATAGCTTGGTAAGTACTGAAAAGATGCATTTCAAAAAATAGCTAAAGGTAATTCTGTGCAGAAATTATTAAGATGCTTGACAATACTGTAAAAAATAGTTCATAAGCAAAGCATTAAAGTTTTAGCTTTAAAAACTTTTGATGCTCAACTTGATTATCAATAAAACAATATTTTTTTTTAACCAAACCAGCTTAATAAACTCACTTTTCAAATTGAAAATTAATAAAAAAAATTCTGAACCTACCCTTTTTTGTAATGGTCGAAGGTGATAATATTTTGTTTGACTAAGTTAAAAAGTAGTTGGCCAAGGGAATGGCGCGCTTGACTAGAGCGCTCTAGGACTTGGTTGATTGCAGCATTAATGAACAAATGGATTGTACTAGGAGAAGCAAGCTCCGTGATACACCTGATTGCTTCCTAAAAAAGTAAAAATAAAATTATTGACTTATAAATATATATTCTCAGAGATTAGAGGTTAGTAAGAGGGAAGGATCCGAATTCAAAATAAATTATATGCAAAGAGATAACTAATTTTTCGCCAAACACAAAAATTTAAAAAAAATGATGAATGTTTTTTTTTACTGTATTGAGTAAAAGACATTTAACATCACTTTTCCATTTAATTTAATTATGAGAAAACTACCAATCAAAACTTGGAAAAATCCTTAATATTTAAATTGTTAGCGAAAATTCTTCCCTAATACATTCTTTCAGTTTTATAATGAAAAATTATAACTATAATCTAATATATATAATTCTCTTATGTGGCTCCCAAATTTTGGCTGTATTTCTTTTCCGCCGGTAGCAACGTTTGCTTTGTTTTGTTTACGTTTTGAAAACAAAGCATTCTGCCTTTTAATGATGTGTTTCTGATTAAGAATTAAGGATGGATTTAAGAAGAGCTGTGAAGTATTATTGCAATAACAATCGTTGAAGAATTTTTAGAGAAAATGAAACTCCCGAGGAAGCCAGCTATCACCGTGCCAATCACGTAGAGGCGGACAGGTTGCGACGTGCAGCACGTGATCGTGGTATCGGCATTTGCGATATAGCGTTACTAAACGGAGCATGATTGTGGGTCGATGACTGAAACTTGCAATATTGCTCTGCACGGTATTGGAAGAATGAGGAAAACTCTAGCAAACGTTATATGAAATGTTGCCATGGTGGTAAAGTACAGTTGCCAGATCTTGGAACTCCAAGATCTTCCGACCGGCAATTCATCGGACTCAAAAAATTATCGATCTCACATAAGGGAATACAATGCTGCTCTTGCTTTTGCTTCTATGGGAGCACAAATAAAGGCCACTCCAGGAACTGGGCCATACTGTTTTCGAATCCATGGCCAGATCTACCGTATGGTGTCGCCACTTTATGCTGACAGGGAAAACAATTCTGGATACGGACAGTTATATATATATGACTTGAGCGAGGCTACAGAGAGAAGAATGGGAAGAAACGAAAAGTGTTTAGAAATTTTTATGGAAAAGTTGGATGATATATTGCGTCAAGTAAGTCCCTTTGCAGATTCTTTCACCAAGATACATCAAATTGTTCAAAGTAATCTAATAGTTCCCGTAAAGATGGTTTTTATGGAGGATGGCAATCTGGATTTGCGGAGATATAACAAACCTACAACCACAACTGAGGTTGCTGCTATTTTTGTTGGGGATGATGGGGAACCCCCTGCAAACCGAGACATAATTATCTATCCAACATGTCAATTGTGAGAAAGTTTGGTAGACCTGACCTATTTCTCACATTTACGTGCAACCCCAAGTGGTCAGAAATAAGTGATGCTGTAGGGAAAGGTCAGAAGATAGACCAGATGTTGTTGTCCGTGTGTTTAAAATGAAGTTATCTGAACTTTTAGAAGACATTTTAAAGCGAAACCTGTTTGGTGTTGTTGTAGCTTATATATTTGTGATAGAGTTCCAGAAACGGGGCTTACCACATGCTCATATATTGTTGACATTAGATGATAGATCGAAAATCCGCACAAAAGATGACATTGGCAAATTTGTTTGAGCTGAATTGCCAAATCCTAATACTGAACAACGCCTGTATGATATCATAACAAATTGCATGATCCATGGGCGGTGTACCCCTTTGAATCCTAATTCCCCGTGCATGAGAGATGGGGAGTGTTCAAAAAAATTTCCTAAGGAATTCAATGAATGTACTGAAGAAAATGTTAACGGATACCCTGTATATCAGCGTAGACAAGAAGAGCCTGTCAAAGTGAGAAAATATGAAATAGACATCAGATGGATTGTCCCATACAATCCCTGGCTTTCTAAGAAATTCAGTGCACACATTAATGTAGAAGTATGTGCTTCTGTCAAAAGCGTTAAGTACTTCTACAAATATGTCTACAAAGGTCATGACGCTGCTTCTATCAGGTTTACAACTGAAAGCGGAAGACTTGACCATGATGAAATAACAACATTTTTAGATGGTAGATATGTAAGTGCCCCTGAAGCAATTTGGCATTTAAGTGAATTTAATATGTCTGACAGATCTCATACAGTCATGCGTCTGGCAGTTCACTCACCACTCCAGCAGCAAATAGTGTTCATGGGTGGGCAAGAAGCTCAAGCAGCTGAACAAGCTGATATCAAGTGTACAACCTTGACAACTTTTTTTGAATTAAATAAAACGGATAATGAAGCTCACAGCTACACTTACTCTGACATTCCCCATCACTACGTTTTTGACAAAAGTGGAACAAAATGGAAGAGGCGCCAGCGAGGATCACAGCAGGTGATTGGAAGGATGCATGTAGTTAGTGCTCAGGACAGTGAAAGATTCTATTTAAGAATGTTGTTACTCAGATGCAAAGGAATCGTTGGTTTTGAAGATATCCTTACTGCGGACGGAATGCTGTGTACTTCTTTTCAAGTAGCATGTAGGAGGACAGGACTTCTGCAAGGAGATGAACATTGGAACCAAACATTAAGCGAGGCTGCAGAAGCACAATCTCCTAATAAGTTGCGGATGCTGTTTGCCATAATATGTGCGTTCGGGGAAGTTGAAGATATTCCTCAACTTTGGGAAACACACAAGGATGCTCCTTCTGAAGATTTTCTTCATATATATGCTGAGAGTACTGGCATACAGCACGCTTTATCAGAGATTAATAAATTGCTGCAATCATACAATTTAAATTTGGACAGGGTGAAACTTCCTGCAGTTTTATTATCACTGTTTGGCCCATCATCCTATGATGCTTTACAAAAACAGGAAAATGCAGAAATATGTAAAAAAAAACTTAACACCGAGCAGAGAGAAGTTTTTGAGACAGTCTTATCAGCTGTTTACAGTAATGATGAAGATTCCTCTAAGTGTTTTTTTCTAGATGGACCTGCAGGAACTGGCAAAACGTTTCTTTACAATACTCTTTTGTATACTATTCGAGGGAAAGGGGACATAGCAACACTCGTTGCTTCAATAGGCATTGCTGCAACTCTTTTGAGTGGTGGCAGAACCGCACATTCCGTCTTTAAAATTCCTATCATTTTAAATGCTACTTCCACTTCCAACATAAAACCTAAGAGTAAAGAGGCAGAAAGGTTGCTTAAAACCAAATTGATCATCTGGGATGAAGCCCCAATGACTCATGCTCATGCCTTTGTTGCTGTCAGCAGATTACTATGTGATATCACACAATGTGAAAAACCAATTGGAGGAAAAGCCATTTTGCTTGGTGGGGATTTTCGTCAAGTCCTACCTGTTACTTTACGGGGGTCGAGATCCTTGACTGTGGCAAGCTGCCTTAAAAAGCATCATCTTTGGTCGAATTTCATACAACTGACTCTCACACAAAATATGCGAGCTCTGGATACAGAAAAAGATTTTTCAAAGTGGCTTTTGGACGTTGGAGATGGCAAGGATGGGGATATTTTAAATCTCCCTGAAATCTGTTATCCTGAGTTTCAAGATCCCATTGCACTATTGTATGGAGATATCGATTTTAGAAATGTTACACCTCAACACTTAAAAGACAGAGCTATTTTAACAGCTACAAACGACATATCTCTGATCCTAAAGGGGGTTGGCGAGCGATAGCCCCCTAGTATTTGTAAATTATAATTGAAAGTTAGCTCTAACATACCTCAAAATCATTATTATCTAAAAACTCATCAACTAGGAGCCTAGCTTTAATTTCCATCCGATCAATATTATATTCTGGACCTTTCAACTTATGTTCTGGAAAAATAAAAGGCTGGAGGTTAATAAACAATACTTTATCATCAACAGCTTTTGAAAAAGTTTATACATAAAAAAAATCACAAATAAGCTTAAAACAAAATAAAAATCGGAAATATTTGGATAAAACGTGAAAAATCAGAACTAATAACATATTTTAAATCGGGAAGTTATGTAAAAAAGGATTTAGGATTAAAAATAATTGATAGTTGATTTAATTAATACGTTTGATAAAAATGGAGAAAGTGTAAAAAAAAAAGTAGACCCTTACGGAAAAAATTGAGGTATAAATGAGGTATTTTTCAAAGGTATAAAGGAGGTTGTCACACGTCGTTAGGTTGAAAAGGGTGCAAATGAATACCTCAAAATCATCTCAAATATACCTTAAATATAACCCCTGAGGTATATATGCATCAACTTGAGGTGTTTAATTTCGCATCTGTAACGAGGAAGAACACTTCAGGTTATTATAAATCAAACTCAGGTGTATTTTTCGACCGTTAGATAGCTTGACTTTGATGAACGTGAGGTGTTCGATATTCTACTTTAGGTTGTTGTTTTTCAACCTCAGGTATAGATTTATATAGTTGTTGAGGTATTTATTTATCTACAACCTAAGGTGTGCCATTTTACACTTCTGGTTATTATAAATCAACCTCAATTGTAATTTATGACACTTGGAGAGGTTATTTATTTCTTATTTACGTCCTGTGTTACATGTTCTAGCTTAGGCAATTATTTCGTAAAATGAAGTATATATGTTTGCATTTTTGGAAGTATTAATTCATCAACCTAAGATGCGACATTTTACACTTCAGGCTCATATAGCTCAACCTTAAGCAGATTTTTTTCAATAATTACGAAGGTAATAATTCCCAAACGCGAGGTGTAATACGGTCCACATGGTTAATAAGTTTTTAACCTCACTATACAAAGAATATAATATATATGGTTGGTTGGTTTCGTATGCTTGTTTAGGCAGCAGGGTGCGATTGTTCTTGTTTTCCAGTGGCGCCATCGATGGCCAAGAATTGGACTTCTGCCACACCCATTCGTCGCACCCGTTTATAGGGCGGACCCATTCATACATCCATTCATTCATCCACAGATCGTCATTTTGACCTGAATCCGAGAAGGATAGATCTCCAATCCAGCACCCCCAGAGGCATTGATTTGTTATGGGAACATGGAGGACTGATTTAACGTGCATCAGTCGCCATTTTACTACACGGGGAGTCTTCGGCCGGCAGGGTTTGAACCCACGAACTCTTGGACACGGACCCAGCGCCCTACCGACCAGTCTATATAATATATATAAAGATATTATATTTACCATATGAAGAATAATGCTTATCATTACATATTTTCACTAGTAGAGATCTTCATTTATCAACCTGAAATTTTTAATATTAAATTTTCAGGAGTAATTGCTTCTTTGTTAAGTTATAAAAGAAAGTTTCGAACTCATAATTCTTTTGTAATTTTAATAGATTGAATTAAATCATCTTGAAATGAAACTTATCCGAATTCTGCAGTTAGAAAAAGTTATTTGTGGGAACTCATATTTTTAGAAGATAGTTGTCTAAGGTGCTTGAGTTTTTAAAGCTACAAAACTACAAATTTAAATAATTAGTCAACTGAAACTCAAACTACTTTCATTTAAAAATAAAATTTCATTCTTTTACAAATCAACAAAATTATTTTAAATACTGTTTCCATCTACCTGTTGAAACTAGGAAGTATTGGAACCTAAAAGAAAAAAAATATGAATTAGTAAGAAAGTCATATTTACAATAATAGTGGCAGGTTTTAAAATATTAGAAATTGTTTTTCTCATGATTGAAATTAACTGGATGAAATTAATTTTCTTTTTTCAGATAAATGGCATTCCACTTCTATCATTTCTATTCAATCCTCGTAGCTAACAAGCATGACAGGTACCACAGCCACAAAATACACTGAAGAAAGTACTACCATTAACAACATTTACAAAAATTCAAATATATAATTCCAATCTCATTATGAAATTTTAACACTTTTAATTTTCCTATACATCTGGTATCATTATGATACTTGTAAGTTTGATAGTTAAATTTTTTTTCATACAAATCTTTAAACTCAATAAACCTAGTCTATATTTTTAAACGTTCTCTCAGACTTCACGAAACTAATAGCTTTTTTATAAATTTATAAATTTTTGACGTTGATTCCGAAAAGGACTTCCGCCTTTGTCAATCTTAAAAAATAGTTATTTTAATATTTATTTAATCAATGTAATCAAGAATCAACAATAGTTTAATAAATTAAAATTTTAACGATATGTGCCAATTTTCATGCATTTTTTACACTCAATCGAATAAAACTAATTACAGGCTGATAAGGAGCATTTGTTTTAAAGTTGTGAGCAATTTTATGTGAGTAAAATGTCTAAGGGAGAACGATTTGAAATAAAACTTTTAAAAAAAGTTGAGTAAAATATGTCCCATATAACTTATAAACTCATGTTTGTGAAAATTGAAACTCCATGAAGGACTTACGCGAGTGAACTGAAATTTTTAGGAAATGCAAAGTAGAGCATGATATGCAAATGATTAGAATTTCAGACCCGTAGCGCATGCGTATGCTGAGCAGCGCTCTTTGAACGGCGGATGGATCCGAATAAAAAGACGGCTGTAGCCAAGCGAGTATGGTTATCAGTGGTTATCTGCTAGTGGTAAACGTTAGCTTAGTCATTACTAGACAACGGATTATATGCACTAAAAAACGGACAAAATATGCATGCAAATATGCACTAAAAAACTTGAATATATGCTCTTAAAACTAGAAATATGCATTTAAAATAGAAATTATAAGTTCAACTTATTTAAATACTACTACTTACTTTTTCCAACAAACACAGATAAAGCATTTTTTTGTTAAAAGGAAGAAAATCAAAATATTTCTTACTTGAATCTACACATTTCTGAAGAAAAAGCCTAAAACTGAAGTATGATAAATGAGAGAAGAAAAATCATCGCATTTTCCGGAAAGATTTTATTAAACTGAATAATTTTTGCTGCAATACACAACTAAGTGTTTTTCCAAATGTTCAAGGGTGAATTGATGTCGTCGGTCATCAAAGATCATTTTGAAAGCAGAAAATGACCTCTCCACGTCAACCGATGTTATTGGACAAAACTTGTACAATTTCGTACTCATTGGTTTTACTTTCTCTGGAAGTTCAGTTCCGTTTCCATTAAGAAAATCATTTATCTTCTTCACTGCTGAAAAACCCGAATTTTTGTTTTGAACGAAACACCATTTTTCTTTTACTTTCTTCCCAACTGAGTCTGGAAGAGCATTGATGCACTGTTGAATTTTTTCAATTTCGGATATGGCTTCAGCCAGGAGAGGACCTCGTGTTTCGAGCTTTGTTATTGCTCCACTTAAGAAAGAAAAGTGAGTGTCAATTATGGCCAAGTCCTTCTGCAAAGAGATATCCTGTAGTAATTCTTTTGTGACATAAACTGAAGAAGCACAGGAACTGTCAATTGCATCTAGAACTGACTTTATTGCATCAAAATTATTAGCGTAAAAACGTGCAGCTTCAATCCATGTAACCCACCTAGTTATCACAGGCTGTGGAGGTAGGGGCAAATCGGGATACATTTCTTTATACAATTTTACGCGCACAGGTGCCAAGAGAAAAACTGTCTTGATACTAGAAATTAAATCATTCACAGAGGAGAATACTTCTCGAACAGTCTCAGCCAGTCTGTGAACAGCATGAGTCAAACATGTAATATGAAGCATTCTGGGATAAAAAATTTCCAGTGCTGCTGCAGATTTGACCATATACGGAGCGGCATCACTGACAAAAATCAAAACAACTTCAGAACCATCTCTATCAGGCCATAATAATCTGATAGAATCATTGACAAACCTTGCTATGGTTGAATGATTGAGTTTTTCAAGGGCTTTGCTTGCTGGAAGATGTGGTCGAGCAGGAATATTATCCATTTTTCTACAAATAAAATGAGCAATATAGCGACCGCACTCGCACTTATCTGTCGTCTCATCGATTTCAATCCATATAGGGCCATCTCCAATATCTCGTCGAATATCATCCAGTACTTCGTTATATATCGGTTGAAGGTAGTTCTTTCTTAAAGTCGATTCATCGGGAATGATCTGATTGGTACAATATTTTTTTAAAAACTGTCTTAAGTTTGGATTATTTAACTTTTTTTAAAGGAAAATTGCTGCTTACTAAGGTTCCCAGGTAGCAAAAAGATATGATCTAATATCAGAAAGATGCAATATACTATTGCCGCGCTAGAAAACGCAATACTCTTGAATCCTATCTTCTAATAGTAGCATTCGAACTTTCAAAATAATCATCTATTTCATTACTTTTGGTACAGTGCCACATTTTTGCGAAAGGTTATCCCATATTATTAATAAAAAAACAATTATTTATGAAAGAAAACAATAAATGAAATATTAATAAAAATATCATTTTTAGCCAATATAATTTTATGCAAAAAAAACACAAGGTAATATTAGCAAGGCAGAAGTAGGCTGAGTTAAGGTTGTCTACAGTCGCTGCCAATAAGCGAAAGCAGAGAGCACGCCGCACTTTACTACAGGGCTTTTGCTATACTCAATCGCCGCCATTATCATAAAGGGTCAGCGAGAATGAAATTTTTAACTTCAAAGGTATTTATGATTCATTAATTTTTAGTAAACTTCATAAATTTCAATGATAGATACATAAAACCTTAAAGTAGTATCGTAGGTAATATTTTTCCTGTCGAAACATTCATGGATTCGTTTAATGATCTAATAAATTTATCAGTGAATATTATGATTGTGCTCATTTTTAACAATGCTCGGTCGTAGTAGTTGACTACTCTGTTAAAACGTATAGTCTGACTATAAATAATAAGTACTGTAGTTAGTTTAGGCTTGTAAAAACAATGTTTACTTGGTAATTCGCATCTGACAGAATTTCACTATAACAATGATAAAGATAAAAATTAATTTTTAGTAAACAAGTCTGCCATGTTAAAATAATTATTAATTAATCGGCTACTTTTCAGTTAAAACCATTACATTGTAAAATTCTTGAAATTTTATTCATGAGGCGAACACTATTGTTACATTATTTTAAATTTCCTGTTTAAAATATAGTAAAATAAGTTTAACATCTTTATTTTCATTTCTTAAATATAGACATATTTGCATGCTTTTGATACATCATTATTTATATTAATTTGTAAATGATAAAAAAATAAGCAACAATGTGATTTATTCAAAATGTGTTTACATTATATGAAGAGCAGTGCTGATAAGGAGTTACAATTTTTATTCAGGAAGTTCTTAAAAAAATGTGCATTTCCTATTTGCAAACATTTCCTATTTGCTCTATGAGCTTGTACAATGTGCAAAAATATTTTGATAGTTAGGTGTCATTGTACTTGATCTAAAAAAATTAAAAAGTATTGAATTTGACGTTTTTGTATCTGTATATATACTTGAATATTTATTTCAAATAAAAAGTGCTTAAAGGTTTTGCACTATAATTTCTTCTTTTTAAAAAAATTAAATGAAATTATTACTTGAGAGCAGGGTTTGTTGATTTAAATCAAATGTTTTTTTAAAAAAAAAAAACATTTGATTTAAATCAACATCATATTGATTTTAGAAGTTCAAAAACAGTGTTTTAAATTATTGATACTT
>NC_092205.1:96549918-96552493 GCF_043381705.1 Parasteatoda tepidariorum
TTCCATGATGACGTCACTTCCGTCCCCTCTAGTGGGTGGCCTACTACTAAAAAGGTTATTTTCTTTTTTAATTCTCTACTAAATGAATTAATGAGTTATTTTTATTCATCATGGCTAGTCGAGGAGGAGAGGAAAAAATATCGAATTTCACTGTTTAGGTTAATGTAATTTCGTTCTCCCACCACATTTACGCGTAATCCATCGCCAATTCCACTTGCAATCGCCTAGTTTATAATCTACGGTATGTTTTGTCAATTCGCATACCGCACACCCTCGATCCTCACGCAGACTGATCCAATTGGTCACCCACCCGCACACTGACCTCAGCCAGTGATGGTTGACTTCGGTGATCTGATGGGAACCGTGTCTTAACGATCAGTCCACTGCGGGACCCCAGGAAAAAAAAATAATTGGAGTACAAAAAAAAGTAAAGTATTTTTCGAAAGGGTAAATAACATTAATTTTCGATAAACTTAGTTTCAGAAATTACGTCCAAAATTATGTTTTTACACTAAGGCAGTTCATTAAAAGTTAAAAATGCATTTGAAATAATTATTTGGTTCGGGGTAGCCATGTTCGATAACTGATAAACGTCCAGATAAACACATTTTATCACAAAAATCACACATTTTAAACTAAAAATAAACGACGCAAGAGGACTAATATATTTCACAGAAAGAGTGAAAAACATTTAAACGAGAAAAATATGATTTATTGAACCCTTTGGAAAGAAACTGACAAAAAAACAAAACGTTTAATTATTATAGTTATTGTTATTATTGTTTTTTGTTATCGTTTTATTGTATTAGTTATTGTTATTATTCAAAACTTTTAATTATTATTTATTGTGCCCCTAGGCTGTTGCCTCGGTTCGCCTAATGGAAGATCTAGCCCTTGCCCTAAGGACTAGAATTATTCTCACACTCTTCATGCTTTGAAGTATATTCATAAGTTTTACAATTTATAAAGCTGCAGGAAAATATAAAGCTATAGTAAGTTATAAGACAACAAAATTGGAGAGTCAGTCTTTCTTGTCTCAAATAAAATATTAATGTCTTTCAGTTCTGTTTTCTTCTTTTGTTTCTTTTCCCTTCTTTCTTTTTTTTAAAGAAAAAAGATAACCTTTTGATAATTATTTGCTTATTTTGTAACATTTTGACTTCGTAATAGTACAACTTTTTCTTTTCAACATCTTATCCTACTGAATAACCTAATAAACTAAGTCGTTCACTTGGTCACACTTTTGCATAAACCGCAAGTTTAACGCTAAAATCAATCAAATAAATATTAAAATCGTCTGAGTTATACTTTTTTTCTAAGAAAGAAGAAATCGAATTTTGTAATGTTAGTTGGCGGCATAAGCAAACTTATTGACCACAATTGAGAAATGGAATATTAAGGAAGCGAGTCACGTAGTGTAAATGAAGTCACACGAGATGATTTCTCAGTAATTATTCTTGAAAGGGTGTGGTCATCATGATGTGATCCGGAAGGGAGCTATCGTCTTGAACACCCTCCGGTGGTCATCCAATTCCCTCATTTTTCCTTCGAAAAAAAATTCTACTTGTTGTGATAAGAGATGATAGATTTGAATGCGTGGAACGAAAAGAAGATTATCAATTGCTTCATTGTTTGCGAATTTCGTGTCTTACAAATCTGTTTCTAATACAGTCGAAACCTGTTTAAGGGACCAAAGCAATCCCTACTCAATAATGAAAATTTGTTACACCGATATTAAGAATAATAATATTTATTCAAATTATTGTGCTACATTCGGATTTTACGTCTAAAAAAATTTATAATTATTTTTCAATTTTGATATATTTATACTGTAATATATTGTCTTTAATATAATTCGGAAAATATGAAGTACAAGTGTAATATTTAAAACAGTTTAATATTTAAAAAACACACAAAAACTATTAAATTAAAACAAACAATCAATTTATTTTCTTATCCGACAAATACGCAATCCGTAATTTCCGTATAATTGACTTGAAACGATTAGAAATTAAAAATTTCTCCAAATTGTGTATATGTTTGAACAAAGTATCCGAAAAGTTGCGCTGAACAAAAACATTATTTTTTTTTTTAACAGTTTCCGAAATGGCTTATGAAGCTGCATGTACCAACGCTTTATTCTGAATGTGTTCATGCTTCCTATTTGAATTCTGAAATCATTGTGTACTTTTGAAGAAAGATAAAACTGCTTTGATCGTGAGAGAAAAAAAAAGATAATTGTGGCTTTCTTTTTACCGTCTTTAAAACAAACAATTCATTTCATAATATCCATACTTTTAATGCATTGTGTCGATGGAAATTCTTTTGGGGACTCGGAAAATATTCATTACTTTAAAAAGTTCGTCATTTCGGATTTCACTAAGACGGGAAATTTAATTTAATTTTTCCAGAGAAAACTAAAAACATAATTAGAATATTCTAATCAACTATTTTTTTAATCAACCGGAGTACACAATTTTCCAATAAATGGAGGAAAAATTTTATGTTTTATGGATCGATATTTAACCATGCTGTTTAAATGGTATATTTTGGTTGTAGTAACATCAGTAGTTGT
>NC_092205.1:96552512-96596177 GCF_043381705.1 Parasteatoda tepidariorum
ATGCCTATTCGACGAAAGAGAGCGAGATTTCAACAACTTACGGAGTTTAAACGGGGGAGAATCATCGGCCTTCGTGAAGCTGGATTATCTTATCGTGCAGTAGCAGCTCGTGTGCAGCGTAACAGCAGCACAGTGATGCGTGTTTGAAAGCAGTGGATGGACGAGTGTCGGACAACTCGGAAATCCGGGAGTGGACCCCGAAATGTCAAGTCAGCTCGCGATGATAGACACCTGTTTGACGTTGCGCTAACGGACCGTACGGCTCCTTCTAGACAACTGGCAGCACGGTGGTCAACAGCTACAGGTGTTTCATTGTGTGCTTTATCAATTCGTAGACATCTGCTGCAGCGTGGACTGCGCGCAAGGACTCCTTTATACAGGATCCCCCTCACGCTGAACCTTCGCCGCCTACGGCTGCAATGGGCCAACCAGTATAGGGACTGGCGTGCTGATTGGCAGCGTGTGGAGTCTTCTGACGAATCTCGCTTCAATTTGTGGTACCATGATGGCCGCATTCGTGTCAGACGATATGCCGGTGAACGCCATCTTCCGGAGTGCGTTATCGAACGTCGCAGTGGACGAACACCCAGAGTTATGGTCTGGGGTGCCATAGCATATCATGGACGATCTCAATTGTTACGAATTGTGGGTAATCTGAACAGCAACCGATACATCAGTGAAGTTCTACAGCCCCAAGCTTTCCCTTCCTTCAAGCCTTGCCAGGGATGTGGGATTTCGTTTGTGGGATTTCGTTGGTCGGCGTCTCGCTCGTAATCCTCGTCCTGTTGCTTCTACAGACGAACTTTGGGTACGCATACGAACAGTATGGAATTCTCTTCCTCAGACAGACATTCAAAGTTTGCTTGACTCCATGCCACGTCGTGTAGCAGCACTTATTGCAGAGCGTGGTGGCTACACAAAATACTGATTTCGATCTCTTGTTATTGTTTATTTGCTTTGAAAGTTTAATCATTTACTTGTACCACTACCACTCAACTGTGTATTAAATTTCATTCAATTATGACGATTCCTTCATGGTGTTGCAATTTTCACAAACAGGAGTTTAATACCGAGCAGAATGACACTAATAGTTAGTTGTTTCAAACATTTGCTTAGATATAAGAGCATATCCCATAGGAAGAAATTCAAAAAAATGCATATAATTTTCTTTACTTGCAATTGATTTTTTAGCAAATCAGCATTAAAAGTGGATAAGAAATAATACTGACTAATTTCTAAAAAATTAAAGATTTCCGAAATTCGCTAATTCTTGAAGCAGTATAAAGATCTGCATAAAAATGCTCATAACCTTGAAACAAATTGCCATATAAACTTGAAATCGGGTATTATTTAATTCTGCTCAATATTCTAATAAGTAATAACAATCTACTAGTAAATAATTAACGTGGGTAAATTGCGAAAAAATAACATGTAGTGAAAAATAGCAGTTTTGTGATCAAACATGAAGAAGTGAGCTGGTACAGTTACTAGTTTTCAATTATCAAGAATCTGGCAAATTATGGTTATCAACAATTACATAAATTCTGTAGTTTATTAGGAGAGATTACTTTTTGCTTTTGATATAAATTCAGAACTACTTCCCAGGGGAAGGCTGAGCAGTAGCTTGCTAGCCACTTCTTCTGCGTCGCTGCGCATGTGCTATTTACAGCCTGGGTCATCTCAACAACATCAAAGAACAACTTGTGAATAAGCTCTGTAAATAAATATATATATATATATATATATATATTACAAAAAGAAATTGCATGTTAATCAGAATTAAAATGCAGTATTATTATACATATTTTTACTCATAAACAACAATATAAACTTTGCATACAGATTTCCAAGCAAACGATCAGTAAACAGCTTTCGTAGAATTTTAAAGCAAAATTGTTATTTTAAAATCTTTTAATTTTCAATGATTTATTTATAAGGGAAATTAAAAACATTTAATCAGTTAATCAGCTTGCATACTGCTACGTTAAAACATATATATTTAAGCAAAATGAAAAATAGTTATATTTGAATAAATAGCAAACAATAAAATATACTATGCGTATTCCGCGGTAACGATTCACCAGTAACAATACCCTGAGCAGCGACGAGAAATACTCCGATTTCTCTCTCTTATTGCTAAGCTTACAACAACAGCCTCTAACAATATCCTCCGAATTAAATTATCTAAGATCAGGTAACGTCTTTGAAACAAAAATAATAAAATTTAAGTTTGAAAATTGAGCATATCTGAATAACTGTAATAAAACTAAATTAATAAATGTCAAACACACTTACCGAATTTCGCATAGACTTTCGATTGTCAACACACACGCAATTCGCCAGCTCACACGGAACTCTGGGAAATGAGCTACTTAATATGAAATGTACTTTAAACAACCTCAAAATAAGCTTAGGTATAACTGAAATGACTTCATACACTCCAATAAATACCTGACTCTCTTTAGTTGAAATAACGTGAAATTTTTATACCTCATATATACCGATTTTGTTACGAGTGTAAGAAAATCAACCTGGTCTACTTTAGAAATCACTTTATCAGTCTGGTTGATCTGAAGTGAATTTAAAACAACCTTAAAATAAGCTTAGGTATGAATATAATGACTTCATGCACTTCTATAAATACCTCAGTCTTTTTAGTTGAAATAAGGTAAATATTTTTATACCTCATAAATACTTCCTTTGTTACAAGTATCAGAAAAAAAGCTTTGTATACTTTAGAATTCACCTCATTAATTTAGTTGATATGAAGTGAACTTAAAACATCCTCAAAATAAGCTTAGATATAAATAAAATGACTTCATGCACCTCAGATAATACCTCACTCTCTTTAGTTGAAATAAGGTTATTTTTTATATACCTCATAAATACCTCTTTTGTTACAAGTGTCAGAAAAACAATCTGGTATACCTTGAAAATCACCTCATCAGCTTAATTGATTTGAAGTGAATTTTAAACAGCTTCAAAATGAGCTGAAGTGTATGCAAAACAACCTGGTACACCTCAAATACAACCTTTACGAGGTATAATTTTCATGGTTGTTTTCTCAGCAACCTCAAACATACCTCAAAACAACCTCGATACCTCAAAACGACCTCAAATATACCGTTAATTTTCGTAAGGGTATGCTTGGCACCTCATCTGAATTAAGGAATGGTCACATATGCACACCAGTATTTTTTCTTCTGTCTGAGTCAGCGGGTACTCTTTTTTGGAAGAGCATGTTCAGCAGATTCTGTTGTTGCTCACGTGCTTCACGTTCAGCTTCTTTGTGAATTTGGTCAATGGTTTTAGGATTGTTTTCCTCTCTTCTAGGAACCCAACCATTCTAAAAATGCAAAAACAAATTTAAATACTCAATTTTAAACTCAAACAAAACTTAAAGTCATTCGATAGGGTATTTAATAACTTACCCGTTTTAAATCTATAACATCTTGCAACACGAACCTAACCCTAAAACCAGTTAAACGTTTGTCTACTATATTTTGCATTTGTGTGAAATAACCATCCATCTGAAAAGGAGAGATTGCCGAAATATGGGTTTAAAATATGATAAAATAAAGTATTTTGAGAAAATATGCTAAAATATGGTTAATTACGATAAATATTACTTCAATAACTGACTATGAAAATTAAACATACAAATTTATGTAATTCATTTTGGTAAAAATTTATAGGCAAACAATTTCAAATCATTGCTTGTTATTTAACTTGATAGTATAAATTTTTGAATTGTAATGTGCAAAAGTTTTTGCATCATATTAAATATAGTAATATAGGATAGCAAAATCCAAAATATAAATAATTACTATTTTAAGAAGATCAGAAGATCTGATCATCAGAAAGATATAAATTAGTTGCTAAGTTATTCAAATACATATTTGGTTGAATAAGGTAATAAATAATGCAAGCTGAAATATTTTGAAACTAGGAGGCTCAGCCCCCTGCTCGCTAACGCTCGCCAACCCCCGAGAATTGCCACGCAATCCTATGTGGTTCACGCCGTGNAATCGGATTTCGGTGGAAAATGAGCCGATATAGAGTTTAGCATAGATTCAAAACAATCATATCGCCATATGAACTCTGATAAATAAGATTCCAAATGAAATAACATTTCCAAAACGTACGTTTACCAAGATAAAATTTCATGTAGTGGGAATTGGTACATTTTTGTTTTTTCGGTAAAATATTTCCCCCCTGAAAAAATAAAATTGCATCTTGTTTTGTTTTTGACAAATCCCAAACACGAATTTTCGTAGCACTAAAAATGGCGACAAAAAAGAATTGTTTTTGATTTTTTTTTTGTTTTTGTTTCGTCAGCATTCTTTACTTTACGTTTCTTAGTTTCCAAATAATGTTTTTTATTGAAACTTGAAATTTTTGTCAAAAATTGTTTACAAAAAACCTTTTTTACAAAATTAAATTTCCTAAAATAGTAAGGTTTATGTATACTTTCTGTTCATTAAAATTTTTGAAGTAATATGATTCTTAAAACTATAGAATGTAAAGTTTAAATGGGCCTTTCATGTTATATCATTAAATTTAGTAAAACTATTTCTCGGGCAGTAGATTTTAACTCTTATAAGAATATACATATTTTTTTCTGTTAATGTACAAATATTTTTCCGATATCTTTTGGATATTCCTTCTGTAATAAAAAAAATACCATTTTGTTTTCGTTTGCATAAGAAAGAATACCAAATATTTTTCTTTTTTAAATTTAATTAGCCACAATAAAGAAGGAACGTTGCAATGCTACGTGCTACATTAAAGACGTCTCTAGAGTAACTGAATCACTGTTCATATGGAAATCGCAGGTATCCGTCACATACAACAACGCCCCCTATAGTTCGTTGCGATCGCGAATTGAACAACCTGATAATGCTCATTCTGGTTATTGTTTCCGTTTTTAAAAGCGCTATATGTTGAGCCACCGCATATGACATTTGCCATGTGACATTTTTAGCAGCAATCATTGGTCGATTTTCTAACGTTGCCATTCGGGGAGTTGTAATAAAGCTTTTTTTGGTGCCGTGTAAGAGAAATATATATATAGATTAAGCTATAATTTTCACCTGAAATAAATATCTTTTAACAATCTAAAAATATTTTTAAGCACTTAAAAAATATGAATTAGAAATAATTTTTTCTTTTGTCAAAAGTTCTTAGGTATGCAAAAAATAAACAAAATGAAAAAATAATTTCCATGACTTAACATTATCCATGTAAATTAACTAGTTATTGGCAAAGAACTAAGAGGAAAAATTTATAATGTTCAGTTGGCCTCGATGATAAGCAGAAATTTCGAAGGTTTTTGATTTCATTCGAGAGGGCGGAAGAAGCCTGAAATCAAAAGTCTCTTACAAAATGCAGTAGGTTGTATGTGATTGCAAAAAATACTTCCCATTCCAGCATCGAGTAAGCGGCGTGGAACTGCGAGTAATTCAGACAACATGCAAATAACAATATGGCGAAATTGATTGTTGTCAAATGAATTGAGAAAATGCTGCGTAGAACATTGTAAAATTCACACTTTTTGCGAGATTTATAACAACAATCGACATTGCACTTTACTAACACCTTACTAAAAATCACGAGTGTTTTAAAAATCAAAAGCAAAAAACAAGCACTTTTTAAAAATGCAACACCCAGCTACCTCTAGTAACATCAACTATCATTTATCTCGATTTTCAAGTTCAAGCACGATACTTTTATTCATTCAAGGCAGCACTATAGTGAAGTAAAATTTACATTATCAATAAAAAGTAACTGAAAATTATAAGAAAACTTATAAAACATAAAATATGAAATTTGGTACTATTAGAAAGGCATGTCACAATAACATCGATTACAGAAGAAAAGTAAGACAATAATTCTTTAAAATTTATTTTAAGCAAAGTTGAATGTGCATATTGTGTTGCAATTTATAGCGGTATTATTATAATAATTTTTCATACTTCCAACTATACCGAATTTATATTTATAAAATCCTCACTAATAATAAAATAAAAAAAAAAACTTATACACATTGAAAATTAATAATTAAGTAAACGATAACGAAAATATTGCTAAAATCTAATAAATGCCTACGAATTATTAGAAACCCTCCAAAGAGGCAATCCTAAGTGGTTTTGATATATCTCATTCTGACTTACTAGTTACTTGCTAGTATCAAAGTTTTTTCATTTTTTTCGCATTTAAATTTAAATCAGATAGTATCAATCTATACACTTTTTCGACAAGGAATCGACAAGGATTAAAATCTGTATAAAGGTTTATTGTTCTATGAATCTGAAAGTATGTGTTGTGTTTAATAAGCTTCTTAAAAAAATATTTATTAATTTGAGGATAAATTATCTTTTTAAACTTATATTATTTACAAGAATACTTTTCTTCACATTTTATTACAAGTAAAAGCACAGATCAGAATGAAAACAAAGAACACTTACCATACTTTCTCTTGAACCTTTAACTCTTCGATAATCCAATTCTTTACCTGTCGTTTTCAGCAATTGACTCAGGCACTCAAGTGATACTTCATCTCCTCGGGAGATGAGAATCTTTATACATTTATGCAAGATAGGTTCAGTTAACATCCCAAGTTTAAAGAGTTCGCCCAAAAATCTAAAAAAAATAGACAATTGAAATGTATTTTAATTTTTTTTTATATGCATGAAATCTATATAGAATTGAGAAAATTAACAGCCAATATTTAAAACCAGAACTTTTGATCTTGCTCGTCTTTTATTGAAAATCGATATACTGATTGACAAACAAAACTTCCAAACTAATAAGAATGCCAGTTATTATAAACTATGATAATAAAAATAAAAACAGACCGATAAATTTTTTGATTGTCCTTACGTACCTTTCAATTAAAATAAGTTATCCTATATTTTCAAGTAAAATTGAATTCTTCATAGCCAACAATGCATACAAATAAATATCAGTGAGGTGATTCACTAAACAATTGCGGGTGAAAAAGAACTTAATCAGTATAATCTTAATCTTAATGGTAAGCATCTAAACCCTTATAAATTATTTTTAACACATGGTTAATTCCTATGTGTGTTAGCTTAATGTAATTTAGATACACCAATATACATAAAAATATCATAAGATGAAAATGAACTATATAAGTTTTTTTTTAATATTTAACATCTGAATGTTTTTTTAATATCCATTTTTATGTGAAGTTCCTCTTTCAACATTTTTTATGACATTTTTTTTAGGAAATAAAATTCTGTAAAAATAAATAAAAGAAGGAAATAGTGTTTCTTTTTAGTCACAAAACTATAAATAATAAATCGTTATAATGTTTTCAAAAAACTGTAACAAGAATTTGAAATTTGTCAACAATTTTTTCAGGAGTTCAAGAAGCATAAAAAAATTAAGTTTCTTTAAAAAACGTGAAGAGCTTACAACTACAGTAGAGTCTTGATTGCTCCAGTTTAAAAAAAATCCGAGTTAAATCAGTTTTGCTCCCAAACAATGACCAACACACACACAACACTTGGAATGATAACTACGGCTGAATCTTGAAGAACAAATTTGTGTATTAAACACTAAAACACGTGAACGATGTTTTTAAACAAAAAATATTAGACAATTATTATTTTTTGTTTTGTTGTATGCCTGTTTAGGCAGTGAGGGTGCGATTGTTCCTGTTTTTCAGTGGCGCCATCTATGGCCAGGAATTCGACTTCTGTCACGCCATTCACACAACCACAACCCGTTTATAGGGCGGGCCACGTTCACACACAAAGGAGAAAGGACATAGAACACAGAGAGAGAGAGAGAAAGAAACATCCATGCCTTGCCCGGGATTTGAACCCAGGACCTTTTTGATGCAAGGACAGTTCCCTGTCCCCTACACAAGCCGGTCGGAGACAATTATTTTAAAATACAATTAACCTGATGCAGTAATTAATATTGTAACTTGGTGTAATGCAGTAAAAGTACCCTGATCTGTGGCCTGTGGCCACAATTAAAAACTCCAGTCAAATGGCGGGCCGCAAATTTATCAAAATTTTTTAAGGGAGTCTTTTATGTTAGAAGGAACATTAAATATTACTGTCAGATTTCTATCAAGTTGTACAAAACAAAAGTATTGAATTACAAATTGAAATAAGAAGTAGATTTTTAAAAATATTTAATTGCATATTAAAAGATTTTGGCTACAATAACTTTAATGTGCAGCTATGTATTAAACAATTAATGTTCAACAGATATCAAATTGTTAAGATATAAAACTTTAGAAAGGTTGGTATTAAAACTTACATAGTAGCACTCAAAATGCTCAATGAGAGAATTGAGGCTTGTGTGCTGTACTTACGTTCGAATGGAAAATTAATAAAATAAGGATTATATTTTGCTTTTAAATATAATTTTTTTTAATATTGAAAACCAAAATAAAAAGCATTACAAATAATTTTGTTACGTATCATTTTGAATCTTCTCTTAATCAGAAACTTAGTGACAAGATTTTTTCTTCTTTTAAATTTAATTATCTGATAAATTAATATTTTTTTCAGACCTATTAGGATTTAAAGCAGAAAAGAAAAAAAAACTTCTCGATCATCTGAAATTATTTTTGTTTTCTTTTCCGCTCACGCTCAATTCGATTCAAAGAATTTAAATAAATATGATATTCATTACCTTCTTTATGCGTTTTAAAATATACAAATGTAAAGAATTTCGCACAAAATTAGTGGTTTCAAAAAATTAAATCGGAGAATTTCCTCGAGAAAATTTCTGATACGCACATGCTAAATTATATTCACAAAATACAAAAAAAAAACGAAATAAAAAAGAGCAACATACACGACTATTTTTGTATTTTAATAAATATTTTCTTGAATGCAAAACCTGAGAAATAATTTTTTTTTTCGTCGCTGGTATGTTAAATTTCGCGGAAACTAAGAGATTAGGTTTTTTTTTAACGAAATAAAAGTATTTTAAACAAATATAGATTTTTTACGAAAATTGTCCGGAAAAAAATGACAACTAATATATTTTAGTTCGCGGGCCACAAAAAAAGGCTTCAAGGGCCGGATGTGGCCCGTGGGCAGCCAGTTGGAAACCCCTGATCTAATGTAAGTAAATTTTCGTTAAATATATCTTTCACTTGAATACTGAAATTTAAAAATTGCTTTATTTCCATTTATTTAAATATTTCTTAAATTTTAAATTTTCGATAATTCGAGTTTTCGAAAAAGCGAGGTAGGCTCGGTTCCGTCCACATCGAATTATCGAGACTCTACAGCAGTGATTCCCAAAGTGGTCTATATCGACCCCCAGGGTCGACGATAACCTGCAAGGGGTCCATGTCAAGTGAAAAAGAAGTTGGGCGTCCATGATAGTGGGGTCAACGATAGTGGATCTCATATAAGCAAGTCGTGACTTTTAATTTTGGCATTTCATGAATGGAATAATCAACATACACTGATAGAACCTACTACCTTATAATATAAGGACATATATATAGATACATTCTACATAATTTATAAAAGTAGCTATGAAGCAAAAATTTTATGAAAATTTAAGTTATTAGGATTATTTTTTGATAAATGAAACTTAATTATTATTAACTAGCAGTTGCCTGCAGCTCCGCCCGGGTACGTTTTTATTTTCGCTGCGTGTAAGGTTTTATTTTGTAACAGAAAAGTATTTTTTCGCTGTAAATTGTAGCCTATCCTAGCCTGTGTCAACTCTTTAGCTAGCTAGATCTCCAACTTTATCTGCGCACAAGATAACGGAGATTCGTTGCTTAGTTTTTACGTGAAAACGCAATAAACAGACCGACAATACACTAATTCGGCTTTGTACACAAACTTATTTCCGCAATTATAATATTAGTAGCGGAGTACGGGCCCCTGTTGTGCACTATTTTATTCCATTTACATATTAATTAAATTAAATTAGTAATTAAATTAGTTTGAACTTAATTAATAAATGTATAAATTTAACATGTGTTTTTTTTCTTAAGTTTTTCACACTACACTTCCCTACAGTTAGAAATTTAAATCTTTCACACTAAGCAGCACTATACCAGCTGTCAAAAATACATTTGAAGTTGATGAATTTACAAAAAATCAATATCACGTAAGCAGGGGGTCTACCCAAAACCGAAAAGCATGGCAAAGGGGTCTACGAGACAAAAAAGTTCAGGAACCACTGATCTACAGCATAGTATCGGCCTCTGATCTACATTTTACTTAATAACAGATATTATCAAGTTTTTGACTTTAAATTGCTATTTAAAATATATAGCTAAAAACTAGATAGCTTTTTAAATTATTTTAATATTTTACTATGTAGTGTAAACCAACCAATGAAGGAACATTTCATACATATTGTTTAAAAATAAGATTTTAAACGTTTTTACTTAGATTGATTGGTAACAGTAGTTTACTACCTAACAATAAGAAGTCATCTAACAATGCATTGGGTTACCTGGTCATAGAGTCTTCTCTGGAAATATTTTTTAATTCGTTAGTATCTGTTCGACACCTTGTTTCTTTGACAAAATTATAAGGTCAGTGTTTATAGTTATCCGTTTAAAGTACAATTAATTGCATATAATAATGCTTTTTGTTCTCATTGCGAAAAAGAGAATTTAAAATATGGCTATTGAAGATACGTTTTATTTATTTTAAGCATCATAACATAAGCAAGTACTGAGATTAGGGGATGTTTATTAACTGGATTACCAAACGATGAAAAGTGTTCCTTTACTGGGATTTTCCCAAGTTAATGAAAATAAAAGAAATTTTTTAATTTTCTTGTACCTAGTCATATTATACATCAAGGTCAATCCAGCTTAATTTATTTATTATAATAAATTAAGCTGGATTGACCTTAAAGCAAAACTTACCGGTATCACGCAGGCGTACGATCTGAATAGTATTAACAGCATAGAAGGACTTAATAGTTTCATCAAAAACGTTACCAATGACATCAGTAACATCTGCAAACAAACAACTTTCAGGCGCAATACAAACAAGACCAATGCTGGGAACCTCTGGTGGAACAACGCGCTCACGACTATGAGAAAAAGGGTGAGAGCTCTTAGGCGAAGATTCCAGAAAAGCACTGACGTCCTGAGCAGAGCACAATATAAAATCGAATTTAAAAAACAGCTCGCAGTGTACAGGAAAATGATCAGGAGCCAGAAAAACAACAGTATCAAACAATATGTCGATAGCTTCACATTAAACACGGCTTTCGGTAAACCATATAAGATTTCAAAGGGCATTAATATTAGGAACAAAAATAACACCCTTACGACTAAGGAAGACGGCACAAGCACAAAAGACTATAGGGAATCCATTACCAATATTTTAAATCATCATTTTCCCATGGTACGGGAAGACGATACCCGAATTCAATTCAGTGGCAACCATGACCCACACTTTACACTCGCGGAAATCGAGCATGTCATCAAAAACATAAAACCGAATAAAGCTCCGGGCCCAGACGGAATTCCAGCCGAGGTGTACAGGGACATGTATTACTGTAATAAACACTGGTTCAGATCGGTATTGAACAAATGTCTTCAATTGGGTTCCTTTCCAGATCCTTGGAAAAAAGCCTCTGTCTGCCTGATTCCCAAGCATGGCAAAAATCCTCAATTACCGCAGAGCTATCGTCCAATCTCTCTGCTCTCTACCTGGGGTAAAATTTTGGATAAGTTGATTGCTGAGAGATTAATCTATTTTTTAGAAAGCAATAATATCTTACATGAAAATCAATTTGGCTTCAGGAGAGGCAGGGGAGCGGATGACGCGCTTAAATTTGTTGTGGACTATGTCACAGCTGCTAAACATGAAGGTAAACATACAGTGGGCGTCGCCATGGACATTAAAAATGCTTTCGGCTCTGCCAGTTGGAGGCTGCTTAAGCAGGAATTAAATAGTTTGGGTTTGGGCGACTCGGTGCTGGCGGTGGTTTTTGATTTTTTAAACAATAGATATGTTTGTTTTAATCGAATTGATGTTCTTATAGAATCACCAACCAATGTAGGGGTACCCCAGGGCTCGTCCCTGGGACCCATTTTATGGCTCATACTCATTAATTCATTGATCGTCAATTTTAACTATTATGATTGCAGTTTGCTTGCCTTCGCCGATGACGTCTTTTTACTGATGAAGCATTCAATACTCTAAAGAATCGACAAAATAGGTACAGATATTATACAGTCTCTTACGGACTGGGCCAGGGAACACAGCCTTATTTTCGCACCTGAAAAGACAAAATTGATCACATTTCTTAAAGACGCCAAATGTGTTAGAAGGCAACCGCGTATCAAAATATTATACATCAAAATTATGTTAAAAATACAAAAAACAACTTCAAACCAGTGAAGGAACAGGCATGTTCCTTCACTGGGAATAGATTTCCCAGTGAATGAACAGTATGTGTGAAATATGATTTTACATGGATAGTTAGTAGTTCTGCGATATGGAGGATACCTAGAATTCAGTTAAATGTTGTATGAATAGTTTCTATGACAATTTCATTTCAAAATGCTAATTTAATTGCTAAATTTATTGACTTATAATTTATTTGTTATTTATCTTTATAAATGTAGTGGTTAGTTACATCATACGTTAGACACCTTAATATACTACGTTTACTAATCGAAAACTAACTAAATATAATTAAAGCTTAAATAGAATATTTCTTTACTGACTTTTGTGCCAATAATTAGCTAAATTATTATCCTATTGCGCTTTTTAATGTCATGAAGGAAACTAGTAGGAAAAATCCAGTAAAAGACAATCTTCCAGGTGAAAAATGGGCGAAGTTTTTTTAAAGAAGATATCCACCGATAACTCCGTGCAATGCGAAGATAATTTCAAAAGGCAAAACTTCCTTTAGAATAATATTCGAAAGACTGGTTTGAAGAACTTTAAATGAATCTTTAGGAGGGAAGTAGCCCAGGCATCCGTTTAGAAAGTGATTGCATTAGCAATGCGAACGAAACGGGAGTTGAATACTGCCCTTAAACGGGGAAAATCTTTGGCTCTAAAAATTATAAGGATTTATATTCTATAGTACCTAGGGAAGAAAAAGAAAGAACAACAGTTTGGCCAACATTTTAGCTAATGGAAAAAAATACTTCCATTGGTAGTTTTTCCTTACTGAACAATTCTTTGAGATATTACAGAATCAGTTCCTGCTATATATTTCATTGGAAAAAGTGATTCATGAAATGAAACGATGACAGCAGCAACATTTTACAAATATATTACAAATGTTTCTACCCATGGTTAATTGAAAATGCTATCGAATTCCCTATTTTGCTTGTTCGGGATAGGTATAAATTTCATATCAATTTGAAACTAAGCCGGTTTCGTTCATCAAAACAAATTCTCTGGTTTAGCTTTCATGGAAATCTCCCTTTAGATCTTGAAAACAAAAAAAATTAAAAATTTTTCATCCATTTTTAAATAAGATTTTGACGTATCAACTGATGAAGTTAAAATGCTTTTATGAAATGTGGTATTTTCCATTCGATGTTGAAAATGTTGACTTTAACAAATGCATGCAGTTTACCCTAATCATCAAATTTACAATAAGAAAAATAACTACATTATTAAAACTGCTTGTTACACTCTTAACACTATAAATCAATTTAAATTAAATATTTCAGTCATGGGAATCCAAATATTAAAAGAAAGGGTAGAATCTTTAAACAAAATAACACAAATATTTGTTTTTATTTTTAGCAATTAGTGAGATATAAAATAAAGTTATATATAGTTTTAGTTCTTAGAGATTTAGATGTTATTTCTTAAGAATATTTTAATTTACAATAAATATATAAGATATAACTTTTTTTAGTGTGGGAAATAATCACCTTATATTGCCAAGCTGCCTATATCTCACTTTCTTATCTTCATCATACATTTCCTGCTCTAACTCTTTCTTCTTTTCCTACAAAGGAACAATTTTTAAAAGAGTAAAGATTTTAATTCTTAACTACTTAAAAATATCTGCCACTGCTTAGCAAAACAGTTTTTCTAAGTTTATCATAAAAATTTAACTCACTGGATCAGTCTCTTCCAGAGCCTTAACCCTTTCCTCGTGTTTCAATTCATCACTTCTATCCTGTTCAAATTCTTTCTGGCACTTCGTTAAAAGAACTTTACGGAAATTCACATAGTTCTTATTCTTAGTGGGCACTTTGATCTATTTTAAAAACAGATAAATTAATATACACCGTAGCACATTTTACAATCATTTAATTCAAAATTAGTTGGCTTACCAATGCCAAATGCTTGCACATGTTTGCATAGGGGACACTGAAGTTTGGCTCGTCCACAGCCTTCTCAAATATTAAATCAATGACTGTGCACAGTTTTTCCTCGGTGTCGATATTAAGATTTTTAACTTGAGTCAATAGAGTTTCAAACTTCTGTGGCGTAAGTTTATTAAGGATTCCTTGGACACTTCTTTTAAGTTTCTCTTTATCCTGTTAATAATAAAAAAAAAAGAAAATCATTATCAGTATTACAAGATTGTATATATTAGTTAATATAACATTAAATTACTTTATTTAATTACTTAGTTAAATATAACATTAAAACAACCTGTAGAGTGAACTTAAAAAAGTTAAGTTCAGAAAAATAAATTTCTAGTTTATACAAAAAACAAAAAAAATTTTCAATGCTCATTTTGTTAAATTTTTTCTTTTTTTACTTAAAATACAAATTCAAATCAAGTAAAACCTGTATCAAAAGCTAATACATATATTTTAATAGAATGGGGGCTCAATGAATTTGTAAGTATGACTTGTGTATTTATTTTTAAAAATGGAATGCAACAAATAGTAGTTATAATCAGCATGAATGATAATGAGGGAGAGAAATTTATCACAGAATGTGTAAATTGCTATTTATTAAAGGTTTAAAAAAAATTTTTTTTTTTGCTATTCTGCCAATATTTTTAAGTTTACCTTTTTTACTTCCTTCATTTTGAAAGAAAATTACATTTAAAAGTTGGATTTTTCAAAGGTTCGATTCACTATACTACTGCCTTTTTTGGGAGCTTCTCCCATTAATTATTTCAATGAAATGACTTAGTCTAAATGCTCTTTCATAAGTGTAACACTTCATTTTAAATTAACATTTATTTAAACACCTAAAAAAGGAGGAAACTTAAGTTCAATAATAACGAATTGCCAATTTCTTACCTTCTCACTTAAACACAAGAAATAACAATATTAAAAACATGAAACAACAATAATACAGTGTTTTCACTACAGCGCGAGAACCTCGAATATTTTTTTCTTTTCTCACATTAAAAAATGATTACCGCGAGGAATTCGCGCAGTCTATAAACCAATTTCAAAATTTGCAAATTTCTCGTATTTTGAAAAAAATTTCTCATTGCGCCATTTAGAATAAAATCTGTTTCACTTTTCTTCCTGGATCTTTCTTTATTTTAACCCTCTTCCCCATTATCTAGCCTCCCTATTTACCAGTATTGTTCAGAACCTTTAAGAACAACAAAACACCATCCCTCCGAACCACGGAATCTCTTTCAGAACGCATTTCTCTGCAACCACTTGTTTACCGTAGGTAAAGTTTCTTCATGTAAGACGTTCAAATTTTTTGCGCATTAATGTAAGATGGACAAATACCTTGTAAAGGCAATATCTTCCACTCCTAAACGGACAAATGAAAATGAAACAAATACGCATTTGAGCAATCTAATGAGAATAGCTGATGACAAAGTAGACGTAGAACATTTTCCATATGATGTGAAGCCAAAATATTTAATGCTTTAAAAATTAGAAGATGTTAAAAATGCATTATAATTAAAGAAATGATTTTTTTTCCAAGTCTCTTTGTGTGTGTGTGTGTGTGTGTTTTTTTTTTTAGTTTTTAGAAATCTCGCCCTGTTTTTGAGATAGAGTGAGAAATGCTCACCCATTTTTTTTCTGCGATGAAAACACTGTAATATAACAATAGTATGGACAGGATCACTAAAAACCTTCACTACGATTGGGCGTTCACTAAATCTAGAGTTCATTATTACGGAATCAGGCTGTATAATAAATTAAAAATTAAATTTGATAACTTAAAAATTCTGAATTTAATTGAGGTTGCGTAGCCAAATCTTTCAGCAAAAAATAAGCACTTTTTAAGCAATCAAAAAATATTTTTAAGCACTATATACATTAACAAAATGAAAAATAATTTTTCAAAGAATTTTCATGATCATGATAAAATAACTCTTTTCTTGCTTTTATAGGCCATAATAAAATGATCAAGATATTTTTCGGTTCGATATCAGAGGATGGAAAACGAAGTCTGAAATTGAGAATATCTGGCAAAATGCAGCAGAGTTGCTCATGAAAGTGCAAGAATCTCGCTGAACTCAGTTCAGTAGACTCACATACGGACTCGCGAAGTATTTCATCAAACTTGTAAAATAACTGGCGCTTCCATACGCTTTGGACCGACAGTAAGCTGAAATGGATTGTGGTTGAATGAATTGGGAAAACTTTGAATAAAACAATGTGAAAAGCACGCTTTTGCACAATACACGGCGAAAATCGATACGTTAAAGAGAAAAAATCTTATTTTCGAAAAGGGAAAATTAAGCACTTTTTAAAAACACCCAATGAAAAAAGCAACTTTTTAGTGCTTTTAAGTAACGAAAATCAAAAATAAGCACCTTTAAAAATGCTATGCACCATGTAATTGATTATCCAAGTAATTAATTAAATTACCAACATGCAAAAATTCTTTACATTAAAAATACAAAACAATCAAACATAAATATTGCTTGTACAAAGGTTTCCAAGCATTATCAGCTTCATGAAGTTTTACATTTTGAGAAAGGGATATAACTTTTTTGGTTTTAGAATCTCTTCCTTGGAGACTACGCCGATTAGCATAATTGTTCATCTGAGGCTGTAAAGACACAAGAACTTAGTTTAAAGAAAAAAACGCATGTTAAACATATTTGCATAACTTAGATATAAATATTAAAAAAACAAATAAATTGCTATGGACATTTTCCCAGTCTTTTCCTTTTTTTAAAATTAATTTATTTTCATCTAACAGTTTCTTATTTAAAAAGTAAAGCATCAAAATTATTAATACTTCAACTCAATTCTTAAACAACAAAAGAAGAATCTCTACAGAAATTCAAGCAGTATGAACTTAATCCTTTGCTTACAGCTCCTACAACTAATTTACCCGAATGTTAAGCATCATAGAATGTTAAGCACAAGCAGAAGGTTAAAATAACAGCTTAATAGTATGTATGCAAAGAAAAAAGTAATTTAACTTAAAAACTGTATTTTTTTAACCATATTTGTCGAATTGTCTTAACATCCTAAATTAAAAAAAAANAAAAAAAAAAAAAAAAAAAAAAAAAAAAAAAAAAAGAGTCAACATTTAATTTTTCAAGTTATATTAATCATGTAAATTTTTTTCAAGCTTCGTAATCTATCGAGTGTGACGTAGTGGTATCTCAATCCTGATTGGTTGTTGAAACATGACATTTGTTTACGTTAGCAACTGTTGTTTCAATTCTGTTTCGAGTAAGCTAAGCCTGTCAAGTATCAATTCTCCCAAGTGACACATTCTATATTCTTACACAAAGATTTAAATTCTTTCACTATACATTTATTACTATAACACAAAGCTATAAACAAACTAGTTATGCATCAAAGTTTCTGGGTCGGCGAAGCAAAAATAGATCACGGTTATAATAAAATGCATAAACAAATAATAAATCTAAGTTAAGTAAAAGACGCAGACGATCGAGAATTATATTTCAATAAATTCGATGTGTGATACGGCGTTGTATTTAATTAACATTCTATTTTATATGGAGAAGCTTAGCTCAATTTTAGCATTCCATTTTGCTTTTAAACGATCGAATTTGGCTGCGACGTCATAGGTCACATGTGTGGGTATGCATGCTCTTCCTCTTGAAGTGCAGGAACCCAATTGGTCATTATTTATTGAAACCGTTACACATCAAGAACTGTTTTGAAATTGTTGGGCATCTGTAATGTCAAGGACATTATTCAACGTAAAGGTTAAGTAAATCTGAACTGTTTTGATAAAGCTAATTATGAGACAGATGTTATTTAACATTATATTTATTTGTTTCTGGAATGGTTTTGTAATAGCTAATTTTCCTGCCCACTAAACGGACATTTAGCACAATAGTTACGTATATGAAAGAGTTGTGGAATAGTTAATTTCTTCTGCTAATAAAGTGAACGCAATTTAATGTTACGGTGATATCTTTCTGGAACTGTTTGAATTATTACTTGTGAAATACGATATTCTCTGGGTTCAATTATTCATATCGTTCGATTGTGCCTTCGCATTTCTTTAATTCATGTTGAATGGTCAAATCATTATTAAAAAAAGGTAATTAATGACAAGGTTATTAATTCCCAGGTAGCAAAAAGATATGATCTAATATTAGAAAGATGCGATATAGTACTGCCGTGCTAGAAAATGCAATACTCTTGAATCCTATCTTCTGATATTAGAATTAATATTATATAAAATTAAATAGTATTCGATCTAACATTCGAAATTTCAAAATTATCATCGATTTCATTATTTTTGGTCCAGCGCCACATATTTGTGAAAGGTTATCCCAATATACTAATAAATAAACATTTATTTATGAAAGAAAACGATAAATTAAATATTACTTAAAATATCATTTTCAGCCAATGCTATTTTATGGCAGATAATACTAGTGCTAGTTTGAGAACGGTTAAACTAGAAAAACTTTTTCAACTGTTTATGTTGAGTTGTAACTCCTTCTGCTTGTTTACAAGACGACAAGATGGCGATCTTGTTTCCGCTCAGGAGCTTTCGTTTCTACTATTTAAGGTATTTATAATTTAGTAGTTTTTTGTAAATTTTATAAATTTCAATGATAGTTACATGATAAATTAGTCTCGTAGGTAATGTTTTTTCCTTGAGTTAAAAATCAGCTAGAAAAGTAATTTAAAGCACGATGTGTTTGAGATTATAGATGTTGTAGAAACATTCAGTGTACCTACTTAATAAACTTCCCCGCTAAATTAAAACATTTAAGAATTAATTTATTGATCATGTATTCAATAAGGTCAGTAAATATTTTATATTGTGATTATTATTGTTCATTCGTAGTTGTTGACTTCTTTGTTGAAACGTATTGTCTAGCTGTAAGTAATAAGCACTGTTTTTCTGCAAAAATGAAAAAGGCAAAAGTAATGGTCTGTAAATAAATTAGCCGTGTTAAGTAAGAAATATATATCTATATATAATCTGCTACTTTTAGCGCAGTTAAAACCATTATATTGTAGAATGTTTAAAGTTTAATACAAACAATATTGCTAACATATTAAAATTTTCTGTTTAAAATATTGTACAACAATCAATTAAACATTTTTCTTTAAATATAGACTGATTTTTATTTGAATATAGGCTAATCTGTCTGTTTTTGATGCATCATTATTTATATTTATTTGTAAATGATTAAAAAATACCTAAACAATAATATGGTCTATTCAAAATGGTGATTATGGTGATTAGCCTTGATTAAATTATATTTTTTAAATAAATTCCTGTTAGAAATAATCTAATGCTGTAAAAATTTAGTTAAACTATAAGAAAAAAAAATATTTGACAAATGTTGTGCATGCATACTGACTTTTAAAGAATGCTATGTCAAAATATTTGGGGGAAGGGGCGAACTATATTTAATACATATTTACAACTTTGAATTATGTGAATTGTTAGAGAATTCTCCTTCTATATGATTTTTTCAACCATGAATTAATGATTTTGAATTCTCATAGTATCTTTTTACATTGATGTTCTTATACATTAATCAAATTTTAAAATAAGCAATGGTTTAATTTAAAATTTGATTAATTGCCATGCAACAATTACCATGGTTATGAAGACTGAAGCAATTACACGTTTCACGTGCGAAATGAAAGGAAGCCGCATCAGCTGTTCTTCCGAGAAAAGGGGCGAGAGTGGAATTTCCGGGGGAAAATGTCCCAATTGCACTAAGGTTTAAAGGGTGATGTATGAATTGGATCAGGATTTTATAAATAAGCCTGTGACTCGATGTCACATAATTATTTATATAATTATAATTAAGTAATGCTTAAATAATTCTTCTATTGCAAATCGAAATCAGGAATAAAATTACTTCTCATTACACAGAAAAAAAATTAATAATACCATTTTTTCTAGCAAATGATCTTTTAAACATTTATTATTTCGGAATCATTTTTTAGATTATCAGTTTAATACTTTTGTGATAGCTTCAGTGGTTCCAGTCAAAGTTAATAGGGAATTTTCTTTCAGTTCCGTCTTTTAAAATTTTATCTGAAATGACGATTTTCTATAACAAATCGTTATAAAGAAGTCGTCGTCGTTGTTGCTGTTGACGTATGCCTGTTTCCCAGAGGGGTGCGATTATTATTGTTTTCCAGTGGCTCCATCTATGACCAGGAATTCGATTTCTGCCACACCAAACGTCACACCCGTTTATAGGGTGGACCCATTCATACATCCATTTATTCATCCACAGATCGTAATTTTGACCTGAATCAGAGAACAATCGATCTCCAATCCAGTACCCCCAGAGGTCTTTATTTTTTATGGGAACATGGAGGACTTTTGCGACTCGACAGATTTAACATGCATCTACACGGGGGAGTCTTCGGCCGGAGGGGTTCGAACAAAGAAGTCGTTACCACACGCGAATGAAGACAGAGGAGGAAAAAGTGAGGATGCTTGAAAGGATGGAAAAAAATGTCTGATGAGCGAGATTTTGCTAAATACCAAAATTTAAATTTTAAATGAGTGGTACCCAGTGCTCGCAGTCTATATAAATACTAAGAATTCTATCTAGAAAGCGTCTGTTGACCCTGCTGTACTAAAGTAGCAGGCTGAGGGTTAGGTACTGGACCTACCATCGACTGATGGTGCTTCTGAGCAGTAGGCATTCCACCAGAGTTAGTATACATTCCTGGTTGACCTGCAGCAACCTGCTTATTCATATCATGAGGTGTATTGCTTGGAACAGTAGACAATTGTTGAGTAAAAGCATATTGCTAGAAAAAAAAATTAAGCACTTGTGAAAAATAAATATAATAAAAAACTAAATCAGGGTGCATAGACAAATCTTTCAATAAAAAATAAGTATCTTTTAAGTACTTTTTAAGCACTATATACTTTAACAAAATGAATAATAATTTTCAAAGTCCTATATGATCATGATAAATTGACACAGACAGATTTTTGACACAGAACTCTTTTCTTGATCATACTAGCCATTATAAAATGATTTAGAGATTTTTCGATTCAATATCAGAGGGTGAAAAATGAAGTCTGAAATTGAGAATATCTTGCAAAGTGCAGCAGTTGCACATGAGAGTGTAATAAAGTAGCAGGCTGAGGGTTAGGCTGTACTGGACCTGCCATCGACTGATGGTGTTGCTGAACAGTAGGCATTCCACCAGAGTTATACATTCCTGGTTGAGCAGCCGCAACCTGCACGATATCATGAGATGGATTGTTTGGTACAGTGGACAATTGTGTAGCGAAATCGTATTGCTCGAAAAAAATGAAGCTCTTATGAGAAATAAATATAATTAAAAACTAAATAAGCAATAAATGTAATAGAAATAAATCTAATAAAAATTACCTATTCCACAAGGATAAAAATCTATCATAGTCAGCTCATCACTAGCAGATTGGTAATAACCATACAGTAAGCTTTAGGTGCAGTGGATAATTTCCTAAATTGCTAACTCGTTGAAAGATCTTATGTGTATTATGATGTTTAACAATGTTAAAAAGCTTTTTAAGGGAACATATCCCAAGTNATACCCGATAAATCTAAAAATCTAAACCTCCCACAGTTAGTCTGATGGCGAAGGGACTCAAACCCATGATCCGTCTACCACTCAGGATATTTCATGTCAGCACTGTGGTCGGTGCAAGCCAGATGCTGATTAGTATCGACCAGCCATCAGTGGGATTCGAACCCGGTTTACCTTATTGGAAGGCGAACGCTCTATCCCCTGAGCCATCACGGTTCAAGAACAATTATTCAAAAAACTTGGTTTGAGTCTATATATTCCCACAATTTATAAAACTAAGATTTATATCTATCTTACCGGCATTGCCATAGGATTAGCACGCATCTGTTGACATTGCTGTGCTAAAGTAGCAGCTTGAGGATTATATACTGGACCAGCCATCGACTGATAGTGCTGCTGAGCAGTAGGCATTCCACCAGAGCTAGGATACTTTTCTGGTTGAGCTGCAACAGCCTGCGTATTCATATCATGAAGTGTATTGCTTGGTTCAGTAGACGATTTCTGGAAGGAAATCAAGCGATATCAATCTAAGAGAAAAAGCAGTTATGAATAATAAAAATTGACCACTTGCCACACGGACGAGCCTGCTTGGTGAAGTCGAGCAAATTTAAGGCAGAGTGTGCGATTCTTGTTTTTCAGTGGCGCCATCTGTGGCCAAGAATTCGACTTCGCCACACTATACGTCACACCTGTTTATAAGGCGGACTCATTCATACATCCATTTATTCATCCACAGATCGCAATTTCGACCTGAATCAGAGACGATCGATCTCCAATCCAGTACCCTCAGAGGTTTTGATTTGTTATGGGAACATGGAGAACTTTGCGACTCGACATAATTTTAACGTGCATCAGTTATGTAATTTATTTAATAGTAAATTATGTAATTGCCATTTTTGTCTAAGTGTACATTGTAATTTATTTTATAGTATATAATACATTATATTATTATTTAATTAAATTGTGTTGTATGGTGTTAATTTGATCTCTTCAAGGAAGTTTAAAATCTTTTCACCATTGGGTTATTATACGTAGCCTTATTTGGCACTTGCCACATAAGGTTACGTATAATCTGAGGTCTGAGGATTACTTAAACCAGATAAAATATCGTAAAATGAAAAATAAAAGTGAAGTTAGCCCACAATTTAGACAAGAGTTCATATACTATGAGTTGAACAAAAACTATTACAACTTGATTAGTTCAGGAACAAATGAACAATTAACGAAACAAATATACCTCAGTCAGTTTTAATTCATTGGGATCATCATTGCTATTACCACTTTCAGTTTTTGTAGAAGACATCAAGTCCTCTTCAGATATTTCAGAGGTTTGAGCTAAAAGAGAAATAATGAAAAAAAAAAGTTTTGAAATCACACTTAGAAACTTAAGTTCGGTAAAGTGAGTTTGAAAAAAATCAGGGAATGTGTCAGGGAAAAAAATTACATTCAATAATTAGTTTTAAATTTTTAACTGTTAAACTTGAAGTTAATAATATCATACAGGCCGTCCAACAGACCGCAAAAATGCAACTATAGAGTAGAAATTTGATGTGCGGAGAGAGTCAATTTTATTTATGAACTTTTGAGTTATTTTTTTTTCGAACATTAATTTGTTCGAATTTTATTGCAGTTTTAAATGATCCAGAAATTTATTCTTATTTTCTTTGCTTTAAATGAATTTTCATCAATTAATGTTAAAAAAATTTTTTTTCCCGCTATATCCTTCTATTAAAAGCACTAGCTTAAATTGATGGCGAAAGTAACAAAAAAAGTAGAAAGAGAGATTAGATTTCGGTGAAGACTGATTCAGCGGTGAACTGGGAACCGAGAAATCAGATTATTTTACCCAATAAAAACGAAACTGTTTCAGGGTTAAAAAGAACTTATCAGATGACCAAGTAGATGTATCAAGTAAAAATGACCCTACAATCCAAAATAGAAATTTTCAATCGCTTTGTTCCAAAAGCGAACATCGTCTATCAACAAGAATTTTAAATTATATACGAAGGAATCAAAGATTTACAATGTTAACAGGTTTTCAATTCAATATCAGTAAAATAAATAGAATGCAACCTGCTGCCCTCTCAGGACTAGAGCCTGAATTACAGTCAATTTCACCTCCACTCGAACTTTGCATTGCTCTTCCTGGTCCAAGCCTTATACTGTCGACATCAGTAAGCTTCAAAAAACAAAATTAAAATTTTTAAGTTTTCTTCTAATATAATATTTTTGCTCAATGAGTTTTGATTATACGACAAATTATAATTAGATGTATAAATCGTTATCACGAAATGTGTGTACAATCGCATTCTTATTTAAGGAAAAAAAGATTGCTTTGCTTAAGAAGAAAAACAATTTTAAATTTAAAAAAAAACATAATAATTAAGGCAGTTTTGCAAACTTTTTGAAAGCAATGTTCAGATCATTTTGAACTAGATCACAATATTACATAAAATATTTTTCGAAGAAGAAAATATATAAAGAGGGAAAGCTTCTTGGTCAGAAGAGTTTCATCAGAGACAATATTATTTAAGGAAAATCTTATTCTAGTATAATGGTTGGTTGGTGTCGTTGATTGGTCGTTGGTTGGTTGAATCATATTTCATGGTGTGCTTGAATAGTTTTTGTTATTTCTATGGCATTAAAAGAATACAAATCCTCTTCTGTGGGGTAGTTTAAGAGGTGAAGGCCTGCAGCGACTGCAGATTCTAGTATAATGATAGACAATAAATATAATATGATAAAATGATAGAATACTAAATATGATAGACAATACTAATATGATTCACTAAATGTGATACTTTTTTTTTGCGAAGAAAAAGGAAGATGGCCTGCTATTCAGATAAGAAGTTTCACACATAATGAGTTGAAAATGAAGTCGTTACAACTGGATTAATTAAACAATTAATATACTATTTACAAAACAAACAAACCTTAGACAGTGCAGGTTTTTCAGGATCAACAATACAACAGCTACTTATATTTTTTGTAGAAGACATCAAGCCCTCTTCAGATATTTCAGTGCTTTCAGCTAAAAGAGAAGGAAGGAAAATAAGGTTCAGAAAAATAATTTATGTATTAATTGGAGGTGCCATCAAGTCCTCTGAGGATATATAAATGTTTTGAGCTAAAAGAGAAGGGAGAAAAATAAGGTTCAGAAAAATAGTTTTAAATCACTCTGACTATTATTTTTTTTAAATGAAATACTTTTTTTTAAGAGATAAATAATAAGTGCCTACTTCCAACTCAATGTCAAAAATTAAGAAGAAAAAAAAGACTTCGCAGTTACATAAAAGAACATTAGAGTGAGAGAACGTTTTATAATTTGCCTTTCAATAAATAAAAAAATTATAAAAACGTAAATAAAGCTGCCGTTGCTGTTCTCATGATCATGAGTGTAGTATATCTACCACTACAAAAATACAATTCCAATTCACTAGTATATAAGGCATGCTAACTCGATTCTATGATGGGGTACCTTTTCATAGATGAAGGTTGACATTGTCGATATCTACCATCCCCACAATGGTGACACGGATGTGATGTGAACACGACTAACTTGACTGTAACGCCCACTTCGATCTGAACACGTCTACTTCGATAGATGATCCACATTGAACAGTTGACTTGCTACTTGTGACTATGAAATTATCCACCTCCTCACGCTGTTACTTCTCAGTCTCGATCACACACAACGTATATACTCGCCAGCTAGAGGCAACACAGGAGTGACCACGAACGTGAACTTAATAAAGCTCTCACGATCAGCATTCAAAAAGTACGGTGATCTTAATACAACTCTCCCTGCCTCTCACAAAAAACAGCAATGAATCAACTAGGGGTATCCGTTCATCGAATTCTATCATGGATATAATTCTGGTGGGGGAGTACTGTATCGTATCTACCACTACAAAAATACAATTCCAATTCACTAGTATATAAGGCATGCTAACTCGATACTACGATGGGGTACCTTTACATAGACGAAGGTTGACATTGTCGACATCTACTTTCCCCACAATGAGCTATAAAAAAATTTTACTATAAATTGTTTAATCTGATCACTGAAATTCATGGACTATCTAAGACAGTGTTCCCCAACCCCCGGTCCGCGGATCAAATAGTATCAAATGTCCGGCCCGCGGACATTTCATTAGAACTGAATTTAAATTTCTAGGTTTATACTCCAAATTAAAAATATCTAAGTCCCATTAAAATTTTTTTACTTAAAAAAAAGGGGCCCCCGAAGGTAGTGACATAAATTTTTCAATGTTTGTAATGTATCATTGTCTCTGATTACCCCCAGATGGAAACGTCTCATTGCAAAGAGACAAGCTCGGGGTTCTCATTGATTTAACGTCCTATAGTAAGTTAAAATGTTAAATCACTTTATATTTATTTTTTTTGGTGTAACTGTACTTTATTTTGAAGGTATGTTTAAATACAATTAAATTAAAAATAATAAATCGAAGTAATCTAAAATATAAACAATCTACGCCCTCACCCCACCCCGAGGTAAAATTATCAAATGATGACAGGTTCGCGGTGATAAAAAAGTTGGGGAACACTGATCTAAAATGTTGATTATTTTTAGAACATATGGAAATTACTTCTGTCAATGAAAAAAAGCGAGAAATATCTCAAGATTTTATATCTTAATTATATATCATATCTCAAGAGCAACAGCCGCTGTTTTGTGTGTTATACTTAACTTAAAAATTTAGTTTTGCTGCGCAAAAAACTATAAAACTTAGAAACTGCCAGATTATGAATTTCAAAGAACAAGGTTCGAGTAAGAAGAACGATGAGTCAGGGATCACGAGTTCGAAAAGCCACTGAAAGAGGGAGTTCGAACATTTAAAAATAATTTAAAGACAGAATTCGAAAATTATTAATTTCGATTGCTACGTTTTCTACCCTCATTATACAAATGCTATTTTTTGATTGGATGATAAATATGCTTGAATATATTTGACAAATCGAGATTAAATTTGGTGATTTTAATGATTGTATAGAGTGAATTTAGTTACCTCATGTTATAGAGAGTAGAATACTATTGAGGATTGTCTTCCTTTATGATGTTTAAGTTTAGTTATAATTTTTCTTGCTTAATCAAAATTCTTGTTAGTTCAAAGATGACTTTTTCATTACGCTTGCTAAGCATTTTCCACAACGCACTAAACTCTGCCAGCAGAAACTGTGAAGATTTGTTGAAAAAAGTTCATGGAGTTTAAAGGGAAAAAATTAAAAATTTCGATTATTAAGAAAATTTTTAACTGTTGCAGTAAATAATATTATGCAGGCCACTCAATGGACTGCGGAAATGCAACAACTGAGTTGAAATTTGACTTGCAGAAAGAGTCATTTTTACTTATAAACTTAACGTGAGATATTTTTTTAGAACATTAAATTTGATTGAAATTTATTGCAATTTTAAGTGGTTTAGAAATTTATTCTCATTTTCGTTTCGGCTTTAAATAATGACTACTTATACATTGATGTAAAAAAAAAACTTCCATCGGTATTTTTATATTAAAAGAAGTAGCTTAAATTGATGTCGAAAGTGATAAAAAAAAGTAGAAAAAATGAATAGATTTTAGTGAAGACTGATTAAGCGGTGAAATAGGCTCTGCGAAATCTATATATTCTAATCAATTAAAACGGAACTTTTTCAAAGTTAAAGAGAACAGAGAGTTGTCAGAAATGACGTATCAAGTATAAATGACAATAAATTGCTATTTAACCATTTTTCCCGATAAATTTCTAACATTGTATGCATCGCATAGTTTGATGTTGTTGTTGTTGTTACTTTACGTCGCACTAGAGCTGCACAATGGGCTATTGGCGACGGTCTGGGAAACATCCCGGAGGATGATCTGAAGACATGCCATAACAATTTTGATCCTCGGCGGAAGGGATGGCATCCCCGCTTCGGTAGCCCGACGACCTGCGCGCGAAGTCGAGCACTTTACGGTAGCACAGTTTAACGAGGACCAATACCGCACACCCTCGGTCCCTACGCAGACTGATCCAAGTGGTCACCCACCCGCACACTGACAGCAGCCAGTGATGCTTGACTTATGTGATCTGCTGGGAACCGTGTCTTAACGATCAGTCCACTGCGGGACCGCATAGTTTGATCAACGCTAATTAAGTTTGAACCCCTTACATGTTAATGTTTGCTTTTAGCGTATTTCGCCTTACCTCATCAGAAACTTTTCAAACAAATTAAAAAAATTTCACACATAACTATAAAATTAACTTATCGAAAGTTTATTCTATTCAGAAAATTAATTTTTAACAATTATTTAAATTTAATAAGAATCGGAAAAAACTTTGCACTGCGAGGTATACAAGTTTTTGCACTATTTTAAAAAATGTAATTTTCTGTAATAAAAGACTGCATTTGAATTAATTCTTGTGGAATCAAATTTTAAATGTACTACTTTTTAAAAAAAATTTTGATAACTCAGTAACTATTCTCCTAAATTTTGTAAACTTTGCCAAGCAAAATTTCACTCTTTAAAGCTATGCAAAAAAATCGCTTACTTTGCAAAATTCTTTAACTATTATTAAATAAAACAGTAAATAATACTACGTAATTATTAAAAATTATTTTTGCATGGAATTTTCTCTTATAAAGGAATTTTATAATTGTGAAATTTTTTTTATTCACTTAAAAAGTTTTCGAAATATGGCGAAATACACAAAAAAGTATAATTAACTTAAAAAGGGTTCAAACTTTCGACTCTTCTCCTGAACCAAGTTAACTGGACCGACTGAACCTAAACTGGTACTACCCTTCATGTTTTTTGGGCCCGTATTAAACTCAAATCGATCGAAAACAATAACTAAATATATGTACGATATTATGTATCAAAGATAAGTACGTTTTTTGTTAGATATCATACACTGTTAAAATTTTCATTCTAAAATTATGGTATAATAACTGGCAGCTGTCTGTTCATCAGATTAACCGTAAAGCTTACGGTAAAATTTTTTTTTCTTTTATGGTTTTGAAACCATTTACAAAAAATATGGTTATAAAACCATGAATACAAAATTATACGTTTTTTTAACCATTTGCAACTAGCAGTTTTCAAAAACTTTAAAAAGAAAAATATTTATTTAACTAGACATAGGATTTCGGCTTTTCATAAGGCATGGGAGAGTGCCGGACACTGGAAACTCTTCATGTGTTGAAGGGAATGGAGGAAATATTGTGATGTCAACACTAGGACTCTAATTCCAGTTTTGCCGGACACGAGATTGACAGACAAACCAACTCGGCTATAATATGTACGCAGTTGCAGGAAACTAAGCAGCTTCATTAGTTGGTGCGATTAGTTCAGGTGGTTCTAGTAGGTGCGATAAAATTCTGGTTGTTTAACCGTATTAGGTGAAAACAGTTAATAAACAGTTTTTCTCCAACTTAACAGTTTGATTGCCATTTTATTTATGGTTATTCGACTGTTTTGATGAAATATGGTGAAATAACCGTTCAATAAATTGTTATTTAACCATTTTTTTTTCGAGAAATTTCTAACAGTGCAACTGAAAATATCGTCTGCACTAAATAATTAGTATATTTAAGGTTAGGTCACCCAACCATTAAGATTGAGTCTTAATTTGTGAAAATACGATCATTTAAAGATTAAAAATTATTTTTGGAGTTTCGTTTTTTTCCCCCGCGTTGTGCGAAGCAACGTTACAAATTCCCGTATTAAACTAAAACAAACAAGGAAACATAGCAAAATTCAAATATAATAAGAAAATATAAATAAAATAAATCAGAATATGGATAACATATGCATATTACAGCATGAAATGCATTCTGGAGTTTTAACAAAAAGTTACACACCTATATTTTTACTTCTGTCTTGGTCATGAGGTACTCTTTTTTGGAAGGGAACGTTCTGGAGTTTCTCTTGTTCCTCATGTGCTTCAGGTTCAGCTTCTTTTTGAGTTAGTTTGATGGCTTTAGGATTGTTTTCGTCCTTTCTAGGAAACCGATTTTTCTAAAATGCGGAAGAATTATTTCTATACTTAATTTTATAACTCAAACAAAACTAAAAATAAAAAGTACTATGTAAAGAACCTCATTGCAAGAATGCTTAGAACCACATAAACTTAAGTCTGCATGAGCTTGAAAATAACAGTTGAACATGTATGCAATAGTTAACTAAGTACAGTAGAACTTCGAAGGATCGTTGTGATTAAGCGACGGATTAAGCGAACAATAGATACGAGAAAAAATCGAATGCTGCTTAACATATAATTACAGCGAATGATAAATAATAAAGAAGTGATGGACTCGAAAATTAATAAATTTACAATACGTATGAAAAATTTTAAGTGAAGAGATTACGCACTTAATGGAAAAATATTTATTGTGCAAAAGAAAGACGAGTTAGCGAATGTATTTATTTAAAATATGGAAAATTTTTTGGCTCGAACACTTTCATTTCAACACAAAAATAAATTTTCGACTTTTTTCCCAACTTTTTTCTTATAAATTAGTGCAAATATAGAAAGCTTCTTAAAGTTTCAAAGGCACCAAATATTTGCACTGATTGTGATTCTGTTTCATCGGTATCATTTTGCACTTCTTCAGTTTCTGCTACCATTTTTCCAACTGACATCCCGCCACAAGTTTCCGTGTTTTCATCAACTCACTGTGGGCCAGAAGACCATGATCTTTGGCCAAAAGTCAAAAATTAAATTTTCAACTAAAATATGTGTAGGCAGTTTTAATATAGCCCAAATTAAGTATTCAAAATCATTCCAAATATTATAGTTTACTTTTTGGATCAACAAGAGTACAATGTAATGAAAAATACGTTAAAAATTTTTTTTAAATGTAACTTTTAAATTTTTATTTCAGAAATATATTTAGGAATTTCACCTTACTGTTACATTTTTATCAGAGTAATTAGTCTGAAATTATAGTACAATTTTTCAATTTCTTGGATTATTAATATCTTAAAGTTTATATCTTATCATTTGACATTTTACAATGTTTGAATGACTTTCGAAACTTAGTTCCAAAAAGTTCCACGAGGTAATTAGCTAATATTTTTTTGTTGTCTTCTTTGATGCTTGTTCTTTCGAAAAAACCTGCCCCATTTTGCCCGTATTGCAATGGTGGACAAAATTCCCTGAAAAACAAAAATAATGTTTTTTTTCTTCATGTTCTCGCATTATTTTGTAATATTCGCGTTATTTTGTAATATTACTTCAGAAATATAATTTGCTTTTCATTTTCAATGAAAAATTACGAAAATTATTATATTTTCATGGCTATATTTAATTATTTAAACGTACTATAGTATTTTTTTAATTTTTGCTCGCCATATTTCAGCCGCCATTTTGTTTTTTGGGGTATTTTTAGTGTATTTCAAAATTTTAACTATGAATTCAATTTACCTGCACATAAAAACCCCTAAATACAAATTTTGTAACAAATTTTATCGAAATACTAATTTTGGCCACAAAACCTTGGATGCTGGCCCACTGTGCAACTGAAGAATTATACATCAAACGTTGATGTTTTCCCCAAAATGTAGCAAATCCACCAAGAGTCATGTGTAGGTGAAATTTTTTCATGATAGAAGCGTGATAGATCTTTTAGTTTCAGAAACATTCTGAACGGGTAATATGAACATTATTTTTTTTTTATCGCATAACGTTTCTCACGGGAACGGAAAAAGAGACGATACATATGGGAAAACGATGAATCGAAGTTCAATTGTAGTAAACTGTTTCGGAACGGAACTTTTATTTAAGTCGCACTAAAGCTGCACTATGAGTTATTGGCGACTGTCTGGGAAATATCCATGAGGATGATCCAAAGACAACACATGTACGCCCAAGCCTACTTCACAGCGAGGAGGACGCATTTATCCACCATCCATCAGCAACTCGTAATTTTGAACTGAACCAGATCAATATCAATCTTCGATCCAGTATTCCTAGAAGTATGGTTTGTTATGGGTACTTGGAGGACTTTGTGACCCCGACAGATTTTAGCGAAAATCAGTCGCCATTTTGAACACAGGAAATCTTCAGCCGGTAGAAATCGAACTCGTGACCTTTTGGACATGGGCCACCAGTCAAGGTCATCCCAGCCCTGTATTGAAATGGAAATTATTCCTAAATCACTATTTATATCAAGATTATTTTTGAGCGCATTATTAAGTTTTTGCTCCTTAAAATAATTCCTTTCTTGCATTTCATATAGAACTGGAATTGAGGTCTTTCTGATTTAGAGTTAATTATTGTATCTCTTATTTATTTATCTCTAAGTTTCTAAATTGTACCACAAAAGAAGATAGTCAACATTTGTTAAACATGTCAATTGAGCATTAACAGCACTTCTAATGTGCCATACAAAATATGAGATATATGCACATAAAGTATATTTGAACATACCATTCTTGGTACACCTCTCCGAGGTAAAGATGGCCAAAAGTGATCTCGGTAGATAGACAGTACAGGCAATAACTTTGGTCTGCCCAACTTATGTACATGAGGCTATTAAATAAATAAAAAAAATTATAATGAAATAATAATAAAAAATATATATGAAATAAAAATAAAAAATAATATGGATTAACTCTTTATTATCTAAGCATCTACCTTATGAATGTTACTTTGTAAACAATACAGAACTTATAAAAGCAAAGATTTTTAAATTATATTTCTTAATGTAAATTGTGTATATAAATTAGACTGTAGATACACTTAACACGAGAAGCTTTAAAAGCAAAGCTAAAAGTTAAATACAAGGATAAAATGTTGAAGTTTTTCATAATTGATACAGATTAAAATTAATAATTACTGATGCTGACATAATACCGTTGAAGTATACACAGAGGGGATCTAGGACAATTTCTTTATTACTGCTCTAGTATAATTAGGTATCTAAATTTATAAATTTTAATTTTTGAATGAAATTAGGTACAGTTACATTTTTATATATTTTTTGCTATTTGAGAGAAGAACTTTCTAATTCATTTTTCCTCACATTAAGTTAAAGCAAATTATTATTACTGACGCATTTACGCTACAAGAACGCATTTGTAATGCACTTGCGTCGGTGACTGCACAAATGCTTCAAAATGTATGGCTTGAAATGGACTACCGCCTACAGGTTGTCCGTGTGACAAAAGGAAGTCGCATAGAAAATCTGTAATGCATGTATACAAAATTTTGAAGTTCCTTCAACATTCTATGTGAATTTTATAGATAAATTCTTTTTCATTAAATAGTTATAGCTTTTTGTAATCGCTATATTCATTTCGAATTACCCTGTATAACCATAATTAAAAGGTTTCTGAGAAACAAAAACTTATAACATCTTATTTCAGTTTATAACAGTCTTATGCATGATTGCTAAAGAGATGGGCAACTCTTTCAAGAAAATTGATTTAGAATTTCGACAATGAAAGTTAACTTTAACACTGACCATTACAACATTTCTTATTCCTTCTTAGCATCGTAATATTCATAAAAATATTATCGTTATTAAAACAACTGAGTTTTTGAAGTAACGGAAATAATGTCAAAATGTTTAAAATATAACATCACTTCAAAAATAAATTCAGATTTATTTATTTTTTAAAAAAAATGATATAAAAAGACTGTCTAGACAGACTGTTCAAAACTTTGCAGCAAAAAATTTTAACAATTTTGATGATGCTATGAAATACACCGAAGCGCCATTACATTATGACCATCTATAACAATGGGCTCGCCCAGGTTTTCATGGTTTCTGGCCCAGGAATAATGTTTTCATGAGGCACATTAGGACCCATAATCCTCATAGAACACTCCCTGACGTCTGTAAGCTACTTGAACACAGTTGTAGACCAGGTTCACCCATTCATGGCGACAGTTTTTCCAGCGGGGGATGGTGTTTACCAACAGGATAATGCACCATGTCATAAGGTTCGAATCGTCGAGGAACATTGCAGTGACTTTCAAGTCATGTCTTGGCCTCCAAATTCACCTGACCTTAATCCAATAGAGCATTTGTAGTCCTACTTGGAAAACCAAATTCGTGCCGCCACGATACCCCCTCGCAATGTGAGGGAATTGCCGGACCAGTTAGTGAGCACTTGGTACCAGATACCTCAGACTACCTATCAGCACCTTGTGGAATCAATGCCGCGGCGGGTGCTAGCAGTTTTGGGGTCTGAAGGTGGTCCTACATGTTATTAGCAGAATAATCATAATGTAATGGCTCTTCGGTGCATATTGTAGTGATGTTGAAATTCTCTGAAATCCCTGAGCTTATGCAAGAAAAATAATAAAGGTATTTTACTATGTGCAATATATAGAATAATAATTATACCTTGTCTTTAATGACATCTAGGTTTGGCAATTTCTGAGGTTTAACTAAGGACATAGGCACGCATTGTAATTGAAGAAGAAAATTCCTATCGTATCGCTTATTCCCCTCTTTATTTACAGGACTCCATTGATCTATAAAAAAAAATCACACATGGTTTATAAACAAATGATTTCAAATTGCAAAGAATAATTAGTATCAAAGGAATCACACACACACACCTTCTTTGTAGTTGTATTTTATTTTATTTGATTGTTTTATTTTATTCTGCGCTTGATCATCTACATTTTCTTTGTCTTCATTTTCAGTTGTAGGTGAAACTGAAAATGAATCACTCTGCTGTTCAACTAGTGAGATGTCACTCTGAGGTGAATTGTCAGAGAGTATTCCCCAAGGCAGATGAATAGTATTAAGTAATTCACTATTTACAATTGCAGCAGGAGGTAGAGGCTGTTCATCTGCTTGGCTTTGAGGGACTTCTGGAGAGGTTGAAACTGACACTGCGACAACCTCCTGAAATTGGAAGAAATCCAGTCAAAATGGTCAGACACTGATAAATTGATATTCTCTGCATCAAGTCATTATGCACTCAACTCCAGTAATTAAACAATTAATAAAAGATTGACTATTTTAAAAAACAGGGATATAATCCTTGTATATGGATAATAAAATGAATAAGGAGTATGCACTTGCTGTGTCGGAAAACCTCCGAAAACCCGCGTAATTCAAATAAAAAAACCTTGATAAATCCGAAAATCAACGTCAAAAATTGTAAAACGTTTATTTTAAGAGGAATATGGTTGGTTGGTTGGTTCTAATGCCACTTGCCACACGGGTAAGCCTGCTTGGTGAAACCGAGCAACTTTAAGACAGAGTGTGCGATTCTTATTTTTCAGTGGCGCCATCTATGGCCAAGAATTCGATTTCAGCCACATCATACGTCACACCTGAGGCCCTTCAAAATAAGATTAACTAAGTTTACGTGGCAATGGTTTCTTACAAAGTGGTTTCCGTCTACGATGATTTTGAAAATCATGCGTATCGTATTGTAAAGATAAAATAACCTAAAAAAGGAAAAAATATACCAAAAACTTACTTTCACAAACCACCTGAAATGGAGTTACTTTTATAAACTTTAATGCAAGTAGCTTGTAGCAATTCTGTTCCAAGTTTATTCATCAAATTCTTCCTTAAAATCAGGCATTGTATAATTTTTCTCAAAAGTGCTGACACAGATTTTGTAAGGAAACCCCAATAATTAAGTTGGTCAGTTTTGTTTATCTCTATTAAACCCCCAGCTTTTCTCACGATATTCAGCAAAATAATAACAACTTTTAGTGTACTTAATAAATCTTATGATAGAACAATACATTGTAAAACAATTCATGTTAAGAGCTTAAGTTTCTCCCAATATGTGTTAAGAAAACGATCATCAAGAAATTTTTTAATTAGATCTGTTTGCATTACAAACTTACATGTATGTACCTTATTTAAATATTTGGGGTACATGTATGTACCCCAAAAATGATATTTTACCTATTTCATTGAATTTATAAGTGCGATTTATTTGTTGCATTCATTTTAAAAATGATCTTTCAGAAACAATATTTATATTCGACACGAATATAAATACTGAGGCAATGAATTTTGCTGAATATAGTTCAGAAGGGAATTTACAAAACAAATCAATTGCTTATTAGAATATGCAAATAGAAGAATAATTTATCTTTCCTATAAGTTATGCTTAAGCAAGTTACTTTTTTTATCCGGCAAATGGATCTAATTCTATTATAACAATATTTATCAATAAAAAAAATTATAAGTCAAAAAATTCATTAAACAAAATTTATTATTTAGTAAAAAATAAGGACGCAAAATAAAATTTGGACTAAGGCAACTTATATATCATTTGTTAGATAATGCGCTTATCTACATCATATCTTATCGTTTTGACTTTTGAGACCGAATCATTTAAATTTTTTACACAATATTCTGAAGAGAAAATTGTGACAACAGTGTAAATTCCAATAATGTTGACAGCTATTATAAAGAATTGCAATTACCTTGCAGTCCACAAATTAGAGAAATACAAGCCGGTAAATAAGAAGCATAGTTCTATTATTAATATATTAGGAATGTAGAGAAATGGATTGCATTTTGAATATATTTAAAATAAGTGTGAAAATAAAACCAAAGGAATGAATAGAAAAGACTGCTATAGAAAATTTAAAATTAGTTTCAATGACTTATAATCATGTAAAAAATTCCGATTTAATTTAATTACTGAAATACGTCACATCATGAGTCTCCTAGACATTGATTATTTTCCACTAAACTCATACAAAACTTAAAAAAGTAATATTTTGATATGGTATTTCATAACTTACCCTCGTTAAATCTGTTACTTCTTGCAACTTAAATCTGACCTTAGAATTGTTTGAATGTTTGTCTAATATTTTCTGCATTTGTGTAAAATAACCTTCCATCTGAAAAAAAAGAGACTGTCAAAATACAGCAAAAAATATGACAAGAAGTTGAGTTTTTTCTTTTTTCTTTAAAAAAAATGACATGCTTAAAAGCCATTACTTTTATATTTATATCTGATTCTGAAAATCAAAAACGCATTTTTGAAATTTATTTGTCCAAAGTATTTTACGCGAAATTTTTTTTATTTATTATTTAATTTAATGATAAACAAAAGATTTTTTAATAAAAAAAAATTATATAAAAAAAGTAAGAGTAAAACATTTTAAATAAAGAAAAGGTAAATAAAAAAATATTAAGTAAGATACATGTAGAACAATTTATAAATCTATATTAAAAAATATTGCGCAATCATGCACAAAACTGAAAGTCACATGACGTCACAATGAAATGAGTCAAAAAACCTTATCCTACAATAATGAAAAAGACGCTTTCAGTTTTTAACATTTGTTTGCAATTCTAAAAAAATACTTATACAGTCGACTCGTGTTATAACGACCCTGTGATAGAACGACCAACATGATATAACGACCCTGTGAAGGAGTCCCAATTCACATCCATAAAAGATAACGTTATTTTACTCTTGCTACAACGACCGTAAAAAAGGTCAACTCTTAATATAACGACCCTCTCTGAATTTGAACACAGCTCTTTTCTAACTTCCTATTGGAAAGTGGGGTTGAATGGTTGACCTTGAACAAGCACACCTCCGTTAAGTCCTGTTAACATGTTACTTCAACAAATTAATGCACATCAAAAAATTAATGTCTTCATCTAGTGAAGCCTCGTTTATGTTCCTCGGTTTACTCTTCTTTATAATACTGCAGATTATGTACATAAAAAAAAAATTCGTTATATATACCGCAAATTATGTACATCAAAAAATTAATTTATTAGAAACTAGATTTTTCTTTGTCCTACTATGTTTTTTAATCTGTACTTTAAAATAAAATTCTTAATTGTTAACAGTTGTAATTCAATTGTTAAAATGTCATCATGTTTTATTAATGTACGTATCCTATCCTTTTTTGGTTTATAACATGTATACCACAAATAGTATATGCATGCATTATGACGTTTAAAACCATTATGTGACCGATTTTCTAAGGAAATTTGTTCATTTTGATATGGCGACCATTTGATGTAACGACCAGATTGGGGCAGTCCCGATGGGGTCATTATAACGCGAGTCAACTGCATAAGATTATGTTGTAACTCGATTATGTTGTAATTAATTCATGTGATTTTAAAACTTAGCTATGAACTTTAAAGCTTTCGTAGGTTTCGGTGATCTACAATAAATGATGAAAGAAAAGAAGTATTTTTGTACACCCTATGCTAAAAAAATCGAGCAATTAATTTGTAACTTGTATCGATTACTTTGGTTGTTATTTGCAATGACTGTATAAAATTTCATAAATCTAACTTAAATATTTATGGTAATATTGGTATTTGTATAAAAAACAACAACTTGTCTTATATTTTATTATGCTATAACTTTAACAATATTTAATAAAATTAAAAAAAATTTTGGAGTAATTAAAAAAATTAAATAATTAATTAAATTGCAAAATTATTTTTTAAAAATTTGAACAAAATTCGTTAAAAAATGCGCAAGATATGACTATTTAAAGTAGTTCTTTTACGCTGTGCAGGCGATAGGCAAAATTGAAAAAAAAATTATTTCATAATTTCGTAGTGACTCGTGTTTCGCAACTAATTGAAAAAAAATCTGGTTTGAATATTTTAATTTAAAGAGTTTCAAGCAATTTTCTAAGTAATTTTTGTATTTCCTTAAAAAAAAATTATAAGGTGTGTTCTATAATTTGTATTTTTTATCATAAGACAAATTTAAAAAAAAAAATGATTGTGATCTCCTTATTGTGATCACTGGTTACCCATTGGTCAAATGTTTTTTTTTCTTTTTTTTCTGGTTTAACCCCGATAAACGCCACGACATTTAAAATCATGGGTTGCAAAAACTGTCTCAATGGATGCTTGTCTTCGGATTGGTTTTCAAATCCTGCCTATGTACGTGTTTCAAGACATCACAAAATATTTTTCCTTCTTCAGTATTCATATTTATATTGAAATCACAATTATAAGTTAATAATAAAAAGAATCTAAAAATACTTTAAATTATTATTATGTAAATACTGACTGATGGTGAATATAAGAAGAATAAAAGATGTCTAAAAAAATTATCAAACAGCAGCGATCACCATAGCAACGCATGCAATATCGACGCATGCGCACTGCATGTTCTCATATCTCAAAAATAAACTCACCAACTTAACGAATAACAAAATTAAAAGTGAAAAAAAAGAATTTTAAAAATATTGTCGAACAGAGCGGTCGCCATAGCAACGCATGCGCTCTGTTTACTATTACTCTTGAGCAGAGTTGAAAAGTGTGAAGACGTCCAAATAAGGTGCGGACGCTATCAAATCTAAAACATTGATGCAAATGGGTAAAAAAAAGAAAAAAAACTTAAAATAAAAAGAGATTTTTCGCAAATTCCATTTTATACCAAAAGACAAAATTTAATAACAAATTTTAATACCTTACAATAATCATCCGGTCACAAACTGTGATGGTATGAGAAAAGAAAATAAGCAGAAGAAAATATTCTTCTTTGAGAGATGATCCCCCACAATGCAGGTGTCATTTTTAATATATCTTGCTTAATAGTACCAAATAAAATTTGTGAAAAACCCCTTATCATTTTAAGCTTTCTTTTGAAAAACCACAAAACTACCTAGAAAATTGCTTGAAATTTTTTAAATTTATAAGATATTCAAAACAGACTTTTTTCATTAGTTGCCAAATACGATTCACTGCAAAATTATAAAAAAGATTTTTTTTTTAATTTTTCCGCTCATGCGCAGTGTAAAAGAACGATTTTCAATAGTCATATTTTGCTCAATTTTTAACAATTTTTTTTCAAGTTTTAAAACAATAATTTTGTATTTATATTTTAATTGCTCTGAAAATTTTGTTTAATTTTTTGAAATATTTTTAAAGTTATAGCAAAACAAACGTAAGACAAAAAAATTAGTTTTTTTTAAAAATAAAAAATGCCCATATCACAATAAATATTTAAGCTATGTCTATTAAATTTTATGCAGTTATTGCAAATAATAGCTAAAGTAATCGATATAAGTTAAGAGCTTATTGCTTGATTTTCTGGCATAAGTTGTTCATAAATAATTGTTTTCTTCCGTAATTTATTGTTGGTCCCTGAAACCTCTGAAAGTTTTAATTCTTATTACGAAGTATGAAATATGATTAATTATAGATCGTAAATCTGATAACAAAATAATTGCACAAACCTTCCAAGATTATTTTTTATGAACCTTCATAAACTTCGGACTAATAACGAACTGAAATATTTAAAACTTGAGCTTGAAACAGAAAAATGTCAAGAAAAACTTCTCAATTTTAACACGTTTTGTTTTTCTGATACAATTATCCTATACAAATCGAGAATTTAATTTCTTATTAAAGAAAAAAAAATGAAAATCACTAAAATAAAGTATATATATATATCACTTCAAGTTATATCTGGCTATAAAACTGGTTTCGGTAAATTTTTATTCTGCCAATAGTTATTTAACATATTTCAACAACGTATTTGCTTTTTCAACACTTAAATATAAATTTTAAAATTTTTAATATCGTGTGCACTTTTTTGATCAGATATTTTCATGATTAAGGGAGGTCATTACGAAACACTCTCTGTAATGTTTTATAGCTCAATATATCTGTAGGTGCTTGACTAGCTTTCCCAGTAGGATAACTCAGATTGAAGATCTTTAAAAACTTCAAACTTGCAGTTAGTTACAAGAATAACTTTCATCACTTTTCCTTATAAATAAAAGCACTGTTCAAAATGAAAACAAAGAACACTTACACTTTATTTCGAACGTTTAGCTTTTTATCGTCTAGTTCATGGGTTTCCAACTAACATGAGGCCGGGGGGGGCTACAATTAAAAACACAAATCAAATGGTGGGCCTCAACTTAATCAAAATTTTGTGTAGGACTCTTTTATGTTTGAAGGAACATTAAATATTAATGTCATATTTTTACTAAGTTGTACAAAACAAAAGTATTGAATTATAAATTTAAAATAAGAAGTAGATTTTTAAAAATACTTAATTGCATATTAAAACATTCGGGCTACAATAACTTTAATGAGCATCCAATGTATTAAACAATTAATGTGCAACAGGTATCTAATTGTTGAGATGTGAAACTTTAAAGAGGTTGATATTTAAACTTTTATAGTAGAACACAAAATGTTCAGTGACAAAATTGAGGTTTGTCTGCTGCAAAAACCAGAGAATGGATATTTACATTTTAAATTTAAAATTTACAAATGCGTGTGTAAATATTTTCGTCCAAAATGAGTGGTTTCAAAAAGTTAAATCGGAGAATTCCTTCGAGAAGATTTGTGATACACACATGCTAAATTATATTTACAAAGTACAAAAATTAAATAAAAAAGAGCAACATACACGATTATTTTTGTATTTGAATAAATATTTTCTTGGATGCAAAACCTGAGAAATAATTTTTTTTTGCACCGTTGGTATGATAAATTTCACAGAAACGAAGAAATTCGGTTTTTATTAACGAGAAAAGTATATTAAACCCATATAGATTTTTTACGAAAATTGTCCACAAAAAAATGACGGATTTATATATTTCAGTTCGCTGGCGACACAAAAGGCTTCGGGGATTGGATGCGGCCCCCGGGCCGCCAGTTTCAAACCACTGGTCTAGTTCATTACCTACCGTTTTTAGTAAGTTACTCAAACACTCAAGTGATTCTTCATCTCCTTGCGAGAGCAACCTCATTATACTTTCATGCATGATTGGTTCAGTTAACATTCCAAATTTAAGGAGTTCTTCACCAACAAACCAATAAAGACAATAACTTTAAATTTATCCTTTATACATATCCATCCTTTATACATTATACATCTTTTATACATTATGTATCCTTTGATACATAAAATCCACTATTTAGAAACAGGAACATTAACAGCACATATTTATAACCAAGAATTTTGATCACCTCCGTCTTTCATTAAAAAACGATACACTGATAAACAAACGAAACTTCAAAACTGATAAGAATGCCAAATATGATAAACTATGTTGATAAAAATAACAGACGTGCTTGATTAATTTTCTGATTGTTGTCGCGTAACTTTAAAATTAAAATAAGTTATCTTTATATTTCCTTGTAAAATCATGAATTCTTCATAGATCATAGTCACCAATGCATACAAATATAAATCAGTGAGGTTGATTCATTAAACAATTACGAGTGAAAAAGAACTTAAAGATTAGGTAGAGACCGTGTTCTTTCAGAAACTATGAAAGAGTACATAGCTTCATAGTCATGTGGCTTCTTTTAACGGACCGGTTCTCAGACTGCTTCCCTCCCACCGGCGATCACATGTTACGACCATGTAACAAAACATTATATTTATAGAAATAATAAATACATCGTAAACATTATATTTATAGAAATAATAAATGCATCGTAAACATTAAAGCAGGCTTTCATTTGCTTCATAATTGCGTGCTGTTAGCAGTATTGAATTTCGGTATACATTACACGATTAAAAAAAAATATATAAAAATTTTGATCGATAGAAAATTTGTAGCCATTAAAGAGAGAGTTACGCGATGCAATTTTTTATAAAAAGATTGAAAATCGTCCACCATATATCACATAAAACTGTCATTAATCAAATTAAGAAATCTTGTGTTATATAATCTTTGAGATAGAAAAGCGACTTGTCAGTGAAATGTCCAACGATTGCTAACACTTTAAAGATGATCTGATACCTATTGATCTGAAACAATATGGGATTTCAACCACCACCGGGACCGAACCCCAGTTCTTTGCTTTGACAGCTCAGTGCTTTAACCACTGAACCATCACAACACTTTTCTTCTCTGAAACTTTGACGTTGGTAAAAATTTTGATTTTTACCAACGTCTTTATTGCGCAGTGTTTTTTCCTCCTTTTCGTATTCAATTTTGTCCTTACGTTTAAACATCTATGATCATTTCTATGCTCAAATTCAGCTATATTGTTTTAGACATGTTATGCTCGATATCTACCCTACTGAAAATAATTCCCGGTATAAAAAAGTTATACCGGCTTATGAAACACAGGTTCCGGTATAAAATTGATTCCGAACCCAGTATCATACCGGAACCGGTGTTTCATAAACCGGTATCAAACTGATTCCAGTATGATACTGGATCCGGTATCATATCGGAACCGGTGTTTTATAAGAGGGTATAAAATTGATACCGGTATTATACCGGATCCAGTATCATACCAGAACCAGTACTTTATAAGCCGGTATCAAACTGATTCCGTTATGATACCGGACCAAACAATAAACCGATATCATACCGGAACTTGTGTTTCACAAGCTAGCAGGATACGGGCTTTGGTATCATACCTAAACTGTTGTTTAAATGGCTGGTATCATACTAGAGCCAGTATATACTGGTAGTGTACCACGCACAGTATACTGGGATGGTGTTTTAAAAACTGGCTTATTTTTAACACAAATATAATGTGGTACTACAGTTTGACACAGGAACGTTAATGAGCAGCTCCGAATGAGAATTATAATACTCTGATTTGCATAAAGTAAAAACATTCAACACACGCAATGAGAGAATCTATATATTATATAGCTTTTCTCTTAACTAAGAGTAAAATAATAAAATGAAAGATATAATTGAAATTCATGCTATTTTAAAAACATTTGGCGTCATTTAAAGTTTTTCTTTGCTATGGAGACCGTTGGTTTTAAATTTTTACTTAATGAATTAAACATTCCAGCAACATCCGGTTGTGGATTATAAGGAGTCAAAAAGGTTGAAGTTTCACA